>NC_140923.1:37770768-38113268 GCF_045865225.1 Trachurus japonicus | reverse complement strand
TGTTCACCACGTTCTGTGTAGTATAAAGCACTTTTATGCTTTTGTACAAAGCTTTTCCTGTATAAATTGAAAAAGTAATAACGACATGTTTAAAAAAACAAAACAGAACTCCATTAAATGAGCTGAAACAAAGGTGGCTACTGGCTACCTCAACTCAGAGTGCGGTGCCTTGGCTCAGGGGTAAAGACTCAAACACAAGGAGGGGGGTAAAAAAACCCCACCGGTGTGGGTCTGTCCACCGGTGTGTCCTTCTAATGCCTTTTAGATATGCAGAGGCACCACAGGGTCAATGTGAAGTGGCTGGTGAGGCGTTTGCAGATACCGAACACACACACACGTGCACAAACAATCGCCACACTCATCTTTCTTTATCCGCGTCTTTTCTCTCAAGTGCAGGCAAATCCGTGATCATCGACTGTTTATGCCTTTAACAAAGCCCGCGGCATGAATGCAATTTCACACACACACAGACACCGGGAGTGTGGGGAAAATACGGTGGATAAACCCGATCATGCCGCAGGAGAGATATGCACCGTTATGTTTTGAGCTAAAGCACCTTTACTGCAGATAAGCGAGTAGGACATCCCCTTTTAAAGCAGTGTTTGCAGATGGCCTTCAGGTGGGGGGCAGCCTGTCAGGATGCGTGGGCCTTAGGATCAGGGATCAGGGTGGGACATTTTAGAAACAGATTTCATCAGAATGTCCTGACTTGAAAAGTGGATGACATAGAGAATAAACGATGGCAATAAAACAGGAAACATACTTCTGTGAGACCTTTAAGTCTCTGCACACTGCACTCCCAATATTGAATAGTATAGATTCTGGTGCATGCAAATCATCACAGTATGTCCCCCCCCCCCCCCCCCCCCCTCTCTCTCTCTCACACACACACACACACACACACACACACACACAGGCATGCATAGAAAACACCCTTTATTGATTTCTTTCACCTTTCTAAGGGACTTTTTGCAGCTGCAGACGCTCGGCTTTGCTTCGCTTGGGGGGGGCTGAAACTTTTAAAAACCAAAAGAGGAATAAATCAAATGTGATGATAGGATAAAAGGAGACTTTATGACTGACCACAACCTCAACTTCACTAAAAAGAAATAAATAGTTCATGTTCAAATATGAAACTGAAAAAATTCCACAATAATTGTACAAAGACGGCGTTCACTTCCTAAACGCTACAGGTGCAGGAGGCAAAGTCACTCTTTGTCACGTAAAAAAATGTGTGTGTGTGTGTGTGTGCGCGCGCAGGCCAGTCCAGCTTTGTGAAGCGACAGTGCATTACGAACAGCTAACGATCAGGAACGAACAACACCTCCTCCTTCTCTCCTCATGCACACACACACAAACTGTTGGCTTGCATCATGGCCGCCATCAGCAGGAACCAATCAGATTTGATGAATAATTCAATATTAAAGAAGGTGTGACCAAGACAGGGAGGGGTGGGGGGGGTGGAACCCCCTCTGCCAAGCAAGTGGGTTCTTTTTGGAAACGGGCCCGCTGTTTGTGTGTGTGTGAAAGTGAGAAAAGCAAGGGGAGGGTGGTGGTGGTGGGGGGGTTGTCACACTAGACTGCATCCACAAACTGGCTGCAGATTAGATTACTGAGGAGGGGAGGAGGGGGTGAGGAGAGGAGAGAAGGAGATGAGGACAGAAAGGAGGGAGGGAGGACAGAGAGAGAAGAGGAAGGGAGAGGCAGCGGCAGGACGACTGGAGAGAAGAGAATCTTTTAACACATCTGCATTAGGAGGCACGTTCCATCACTCTCACAACAACTGGGACACTGTGGTTGGTTCAGTCAGGATGTAAATGTCTTTACTGAGGAGAATAAACATGAAGGGGCTGTTTCTTGTTTTTTTTCCTTCCAATGACTTATTTCACCTCTGGCAATTACAGAAGCTTCAGTATATTTAAAGTTATATTGTGTAGGAACTACTCCCATCTAGCGTTGCGGTTGTATATCGCAAGAAACTCAATTGTATTTTTCATGCTGCATTCACGTGAAATTGGGTAGACAGCAGACGGACAACAGCCGCTGCACGTAACGGCATAAACAAGTAAACAAGTGGTCCGTCAGCACGAGGCAAAACAATACACGTGACAATATGTTGTCATGGCGATGTCATATTGTTTACCTGACCCACGTTTTACCGGCTTTCTCTCGACTTCTGTGACTAAAATGACATCTGGTTTGTTACTGACGGCCGTCTGCCTGACTGCACGTGAATGCAGCATCAGTGTAACGCTCCATTCCTCCTCACTGCGTTACCGCGGTGACTTTTCACAGACGCCACCTCGACCTGAGCCGACAGCTCCGGTGTCTCCGGTGAGTTTCCGTGGTTTCCTACCGTCACGCTGCCACTGAACGTAAAAACATGGCGACACCACATGGCAGCCAGCACCGAGCTTACCCGCTCCATGTAGATATGAATGATATGAACGGCTAATTCAGAGCTTACCGGAACACTTCAGTTTGTTGATGGAGGTGATTACTGATTAATGAAAAACACACTTTTGAACTAAATAATCGATTTTCGTGAATAGATAACAGGAGAAGTTACACAATGTCCCTTTAACTGTGAGTAAAGTAAAAAAAAAAATCAATGAGCTTTTGCGCTGCACAGTAATCCTGCATCTCTCACCGAGTTCACTGACTGTTACACAATGTAAAACACAGAAAAGTTCAGGGCTGAGGCACGCCATGACCTTATGTGAGCCTGTGTGTGTGCGAGCATGTGTGTGTGCGAGTGTGTGTACAGATATTAAAAGCTAAATGTGTGCTGTGTTGCCAGGTGTGCTGCCGTTGTATGAGGCTCAGTGGAGTTTTAACGCAGGGTTTTTATTGGCCGAAGCTGACATCACCATGGGAACAAAGTGGAATTCCGGAGCTCGGGACGTTACGGACCTGGCTCTCTGTGTGTGCATGTGTGTGTGTGTGTGAAAGAGAGAGAGAGACAGAGAGACGGTGTCTGTGTGCGCTACACAAATGCTCATTTTCCACTTCAAAGCAACCTGTTTAGAGAATTCCCAGGATGCAAAGTGACATCCTGTCCTCACAATGAACAGCCTGAGTTTTACAAGTTTCCACTGTTTCTAAAAAATTCCCGAATCTAATAAAACAGCAGTGGGAATAAGGGAAGTGCAGTGTTATGCCACATAATCAGCAGGTGCGTCTTTACAAATCACAGTGAAAACAAGATGAAATGACTTTCTTCTTTTTTTTTGAGACTGAGGAATATTTCTGCAGCGTGCCACAGAGGGAATCCTCTCATCTCATCCTCTCTCCTCCCTTCATTTGGTTTACACCAGCTCCTGTGGCTCATTTGTGTAACCTACTCCACCACACACATACACATACACACACACACAGACAGTGATCTGTGTCCAAATGGAGTGGCTGGGCCGACAAAAGGCTCGACAGGAAGCGACTAATCCTTGATCTGCGCAGCGTCGCAACAATGGCCACAGGATTCACACCAAGTGACACACACACACATGGGTGTACGCACACATCAATGCGCACATAGACAATTGCTACTTGCTTCCAGTTAACAGCTTCAAGAGAGAGAAAGGGAGGGGGGAAAGGAATGGCTTGAAAAACAGAAGCAGAGAAAATGTTTCTTTTAGTCCTAATTTCATTTAAATACATCAATTTAAATGTTTGGCGAGACACTAGAGGCAAACACTGTTTTTTCATGCACTGATCAATTTTGAGATTTGGCCTATTTTTCTTCCTTAACATGTATTCTTTCAGAAAAGTCAAAAGAAATGGTAGAAAATCCACATCAAGGTGGTTATTTTACTTCATTTTGTCTCTTTCGTCAGTAGATTTCTCCTAAATTTGCCAAAAGATAACATGCTACTGTGACATACTGTGCTGTGCTTGTTATCTAACCCAGGTCATGTCAGATATCATTGTAAAGCTCTCTCTCTCCTGAACAATGATGTAGGCTCCAAAAATGGTCATTTCCTCCATATCCACAACCAATTATAAAAGTATGATTTACATTAACAATCTATGGAATTTACAGTACAAGTCTTTTTTTTTTATATATATATATATATTTTTAGGGGCTTTTTTGCCTTTAATTGACAGGATAGTTCAGAGAGAGACAGGAAATGGGAGGCAGAGAGAGGGGGAATGACACGCAGGATAGGACCGCTCGGCGCGGGATTCGAACCCGGGTCGCCTGCAGCGAAGACTACAGCCTCAACACATGGGCTCTACCAACTGAGCTAAACACTGCCCCCAGTACAAGTCTTTAAAGGCCGTTTTCTCAAAATGAGTTTTTCCTCAGACTCTGAGCCCAAAATCTCCACTTCAGCAACACTTACAGACACCAAACCTTCCAGTTTTATTCCTGTCTATATTCTGATGGGTTTTACAGAGGGGATTGTTGATATATCATTCAAAGCCTGGTTTATACAACATTTTATTCCTCAAAACATGGCAAATTTTGAATGATAAAAAGAGATATCCAAAATCCCCTCTAATATGTCAACAAAATAAAACAAGAATTTTTAAAAGGGGCTTTTTCCATTTTTCAGATTTCGGGTTCTGGAAATGTATGCAAATTAGCGCATATTCCATCAGATATTGCCTCATTTACATATTCAAACATAAATTTGACAAAACTTGTAATATAAAAAAATATGTCTTAATGTAAGTGATAAACTTGGGAAGTTTCATGGTAATATCTGTTATTTAATTTTTTTTTTTACCCTATTCACCTGTAGTGTCTCCCCTTAATAGACAAAGACAAACGTTTCATTTCCCAAACTCACAATGAATTGGTACCATTAGTTTCCACTAGTCAGTATGTGCATATATGGATGGATCAGATATGTGGAGGACGGGTATTGACAGGGAAACACACACACACACACTCCTCACCCTGGGGGAGCTGCCAGAAGGGCAGAAGGGCACACACTTGGGGGTAAACAAAGCCACCACAAGTAGGACAGTCCCTGGTGTGTATGTGTGTGTGTGTGTGTGTGTGTGTGTGTGTGTGTGTGTGTGTGTGTGTGTGTGTGTGTGTGGCACAGGAGACTGACAGGGAGGCAACATGAGAGGGACAAGCCTTTTAACATCTGGCTAAGCACTGACAGGAAGACACACACACACACACACACACGGGCAGGCGAGTCCCAGTCCTAATTATTAGAACACTCTTACTTAACTTAACCCTGCCACTAGACCGTGACAGGCAGAGATGGAGGTGGGGTAGAGGAGGAGGGGGGGAGGTGAGGGAGGGGAGATTTTTGTGAGGACAAGGAGAAGGATGAGCGTTTGTGTCTCCTTGGCCGGGTGTTTAACCCCTTAGATGCCACAGCAAGCAGGGAAACTCACACTGAGAAATGAAAATGAGGGGATATGACAGGGGGGTGTGCATGAGGATCCAGATGCTAACCAAAATGTTTGATTGACAGGTGGTCTGTGCAGAGATTAGCACAGTAAAATATCAGCATCATCACAAGATGGAGACAAGAATCCAAAACTAAATCTGTCATCCATCACGATCAGAATTAGCCTCATCCATCTTCTCTGTGTGAGAACTCTATTTTTTCCCCCCGGTTTATTTTTTCTGCTGCGACTTCCATTTGTTTCTTTTTCTTTTGAGCTATCCACAGTTTGTTGCTACTCTGAGACCCCGAGAGAAACAACGCACATGACATTTGCTCGGTGCACAAGGGAGGAGAAAAAAAAGATAAAGATAAACAAAGAAAGGAGGCAACACCAAAAAAAGAACAGAGGAAAGACGGAGGAGGCCTCTCGCTGTGTGTTTTAACAGCTGTGGCTGATGCACTCGGTTAAACATTAAAACTGTTATATGTTGATGGGAATAAGTTGCAGTCAAAGAAGCTACATTGTGCCTGTGCATCAGAGTTATTTAACTAAAAAGCCTTGTGCAGTACAGTCGGTTACTGTGGATATTATGACCGTCTACCTGTCAGAAGAATTCCTCTGCTTTTATTTCAGTCAGGCAGATGGGATCTGCATTTCAGCTCAACATCTCACCGTCCTCCTGCTTCCTTCCCACATCGCTCTTTTTTCCCTTATTGCTTTTATCCCTTCTTTTATCTCACCCCCACCCCCCTGTCCACATACGTTCCTTTCCCTCGCTCCGTGCTTAAAGAATTTGTGTTTTCTTTCTTTTCCTGCCAAAGATTCCTGCTTCTTTTTTTTCATTTGTACATTTGTCATCTAAATGACGTTCTGGTCTTTTTTGAGTGTCTACTGTAATTTTAAAGAAAAGAAAAGAAAAGCAAAGCAAAGGAAAGAAAAGAAAGAAAGAAAGAAAGAAAGAAAGAAAGAAAGAAAGAAAGAAAGAAAGAAAGAAAGAAAGAAAGAAAGAAAGAAAGAAAGAGAAGCTGGGTGAGGTATTCAGGGTCAGGTTCAAGTATAAATCTCTCAGCCTTGTAAATGTGGAGAGCACAGAGAATGTAAACAAACTTACTACAGAATGTACACAGTCTACAGCTGTCACACACTCATATGGGGAGATGCACACACACACACACACATGGAGAGGAGTTATGGGGGTTAAGGAGGGGGGGTGGAAAAATGATGGAGAGATGGCACACACACAAACCTCCGCATTGACACGTCGCACAAAAACATCAAATCCCCTCTGCAAACAAACAAAAGTGCACGACGCGGGCGGATTGTTTCACTTGTCAACATTCCCATTAATTCCAATCACACATCCCATAATTCCATTCTCTCTTTTACTGTAAAACCCCCCTTTTGTATCCCTTCACTCTCCTGCTAAAACCCAGTGTGAATACAGTAAATGGTAATAGCTTTTACAATAATATGACATGCATAGTCCTCTTAAGGCATGATGGGGCCTTTATGCTCTGGTTTAGCGGCTGACAGGTTAGCGGGTTTAGTTAACAGCCGACGTGCCTGTCGGTGCGGTGCAGGGATTTGGGAAGGCTTAGCGCAGAGTAGGCCACTGTTGCCTGGAGGGGCACGTGGTGAGCTCCACAGAGCGCCGTTCAGGGAAGTTAGGGTTGGAGGGGTTTTCAAGTTGTTTAATATCCTTTTTTTATATATATATATATATGAGGCAAAGCAGCCGCCATCACCTTCACATCCAGGATTAACCTGTGTGACAGGTGATTGGATTGTGATCAGATAATGGATGAATGCAAGGAAGATTTAAAAGGAGTAGTGCTGAGGATCTGCATCACATTTAATATCTGGTCACTTAAATTCATCTGCAGTGAAGTTTATATGGTAGTTTTTGTTTTTTACTCTACATTTAATGAATTGACCGGCAAGGACATACTGTATACAACAAGTCTTTATCCCATTTGACACACAGGCGTCCAACACTAAATGACTGCATCAGGGACTTGTTACATGTCCTGTAACGGTGTTACAGCTGCTGTTTGGAAATTCTTCAACCTACAGTATAGTATGCTGATAACTGATAACTGGCACTAATGTTGTACATTTAATGGTACATTACACTTTGGGAGAAGCTGAAGACAGATTTCCACTGATGTGGACAATAAAGGTCATTCAATCAATCAGTCAATCAATCAAACAATCAATAAGCCAACCATTGGGAGCATGGGGGCTGGTGATTCTTGCCAACAATCAGCAAACAAACACGTGTCCAGACTGACCACATACTTAGAAGATGCAGAAGTATAAACAGTGACGATCTTTTCTGCCAGGGAGTTTTCTAAGATGCCCAGTGGAGTTGAAACACGGATTAATGGTATTATTATTCATGTGATCAAGTTGGAATAAATAAATAAAGTTGAAATCCAGGTGTTAATGCTTCAATTGTCACTGAAAATAGCATCAGAATTCACAACAACTAAGCCATTTACTCATGAAGAGCTGAGAGCAGAAAATTACCCTCAGTCGACGTGATCAGAACTCCAGAGGTGAAGTGGAGATGATTTCACAGAACTGTTCTAGTTTCTGGGTATAGGCAGTCAGTGACTAACAATCATCATGTGAGGGCTGAGACTGTGACACACTTCCACATAGTTCATGTTGATGATAAAACTAAGCATTTCCTGTCCTGTTTTAATAGGGAGTGATTTAATGACTATGCAGATTGTGTCCATGTAAATAATATTAGCAGAGATAAGATACATAATTAATGACACAGTGGTTCAAAGTTCAGACTACAATTTACGTCATGCTGCTGTGAATGCACCTTTATCAGTTGAGTAACCTAAGACACATTTAATGTACTAGTTGTAAATATTTGTTTGTTGTTAAAGTTGTTTAGGAATCTGTGATGACACTGTGTGATGCAGGGCATTATAAACCTCTTTTCACTGCCAGAGAAGCTGCTACTGTAAAGTGTGAAGCAGCACACAGAGGCTGCTAGTTAGCTAATGTGTGTGTGAAGCAGCCAGAGCGCATGTCCTCATGGGATTGTACCAAAGTGTTGTTTGTTCTTTACGCCTCCACTGGACAGCCAAACCCAGTGAAGGAGAACCCATAATTCTTTTCTGTAAGCAGTGCCTCTGCACATCCAATTGCATTAGAAGCCTATGGTAGAGGTGGAGGCTACTTGTGCCAAGATTTAACCTGATTAGATACAGATTCAGCCGTTCCAAAAGACAGCACAGGAGCCCTGCACCCATCTCCCTTTCTATTTCTGGCTTCAGTCTTAGTGCTCATGAATCTGCAGTGATAAGGTGGCACGTATGGCACCGACATACTCACCACTCACACTACCACAGAGTTTTACCATTATGTGTGCTGCTATAAACACAAGAGGTTTAAATGCACATGAAACAGATCTGGATTTTAAATTAAACCATCAGTCCAGTGTCTCTAAAATATGCTATTCAAGTAGCACTCTTTCTTTCCTCTTATCTCTTTGTTCTTGTCTTATCCCTCTCCGACTTTATGCACTCTTTGATATCTCTCTCCTCTTTTCTCATTCCCCCCAGTCAGCCGCCGGGTATCATTTTCCCAATTTCATCCCTCTCTTTCTCACCCTCTCTGTCTCTCCTGCGGTGGTCTTTTTATCGGATCAGTCTCAGGTCGTCGCCTCTGTCCCTCATATGTTCCATCAAGGATGCATCCCTCAAACACACACACACACTCAAACACGCACACACTGAGAGATGAAGGTGGGTGGAGCGAAAGGAAGAGTGGGGGCAAAAAAGGAGATAAATAATAGGAGAAGAGGAGCGGGTGAATTGTTAAAAATGCAGAGAGAGAGAGAGAGAGAGAAAGACACTATGAGCACGTCTGTGTGTGTGTGTGTGTGTGTGTGTGTGTGTGTGTTTCCTAATTTGTCACCAAGATCCGATGCAGCTTGTTGACATGTGTAGGAGATGTCGGTGCTCAAGCTGAGAGCTGTTTGTGTGTCTGGAAGAGTGTTTGTGCATGCTTGTGTGTTTGTGTATTGGAGCTCTTACAACTCTTCTCCCACCTCCCTTTTAGTACACACACACACACACACACACCCTCACACACTCACACATGGTCTGCCAACGTTTTGGGTATGTGGGTAAATCTTTTGGCAACGGGGCTGCCAGCATAGAGCTATGATGAATGCTGATGGCAAAGAGCATGGCCGGTCTCTGAACCAGTCATTCATACACACACACACACACACACACACACACACACAAATACTAATCAGATTCCCAGTGCGTGAGGGCCAAATGGCATCCTTCAACTAGTGAATGTTAATGTGACCAGCGGAGCTTGTGGGCTTGTGAAACAAGGATAGGAGGAGCCAGGAGAGATGATGACAAGAGAACATAGATGGGATTGTGTATTGGCGTGTGTAGAGCTAGTCTTTTATGAAAATGTAACAAATTGTGCTTTGGTTTTTAATATGAGAGTTCAGACTTCTTGTTTGCAGCTTTAAGGATCAGAGTTGTCTGTAGAACAGTCCTAGAGTATGGTTATATTATAATGCGGGATGAGTATTGGAAGTGTAGCATGTGAAAATGTTGCACTGGATGCAAGACTACAATATCATAAACTGTGCCTTTAGGAGTTTGTGTACATTTATAATAAGTTGAAATTGATAATAGACATTTCAACAATGCCTCACCACAATATCCAAAATAACACATCATTTTACAGGAGCATATTGAGGCAAATTTGATCTGCACTGGAACTTGTGTAAGTCAAACTGTGTGGTTTGTGAATATATTTGTTGTTTTTATGCAGTAAGGGCCAATAATTTGTCTTAATTTCATATACAAGTGGGTGACATATAGGTATTATAGAAAAACCCAACATAAAATGTTATATTAATGTTGTGTATGGTAAGCCTCCATAGCAGCTTCACAGTCTCTAAGTCCAGATTCTACTGGAGCGATGGACTGTGAAGATGATAGCATGTATTTCACATCACACACAACATCCGGCAGTCACAGTTCTCTCAGTGATTGTGTATGAAATCAGTTATTTAGGGTTGTCGTGTGATTTGTAACACCATCTGTATGCACAGTTCAATGTGGTTGCAATTTGCTTTAGTGCAATAAAGAACAGTTATAAAGTTCTACTCACAGCGCTCGATGCGGTCCTCAGGGCTGGAGGAAGTCTCTCGATCAGACAGGAGGCCTGACATGGCGAATATCTTTTTTCCGCTGTCCTCCACGGCTTTCAGGGCGCTGCTGGGTGAGCCTCCGGGAGGGATCTGAGAGCCTCCAAAGTCATACTCTTTCCCCTCTGCATCAGAGTAGCGCAGGTGGGGTGAAGCCTCTGCATCCAGGCACCCTTTGAGGCGCTTAGCCGGGGTGAACGCAGACTGATACCCACCTGGTGCCCCGTCCCGATCGTCTGGAGGTGAGGCAAAAGGTCTGAAGGCACCAACGCCGCTGTGGTTCAGCATGCTGATTGGCGAGCAGTCCAGGTTAGGTGGGGCAAACTGATGATGGAGGTGGAGGAGGGACGGAGGAAAGTCCCTGTTGGGGAATCCTGGTGGGACTGCACCTTGGCGGTGGTACATTGACGCAAAAGTGTACGAGCCATTGTTAAATGGCAAATGGACGTCTTTCTCAACAGAAACTGGGACGCCAAATGGGCGTGGCTGCTGGCAGGGAATAGAGGCATCGCGAGAAGCTTCAGCGGTGGAGGCCAGGACCATCAGGGCTGGGGAGGCCAAGGGGTTGGGAAGGTAGGAGGAGCTCTCCATTTTAAAGGCTGCTCTATGGAGGTCCATGTCTGGACGGAAAAAAAAGTTTGCTAGGGTTTTGGGGGGAAAAGGAGGAAATGATTCCTCCACAGTGAGACTGGAGAAAGTCCAAGACCCTTGGAGAGGGTCTGAGGAATTAAGGGAATCTGGTTTGGAGAGTCAGATAAACACGTCAGGTTTTTGGAGGAAGGGGCTCACAAAAGAGCCATTCATAAGAAACAAGCTTATTCTTCAAGAAATTAATGAATGTCTACCAATGTCAGTTCAGGTTATATTATATTCAGTTCATCTCTCTTCAGCAGAACTAAAGAGAGTTGATCTTTCTCCAGTCAGTTCAGTTCAGATCATTCCATGCCAGGTGCCACTGGGTTTGTCCAGTCATTTACAGGCTTCACAGTTTGGAACAGGTGCAATGAGTTTTCAAGAAGAAGGTTTGCCTCCTGGGTTAACTGAGTAAAAGCCGTTTTTGGACAGTGTTTTTTGGGAAGAATCCTTGGATGGTGGGCATCAAAGCTGGTTCCTCATCTTCATGTGGTCTCCACACTGAGGGGACACAAAAAAACAAGCATGAGTTCAGTTTCAGAGATCAGATTTAGTTTCATTGGACATCAATAGGAGTGAGAGAAACCACTTGCAGTCGGAATGTGTTCTTGATCTCAAACAAGAGCAGCTGTCTCACCTGTTCTGCCTGGTGAACCAGACAGTGCAACATAACCTCTAACCCACACACTCTGCTTACACCCATTTAGACTTGAATTGTGATGAGCCAAGATAATTACACGTTATATAACTGGAAGACAAGACCTGCACTTTGACAAATGCTGTCTTCAGAGATCCTTGTGATTTTTGCCATATTAGACATTTTTACTATAAATCTACTTAAAATCAGGTCCTTGGTGTTTTATATTCACTCAAATCTCTTTCACATTTCTCTTCGACCCCGTCGTCTTGTTTTAATGATAGGTAATTTCAAAGAGAGGAGACATGTCTTGTCCTCAATCTGTATGTAGCAGAAAGGAGGAGAGTTGAGTGGAAATCTTTTAATAGAGGAGTTACTGGGAGTCAAGACTTGAAGTCAAAGCCTTTGGGGACACAGTGTTCTTAGGCGGATACTGTTGTTGAAGCTACGGATTGAAAAACTCTTGGGAAAAAGTGTCACTGTTGATCAAATCCTGTAAATCCCTGTCCTTTGACAAAAAGCCAAGAACTATTTCCAACCCCAAACTTCTGCCCCTCCCCTTTCTCCTTTGCTCTCTCTAAAAAAAAAAAAAAAAAAACTTCACCAAACTGTTTCCACATCACTTTTTTCCATTCCGATCTCCACAACCCTCCACGTCTCATCTCTTTCCAAATGTCCCCTCCTTGTCCTCCACCCCTGCTAATCTGTCCATCTCCTCCTCCTCTTCCTCTTCTCTCCATCCTCATTTCCTCTTCTGATCTTCTAGCGCTATCTCTTTTCCCTCCCTCTTCCATCTCAGATCTCGGTCTAAGCCGCTTATTCCTACCATCTTCCAGGATCTATTGGACCAGAACCACTTGTCTTAAGATAAGGACACACACACATCCACACTTCACCCACAACCACACATCTGATAAGAGGCTATGTGGCTCAATGTTCAGCTCGACACCCGACTCGCTGGGGCGAACACTCTCCATACTTTTGCAAGCTATGCTACCCTCTCCCCCTATCTCTTTATCTAACCACTTTTAATTCCCCAATTTTACTATCTGCCCTTCCTTTCTCTTTACATCCTCTCTGTCAATCTCTTCTCCTCTCATCCCTCCATCTCTCCCTCTCTTTGCAATCTCTGCCTCCCTCTTCTCCCTTGGGTGATTCAGTTGGGTGATATCATATCAGACCTCTCCATCTGCCATCCACGAGCCAGAGGAAATCTGACTGAGTGAATAAATTAGCCGTACTTGACCCAGCGACCCCTCGGCATCCGTGGCAACAGACTAGAATCCTACCTCCTGGGGATTAGATCGGAGCGTGCGATTGGTCGGTCTGAGGAACGCAGAGAGGCAGCCGATGAAACGACAAAATAACATTTCAGAGATTCTTATCCCCAAAGGGCAATTTGAAGGTGGCTGGCTTGTTAAGCAGCCAATATGCTAAGATTTAGGGCAGGTAAAGATGTGCCTGTAGTACATAAGTGACTGTGGGATTTTGTGCGTCACTCAGGATAAAGAAAATATTAATAAAAAAACAGGTGACTGACGGAATGCGAGTAGGTTATCATAGATAATTTCCCCTGCTTTTTTTTATATAGTATCTGATAAATTTGTCAGTTATATCATCATAACAGGTGAAACATTAAGTCATGTGCACACACACACATACATAAACACACAACAAACACAAACTCACACAGTATCAAGTAGCAGCCTTGGCCTGCTCTAGACGAGCTTCAAAGCTGCGTTGACTACCAGCCAACATCAAAGGAGAAACTCCCTGGGAAATGAAAGGAGAAAATCTTTTATAGCTATCAGCTGTCCACAACACTCATTCAAATCAATTTCCAAACCTGATCTCGGCTTTGGCACGCTCCTCCACCTCCCACACAAAGATACACACACACATACACACACACACACACACACACCAACAACTGCCAAGAGTGAGGAGAGAGGACAGGGCCCAGAGACAGAGGGAGAGATGGAGAGATGTGAGATGTTTTACATTACCACAAATGTACAGTAGGCCAGTGTGGAGTGTTGAGAACGGCTTACGCTAACACGCCTCTGGTCTGGACAGATGCCACAGAGTCACATTACACGCCTCCTCCTCCTCCTCCTCCTCCCCCTCTTTTCACCCTTCTCTCTCTCTACCTACAACAATCCCTCCTCGAAATAGCACCTTGGAAATGTAGCCATGACAAACTCCTCTCTTTTCTGTCTTTCTCCCCTCCCTCTCTCTCTCTGTCTATCAGTTTACTCCCCCTCCTCCTCCTCCTCCTCCTCCTCTTCCCCTCTCTCTGTCTTTCTCACTTTTCTCGGCCGGTGTCCTCTCTCCCTCTCCCTCTGTTCGCGCTGTAGATCAGATCACGCTTTCTCCTGTGTAACCTCTAAAGTAGGAGTGTGTCGGAGGTGTTGATAGGGAGGTAATACACTGATAAGTACCGGGATATTTCAATTTTATTATCATTACCCAGCAGGCCGAGGGGTGGTGAGCGAAGGGCCGCCAACGTGAAGCAGCCAATCCAATAAGAGGATGCTGGGTATTCCGGCGAGAGGAGAGGAGACAAGGAAAGGAGAGGAGGAAGAGAAAGGATTGGAGGAACCAAAAGAGGGAGAGGAGAGTGCGTGTCTGTTTTGTGTTCTCTTCTGCATCCATTAATCATTTTAAACATAGTTTGGCTCAATGCATAATTTACAATATATTCAAACTATGCTTGTAATATCACACTAATTGAGGTGTCACAAAGTTGCTAAAAGTCGGTGATGTTTTCCACCAGTCATAATGAGATGACACACACCTGTGCATATCATCAATACGCAAAGTGCAATTACATCTAACACAGGCACGCGCGTGCGCACACGCTCACACATACGTGTCGGTGCCACTTACAATCCCATTTGCCACTTAGGGATACCACCCACACATTGTCTGACACCGGGTATATGCATTTTATAATAGAAAATGTCACGGGGGAACATTTACCACGCTGTCATAATTTGATTACAGTGTGCAAGAATGATACAGCTGTCAGTGCGATATTAAACACAAACAGCAAGGAGGGCTTTTCACGTCAAATCTGCACTTTAAGTGACAATGTTGTAGCAGTTGGTGAAATTGCAGTGTCAACAACAATGTGCTTTAACATCATTCTGAGGGGAAATTTCACTCAGGGAATATGAGATACTGAGAGGAGAGGGGGGGGTTCAGGAGCAGTCACAGATTCTATGTGAAATAATTGGTAACTATGGCCACCAAACATTATGATTGTTATTGAAGTATCATGATAGAATATTATTTGCTTGTTGGGCTGATCAAAACAAAATTTCAGGGGTAACCGTCATTTTTGAAACCTTACTTAATACCTATACTTATTACCTACTAATAAGAATGACGGCTTTTCAAAATAAGGGTCCCTCCCATGTAAACTAAAATAACATGTCTTCCAGATGTTACAGCTGATTCCTTGTTTTTGATCAGGAGTTGGAGAGACGATGCACGAGCAGCTCTCAGTGTCAGGACCAGAAAAGCGGAGGTGGAAATGGGATCCAAATAAGTACACTGCAGTGACAAAGAGCACACGTCCCATCGAAGCCTTCCTTTTTGTTGACTGGTCGGAATAAATATTTTTCTTGCATGGCTGCTTTGAGTGTGTAACCAACGCTTTTGCTGTTCCAGCGTGTCACAGAAACTTGTCAGATCGAGTTTTCCAGTGTGTCTGCTGAGTTTTGGAGAGGAACGAAGAGGAATCCAATTTTTTTATTGTTATAAAAATGTCTTGTCGACTGTGACTGGTGTGTATGTGTGTGTGTGTGTGAGTGGACTATCGGGAAGCAAAGCAGCTGAAGTTTCTTTTTTTTTCCTTCTTTTCCTAATGGAGACAGAGAGAAAAGCAGTCAGAACCGCAGGCCTGTCTGAATGTGTGTGGTGTGTGTACGTGTGAGAGAGAGAGAGCGTGTGCGTGCACTTCCCGGTTCATGGGTATATTTAGAGATTGTTGACAAGCGTGAAAGTGCCACTTTTACATTTTATTACAAGACATGCCAAGCTGCGTCATTCAACTCATCTCACTGCTGAACACACCACGTCATCTATCTATAGACAATTTAGATTTACACCATACATCATGAGCTGACTTCAGGACGTGTAAATTGATCCAAATACAAGCTTTCATAATTGAATCTGGAATTTAACAAGGAGGAACGTCTCAAGTATGTGGCACCAGAGAGAAAACAAAACTCTCCTGAGAACAAAATGTTCATGTCAAAAAGGCCAGAAACTGCAGTTAAAATTTACAGCCACTGACATCTGCCCTCCACACACACACACACACACACACACACACACACACACTCATACATACACTGTACTTCTTGTTCTTCATCCTTCCCTGCAAGCCTCAGCACAGCACAGGGTAATTACAGCACTATACATTTTAACCACTGTAAATTCAACAAATAAAAAAAATATGGGCAACTCTCAAAACTATCAACCTCTTGGGCGAGGCATGGTGAGGGTTGGTAAAACAAGTGTTAATATCTTCAGCCTGATAATAAATATCACTGAAAATAAGTTCCATTTTTATTACTGGAAAAAAAGAAAATGATTCTAGCCATGGCCATTCTATTGGATGGAACATCAAACACCTGATTGTCAAAAATGTTTCATGCAATAAGGCCTTTTGTTAAGTTTAGTGACAAAACATGGAGAGGATCATCTTCAACAGAACATTTAATCTTTAACACTATCTGAAAACCTAAAAGTGAGACACTTGGTTTCCACACAACAGCGCATGTGTGTATGACGTAATCATCTGTTGTGTTTTCTTGAATTGTTTTTGTCAGAAACTCCATTTCTCAGACACTGCAGAGTGAAAACCAGACAGATGTGAAAACACGCCACTCGCCAAAAAGACAAAGACAACACTGCTATTTAAAACCCTGCTGTCAGATATTAAACATTTGCTGTCATGACGCACACATACAAAGTAAACTGTGTCTGTAGAGTGTGTGTGAGTGTGTGTGTCTTGTTTAGCATAAAAAGCATGAGCCTGACCTGCAGACAGGTCCACTTTGCATTCCAGACAGACTGCAGTGTTTGTGCTTTTGCCTGCGTAGGTGTGTGTGTGCGTGTGCGTGCGTGTTTGCTGATGTCCGAAGCAACAGTCGATACTATTGAAATCTACTCATTCATGTCTGGCCATGAGGCAAAGCTCAAATGTCCTTGTGAATAAGAATCACACCCATTTATCTCACACCGACCCCCCCAACACTTCTCACCCCCTCTCTTTTCCTCTCTCATATTATTTGTCCTTGTCTTTCCTTCCAAATTTAAAACTTTTGTTTCCAAAAATCTTTCAAATACGCTGTATGTTACTCTCTCTCTTTTGTTGCTGTCGTCTCCTCTGGTATAAAATCTGCAGGTTAGTGGCTTCAGTCGACAGCTGCAGCAGTTAACAGGAGATATATGCATGAGCAGCGGCAGAAAAAATATATATTACAGTACGATTTAATAATAGACAGACACACACATCATCCTGGGGTGGATAATGACACTTGGGCGATATTCAGCAACAAAATCAATAAGGATTGGACAAGCTTGTGCAAGTGAAAATTCAGGCTTTCTGTATCAGTCAACTAACAAGAGATATATTTTGTGGAAGGTGCTACTTAGCAGGCAACACTAATTTGTGTTGTTAGTCAAGGTAGATTTAAAGAGACTATTTCTTACTATTTTCTTTCATGCAATATTCTTGCAAAAAAGCAAAAAAAAAAAAAAAAGGCAAGAAGATTTACTTCTCAAATAACTCTTTGTGATTTTGGAGACAGAGCCATGGCCAGCAGACAGAAATCATTCTGGATGTCGGCCCTGACCTGTGGCAGGGATTTCTATTCGTGGAGGCCCAGTTCAGTGGCGCTAGCTAATTCCTAGTACCAGACAAGGCTAAATGGGAAAAGCACACCATTCCTCTGCTCATAGATTACCATCCCCAACGTGTATTTTTGGATCATTGGTAAACCAAATTTCAGCATCTTTTTTTGGTTTCCCTGAAATGATGCTAAATCCACTTCACTCTCCATGCCTGGTTGCTGTCAGGTGCAACAAGGACCGGCCTGTACTCTGGAAAGGCCTGAGCTGTGCTGAGAGCATTTTGGAAAGTGTACACGTTTAGAAACTAAATGATAATTAATAATGGAAAAAAGGGAAAAGTGCAGGTTGAAATGATTTCTAAGTTACTTCATGTCTACAGAGGACAGAATCACAAACACACCCTCCCGTTCTGAAAATCAAACACTCTCCTGTGCTGCAGTTGAGGAGGCTGTGACTCTTTTGCCTCATATTTACTTGTTTCTGTTCGGGGTCGCAAGACTTTGAACTTGTACGACACTCACTCACAAAAAGCCTGACGGATGACATCAGCGTCTCGTTGCTGACCGACAGGTGACGGAGCTTGTTTGCTGTCCTGCAGAGAGTGAGTGTGTGGCAGCGCTCACGCCCCGCTATGGCTCTTTATTGCTGTGCTGTGCAGTGCCGGCGTGTACAACAGCAGCCACTAATCTAGCTGGCTGGCAGGCAGACAGGCTGGCTGGCTGGCTGGCCCATTTGTACTACAGGCTGCCTGCAAGTGCAAGCCAATTAGTTTGAGTTTAACAAGGGAAAAGCGTTGCCAGGTACACTGCTTTTGCTGTAATAATCCTCTGTTGTGCAGTTAATAATCATAATACGAACAAAGAGGAAACTTCTTTAACGCCTGCAGGGAAATGACCGGTTCTGCTCCGCTCCGAGGTCAAAGGTCAGAGTCAGATAGAGAGCAGCATGTGCTTTTTTTCTGACATGGAAGGTTTCAACCAACAACCAAATGTTTAACTTATCACCAGGCCGCTGAGCAGTGGGGGGGTGAATATCAAACTCCCTGTGTGTGGACATGCTGATGCATAAAGGTGTGTGTTTCTGCAGGTGTGTGTGTTCATGCAGCGCTCGGTCAGATCAGCGCCCCTGTATCAGTCTCGTCTCCTGCCTGGCTGCACAGAGAAAAATGATAAGTAGGCTACACAAATACTGCCTGTCTGCAATCGATGGACGCAAATGCACCGACAGTGTCTTCTGGGGGAGGGTGTCAGGGAGGGAGGTGTGTGTGTGTGTGGGGGGGGCAGGGGGGGGGGGGTGAATATTAGCTCATTTTCCAAGCAGGGAGCTTGTGTGCTCCGGCTCATGGTGTAATTGACGAAGAGGGTCTGAGAGAGAGATGATGTGGCGGTGAGGTGGGAGGGATGCAAAGGTGGTGGGGGGTTTGGAGGCTGATACACACAGAGAGAAAGAGACACAGAGCAATATGAAGAACAGAAAGTGTCTGACACCCGACACAACTTCTCTCCCCCCCCACCCCCCTCCTCCCCATTAGGCTAATTCTTTGACTTTCTCTTGTTGCCGATAGCATCTGCGAGTGATATATCCTCTGTAACGGCATTACCACTGGCTGCCTGCTCCAATGCAATCAGACCATTAAACACGGCGCTGTGCCCCCCCTCCGTGCACTGATTTCCTTCCAATAGAAAATGACTGGATGTGAGCTACTCCCCTTTCCTGTCATCAATAAAAGGAATAATTGGCTCTGCATGCATGTTTGCGGCCAGAGGATAAACTGCAGATTCACAGCACAACTCTATTCCTGTTAGAAATAATAATTGAATTAATACTCAAGGCAGACATTTCTGACAATTTGCATTTAAATATAAGATGCTTAATATTATTTCATGTCTTTCACAGTTATTTAAAAAAAAAACAAAAAAAAAAACATATTCTTAAATTGTCAATTTGCCTCACACACAAAAAAACAATAATAATACATCCGCTATAAATATTACAACTCAAAGTGATGGTGTGTCAAATCAAAAGTTTTCATCCAAGTTCGATCACGGAATATTAGACAAATCAATCAAAATCGCCCCAAAACACAATCTGCGTCACGGACAGGCTGCAATTTCCAGGGAGGAGAAACATTTGGTTGGTTTGATGAGCAAGACAGACCAACAATATCCATCCATTAAATGACTGCATCCGGCTCTTCACACTTAATCACGGTGATTATGACGGCGATAACAAGACAACAATAACACAAAGTTTTTAGGATGCAGGACGCGCGCGCGCTCTCTCTCCGAGGGGTGGAGGGACGGGGAGGGGGGGGAGACGGCTCTGCTGTCTGCGTGTTCAAACACTTGTTATTTGCCGGCGACGCGCTTATTTCAATTACAGTCTGCATGTCAAATTAGCTCCCGTGCGCGCTGTTTATTAGCACAACATAATAATAAAACACACTCACGGAGGAAGGGGTGGGGGGAGGGTGAAGGGGGTGGGGGGTCTGGGCTGGGGGGGAGGGAAGGGTGGAGGAGTGAAGAAGTAGAGAAGAAGTCGGTTCTGCTTTTAATAAAGAATGAGGAATTAGTGCATATTGATAGGACTTAATAGACCGAGGGGGGTCATCAAACTAGTCGCGACTGAGCCTGAGCGATCCACGGTTAATTTACTATCACTGTCATGTTATGGGGAGGAGGAGGAGGAGGAGGAGGAGGACAGGGGGTGTTAATGCGCGTGTCCTGACGCGTTAATATTTATGATATAAATATTCTTACAATTGTACTATACATCTGTCTGTCTGAATATAATTCAAACAGAGAAAAAAATAAGGCGCAAAAAAAAAAAAGTTAGAGCGGCTGCTTTTTAAAATGATGTATCGCTCTTTTCTTTCCCCTCAGAGAACAGGCCGGGAAGAAAAACATTTGGAGCAGCTGCAAAACTTTCACTTTAAGCAACAAATAATAAGCATGTTGACTTTTAGCTGACTGATGAAAACATGTCCCACTGATGTAGATATGATTCTGAAGCCGCTTCACGATCGTCCCCGGCGCTACGGGAGTCAATGAAGCCGGTGGGAGGATGTTTCTTTTTATTCTTATTCTTATTCTTCTTCTTATTGCTGTTGTTGTTATGATTTCGGACGTGGCGCTTGTTCAGGATCCGAATTAAAATAACCATGTGGGCCTGCAGCCATCGATCCAGGACAGAGGTGTGAATCGGACATTAATTTTAGTTCACTTCTGGCTGCGCAAAGGAGGGAGATCAATGGCGAGCAACAGCTGACTGCTGAGAGAGAGAGAGGGAGAAGGGGGAAGGAGGGAGGGGGAGGAATCGAAAACGCTGACAAATAAATCATCTTTTGCTACTTTTTCCTACAACCTCGACACTTTTTTCCTCCTGCGCCTGCAGACTGTTCCTCTGGGAGGAAGAGGAAGAGGAGGTGATGAAGCCCAAATGAATGAATAGATACGATATCATCTGATTTACTATAGAAAAATCCAAAACATCATACTGGATTAGGCTGAGAAACATGTGCAGAACAGAGCTTGAACAACGTAAAGTCCGTCGACCTGCTTCAGTCAAAAAATGTTGACTTCATATTTCTAGATTTTAAAAAGTGGCATAAAATTTTACAGCGAACTGGCCGTCTGTTTTAACGCGCCGCTTGACATAAGAGTTCCAGTTAAAACACACATGGAATTAAAATCATTTCCACTTTCATTTATACAATATTCTAAATGTCAGGCCTTTGAGGCGCGTTCAAATGTTCAGCTCAGTGGCGGCCTATAAATCATCTGCTCTGAAAACTGAGACGGGAAATAAAACGAGCCTAGAGCTTCTCGAGAAGATGCTGCAGCGTCTCACAGAGAAGACCAACTAACACTTTCATCAGACCAAAAATGCCGTGGATTAAATGCAGCTTTAATTGTTTTTAATTAAAAAAAGACAATGTCCTGTGGGAAACACAGGCTTGTTTTATTTAGTCTTTAAATTTTTAACATTTGATTATGAGTAAAAACAAATGTGGTTAAAAAAAAAAAAAAAATCTCCCTGAACGTCTCATTAACATGTCATTAAAAATATCCAGACAATTCAACTGTATATTACAAAAGCAGCGTGTGTGTGTGTAAAATGTATAGATGAAATAAAGCCTCTCTCTGGATCACATTAATCATCACAATTATTAATGATCAAGAACACATTCATTAATTTGTAGCTACAGATAGAATAGGCTCTGCAGTAGTTTTACTGTCTCACGCTACTGATAATTACAACTAAATGAGATGAAATAAAACTATAGGCTGCAGGTGATTCTTTTGTGGCAGGTTTAATTGTATTAGTTACAAAAAATGCTACAAAATGAAAACTTTGCCCGCGCGCCGGGACAGACTCCAGTAGAAATCCTCTTCTATCTGTGTGATTAAATGTGAATAAAGACTGGTCTGCGGCTCCTCTCCTGCTTCCTCATCCTGCGCTTTTGAAAGATAATTATTGTTCACTAATGTGTTTGGTTGGAAAATAAAATACGACCGTGCTGCTCGTTAAGAGTGAGGGCTGGTTGATCTGACAATCAATAAAATCAATTTGAAGGGATCCATCTTCACGTCACGATCACAGGATCTGAAATCTGAAGGGGAGCTCTGATTTTTCTTT
The DNA here is from genome assembly GCF_045865225.1 of Trachurus japonicus. Classification (NCBI taxonomy): domain Eukaryota; kingdom Metazoa; phylum Chordata; class Actinopteri; order Carangiformes; family Carangidae; genus Trachurus; species Trachurus japonicus. The sequence continues at coordinate 38,090,934 of NC_140923.1, read as the reverse complement.
CTTTCTTTCTTTCTTTTTTGAGGAACTATATTTCAATCATCGCAGCGCCGTGAGTTCAATGACCCGCCTCGAGCGCACCTTTGCTCCAAAAGTGTGTTTTTACGCGCTATTTATGGCTGGCGCTGAGAGAACTTCTCAGCTTGGAAATTACTACTAATGGCTCTGCTGCATTTTTCCCACACTACTAATTTTATTATTCCCTCTTCTGGCTGTTGCGGCTTTTGTGGAGCAGTAAGCGCTGATCGGGCGCGTGCGCGACCACTCACTTGTTTGCTTCTATGGGGTCGGTCTGTTTAAAAAAAAAATGCATGTATGTGATTAAAACAAGGCGCGCGCACAGGGACAGGAATAAAAGGCTGAGCACACAAGATAGAAAAATATTCCTGACAAGCGAAATAAAAACAATCCACGTTTTTAATTGTGAGCCCGGAGCTCCGAGAATGAACGTCAACCTATGTAAATAAATTAATTGAATACAAATAAAAAGTCGCCCTCCGAGCCGAGAGTGTAGGCTGCGGGATATGAGGAGGGCAAAAGAAAAAAAAACTCTCATACAAGGGCGGGAGTTGTTTGGTAAAATGCTGGAAAAAAAAAACCTGGGTTCTGTTAAAAGCAATAAGCCTTTCATCCTAACGAGACGAGGCAGTGAGCCAAAATATAAATTAAAACTGAATGTTGTATTCGGTGATACCGACGCAGCAGTAGCGGGACCTGGCGCGCAGGGAAGCCGACTTGAGTTGACTGTGCTCGGCCATGAAGCTGGAAGGCCCCGGGGACTTCCTCTGGCTGGGCGCTGCTTATTTAGGGGGAGGGTGTAAATTATAGTGGCTCCCTAGTTAACAGGTGTTTCCCAACTGTGTTTAGGCCTGTGTGGGGGTGTGTGTATGTGTCTGTGTGTGTGTGTGTCTGTGTGCGTTCGTGTGCGTGTAGTCGTGCACGCGCATTTTAAGCAGCACGTCTTCTTTTTGAATTCAAACGTCTTTGGGACGAAACCGAGAATAAATTGTTGTGCATCTGAGGAGTTTTTCTCTACTTCTTTATCTTCTATTTTGTGGTATTTTGTAAATTTGTTTTTATTCAACTGGTAAAGTGACGTTTGGTTTAATCAACATTTTGAATAAAATAAAGAAAAGCTCTAAATCCAAGATTGATATGCAAATTTTCAAAGTAGTAAATCTATTACAGTGCTGCGCAGGAATCCGTCTTCCACTTGTATCCGTGTTAGGTGATGCGTTAAAATCAGCCTCATCAGCGGCTGTGTTGGACCAAAACTAACGGGGCCAATATGCTGCAGTTAAAGCACATGTCCTCGTCATTATGAGCGCTTTAGTGCTCCACAGCAATTGTAACTTTCCCTGAAAACCATACAACTATTCGGTGAGCTGTAAGCGGTGCTTTCTCTGTCAAGTAGTCATTTTTTACTTAAAACAAATATGTAACAGTAGGCCTGAGGACTGAAGTTCATTAGGCTGTTGAGAGTTTGCTGGGTTTTGATGGGAAGATGGTCTGAAAGCTCTGCAGGAAGAATTCAGAAAGGATTTTCTCTCACAGAACTTAGGTGTATTAAAATGTTTTTGCTTGTAATAATTTTAGTTTATTTTTTCAAGATGCAATTGAAAATTCCGAAAAGACTTAAGCCTAGGCTACTTCCTGAAAAGCTGGGACAAAACCAATAGAAAAGTTGGAATATTGGCTGCAGTGTGTGTGAGTGTATGTGCAGCACATTTCACACTCATCTATACTGATATACTGTATGCGCACTGTCACTGACACACGCACTATACTCAACAATTCAAGTGTTTTCAAGAAGCCACTTTCTTGTTTGGGAACCTCGCATGTGCGCGCTCACCCACGGAGACGTGTAGCCCACAGATATAAACGCATACGCACTCACGCGTACACGCGTAAAAGCCCATGTCCAAACGGACACGGACCGTGCCGTGACTTTTTGTTTTCTCCAAATTTTAGTTCCACGCGTGGAATCACAGCGGCGCGCAGCCACCAAAGCCGAAGCGCACAATCCCCGTGAAAGTTTAGTGAAACGAGCAGAAACGCTCTTCCACAACACAGAGGACGGCGGAACATGAAAAAAAAGGCGTAGAGGCGTAAAGTGTATACGCTTCAAACCCAACAACAACAACAACAACATCAACATCAACATAAAGAGTGTGTTACTCACATCGCCGTGGCACAATCCACTTCTTTTGCAGTCGATTCCTCGTTTCCGGCTTCTTTCTTTTTTTATCCTCACAACAAACCGAAAACTTTTCTGCGGAGTGGGAATATCAGCAGCACTGGCCCGTCTGGCTCTTGCGCAGCAGCACCGGAGATAACGGGAGGCAAAAGTAGTTAACACCTCCCTGTTAGGTTACCAAAGCGCAGCCAGAGAGGAGGACAGAGAGAGAGAGAGGGGGAGAGAGAGAGGGAGAGCGAGGGGGAGAAAGAGAAGCTGACTTTCCACAGACACGGTGTAAAGTGGCTATCAATAGCGCAATCGCGCGTGCAGCCCCTCCGCTGAAAACACCGAGAGGGACGATCAAGTGAGAGGACAGGGGAGTGAAGCCGCTGGAGGAGCGCAGGATCGCAGAGACGGTGGCAGGCAGAGGTGGCGGCGGCGGCGCGAGGGGGTGGAGGAAGGGTGGTGGTGGTGGTGGTGGTGGTGGTGGAGGGGGGGTGGGGGTCTCACAGTGCTCAAAAGCGACGTGTGTGAGGCTGGAGCTGGGCTGCGCGAGGCTGAGCTGGGAGTGTGGGGGTGGATGGGGTGGAGGAGGAGGGAGAGGGAGAGTGGTGGTGGTGGTAGTGGGGGGGGGTATCTAGGGTCCAGCTCGCTCCGAGGTGCAGTGCTGCCGCGCAGCGCTCGGGTCGCTCATTGACTGACACACAGACAGACTCACAACCTCCGCGCGCTCCTCACAGTTAAAACAATACACTTGTTCATAAATTACAACTCATTTGTCATTTCTGCCGGAGCCGTTTCTCCGAGGCCACGGTGCTTTGAAACTACACGCTGGTTTTCACCCTTAAAATCTGGACCGTTCACTTCCTCTGCTGTGAGCTCACTGTTCACTTGTGTCGCTCTCTTTCAGGATAAAGTCAACACAGTGAGAAGGTTCATGACAAAATACTTCAGCAAAACGTGTCCCTCTTCTTCTAAGTGCAGAGTAATTATGAGAAAGTGAAGGAAAGTGATGGTAGATGTAGTTGTTGTGTTTCTAGCGGTGTGTTTGTCCATGTGCGTGTTTCTCAGCACTCCAACCATCCCGTCAGCCGCTCTGCCTCTCCCCTCTGTCTGCTGCTTCGTTCCCCGGGGTGATTTCCACTGCGCTTTGTGCGCAAACTGAATGAATTATCCCCCTCCTCTCTCTCTCCCCCTCTCTCTCTCTCTTGGAGAGACTGCTGCTTGCCATAAAGCCAATGAAGTCCACCTCTTAACAAAAAGAGGTGGACTACCAGACACTCTTATAAAGTGCGCACTAGAGACTGAAGTTAGTGAGACACGGGGAAGTTTAGTGAACCCGGAGCTGAGCGGCAGAGTCCGACATCGATCCACCGAAACAAGATAATTACAGATAAACTCAGTGTATTTTATGGCAGAAATGATCATTATTATCAGCTGTTTAATTGTGTTAAATGCAAACAACCAACTATCCCGACGAGGAAACATTTGATTATGTTTTAAGATGATCTCATTTTTCTCTCTGCATCCAATTAAATGTTGGACTCTCCTCCATAGCCAGACAGAAACAGCTGTTTCTTTGCCTTATATTAATCCGATCATTGTTCATTAAATATCAGTTAAATTATTAGAAAACATATGGGCACAGTTGATTTGAGTGTTTAGTTATTTCTGCAGCAATTAGTCCCAGAATGTTGGACATAGAGTTTGAGTGAAAACAGCTATGAGTAATTTGGGCATTGGAGAAAATAAATTGTGTGTGTGTGTTCTAGCGATGAAGAGTGTGTGTGAGACGGTGAGAAAGAGATACGCAGAGGGATGTCCTCTGTCTTCCTCTCCACTACACCCCCCTGCTGGTCACACGTGGAAATGATGAACAGTCCAGACAGAATTAAACTTTCAGTCTGTTGTGAGGACACTTTGGTTTAGTAAGTTTTGCACTTGAGAAACGTGACACTCAGGAGACAGACACTGATTACACTGTGACTCTTTGTGCCACGAGAAAACTTGTGGAAGTGGCTGCAGCACAAAGACAAAAACTGTGAGGGGGGGAAAGAGTGTGTGAGTTCAAGACATCCACCCAACAGCAATTTAATGTGTTTGGACACATTGTGTTTGGGGGGAAAATACATTTTATTTTTGGAATCGCACAATATTCCCATAAAAACAGGGCAATGAAATGTTGGGCTAAATGTTACTGCATGAAAAGAAGGGATTGTTTTTATAGGGAAAGAAAGACAGAGAGTGAAAGAAATCCCTGATACACCCAAAAAATAAAATGTGCAAAGGAAACACAAAAATAAGGCGAAAATTGTAAACCATGCAGGTTTGGATTAGACGCCTTCATTGAAATGATTCTTTAAAGCTAAAAGCAGAATCCTAAACATGTATTAAAGCAGAAGTAAGCGGAATATTTGTGTTAATATAAGTCTTAAATAGTTATATCTTCCGACAGCAATCACTTACATAGAGTGTTTGGTCCGAAACACGGGTCTGTCAGTCACTCTGCTCTGCTGTAAGCCGAGGAGAAAACTTCTTGTATACTTCCTTGTATCCTACAACCTTTACCCAATGAGGAGAGAGAACGGCATGAAGGGCTGTGTGTGCAGCCAAGGGATGCGTGTGAATGTGGTGACGTAGGGACAAGGACCGATAGATCTATGACGAGGGCGGGGACTGCTAACTCCATCGGCTGACAAAAAGTTAGCCAAAGCGACCGGATCGCTTACTACTGCTTTAATGTCTTCACTTGTTTACTATCAATATTCAAGACATAGAACTTTAGCAGGCACCAACAGCCTGATCTCACAGACAGGTCAGAGTCAGGGCATTAGTTTGGATCCAGACTGACAACAGAAGCTGGTGGGTCAACTCCTCTTGCTGACCTTAACCGATATCAAACAGTTCGAGCCACTAAGGCTGCGTCCATCTAACACCTTCAGTTCATCACACAAGACCTCCAAGCACATGGTCCTAACAGGCACTGAGAGTTTTCTAATGGAGCTAACACTTTGATCTGCTTTCACGCTATAATACACCAATGTTTTAGGTAACAATGGCGTGGGAAAAGTGAGGAGGGGTGCGTATGTGTGTGTGTGTGTGTGTGTGTGTGTGCTGGGTGGTCTCCATACACATGAGGGGCAGTAGCGGCAGTAGCAGTGCCATTAGTGGTGTGTTGTCTTGCTAATAGGCTCAGTTTGGAGTCAATGGGCTGACTGGGGAAGAGGACCATCCATGTATTAGATCCCTTTCCATTCAAAGTCTAATGCCACCCTTTAGTCCAACCCCCCTGATGTTTTTAAATGCTGCCTCTGTGTGTATTGACTAGGAAGCACTTTGATAGCACCTGTTTCAATGCTGAGGCCACTGAACTGCTTCTTAACCCCCCCACAATGAAAGAGCAACTACAGTTCCCATGCAGATACTGTACCAGAGGCCAGCGGGATATTTAATCGTGTTTTAAAGATGAGTAATATTTTTAGATTATTAAGCGCAGAGTCACCAAAATGACAGGTCTTGTCATTTTGGATAATTTTGGTTTGGTTTCCCTAGCTTTTTAGACGTTCAGCAGAATCAACACAGCTAAATCTGTCTACAATCAGTGTCAGTGTAATCATTGCAACCCAAGCCTAAAAACATGTCACCGTGACAACTTTCTACAGCTGCTAAATCCTGTCCCAGAGTATAATAAACTGATATTTAGCACCTCGGCATTTGATAAGCCTTCTAATTCATCTGTCAGGCACTTGAACAGGAAACCCTGGATTATATTGCATGTCCAACTGATACTTATTACATCACAGCCCCACCAATGCAGCTAGTTCAATTGCTTTCACACATCTACTTCAGTTCTGAATGACAGTAAGAAAATGTTTCTTTGTCATTTCAGTGAACCAACTCTTAAAAGCAGAGTTTTTCTCTCCACAATTCAAACAAGAACTTCAAAAGTCTTCATTAGGCCACAGAAATTCAGGCTAGAGTATATTAGCAATATATTAGCTGAAAAAGCTGCATGTTAATTTAAAAAAAAACTTTTCTGGTGTTTTATTTGATGAGGCTCTGAACCTGATCCCTTATTGGTTGATTGTGAGTGATGTTATAATATAGGTTTCATGTAAAAAAGCCAAATAAACCAAATCCTAAGGTGGGCTGTGCAGGGGGCATACCTGAAAGTGGTGACTGTTTTGTTGTTATTTTATTTTACCAATGCAATGATTTGACAGAAGATGGCAGATGTTTTTTTCCTGAACCAACTATGTTTGTAATTCAAAGGATCAATGAAGACATTAACATTGTCAGTAGTTGTATGTTCCCCAAGGAAAGACGTAGCTAGAAAAAGTGTTTCCACTGCGCAGCCAGAAGCCCTCACCGCTGATGGCATGACACAACAAGTGTTCAACATTGCGTGTTAGCAGTTTAACATCGGGCCTTGTTCTCTTTTCAGCACATTTCTTAGCATCCATCTAAACTGAGTCATGTCCTGGTGTTGTGAACCCCCTGACATCTCCTCTGGAATGACAGAGCGATAATGAAAAGCCAAGCTGACAGCGGAGGGGCCGTGGCTGCCCTCTTGCAGCCTGCTTTCACCTCTGCTTGGCCCGGTTTATCCTTACATCAAATTCCACTTTTTTAAAAAGTCTACAATAACAGGGCAGGACCGAGGGAGTGACAAGCTGTGGGTTTGTGTTTTGTTTGTGCTGCCTGTTGGCTCGACTATTGGCCAATCTCTGTAGGAAAGAAGGTGCCCTGGCGAAGCTGGTTGGTGTATTTACAGATAAAGATGAGATTTCCTTGCAGTAAACCCTTGTCTATTTTATGGCTTGAACCCATAATCCTTTGATATTTTAAGGCAGCTCATACTTGACCCTGTGTACACCCAGTGACTTAAGCAATACCCTGTAAGGTCCTTTACACCATGTGGGACTTAATTCCTTAAACAAACCATGTTTGAGTGTGATTTACAGCTAATCTGGACAGGCGACGGTCATTTCTATCTTTCCTTTAATAATTTACGATTGGTGGAATTTATAGCATCAGCTCCCCAGCCCTGCATGCCGCCAAATCCCTATGTCTGTAATATAATGAGATTTTAGTGCAGCGAGATTATAAATTATGGTGTGATTTGTTCTCTTGCTGTTTTGTCAGGGCATAGCCTTTGAGTGTGTGTGTGTGTGTGTGTGGCTTGGGGACATGGCTGGCATTTGGCTGCCACGATGCTCTAATTGCTGACGTACACACAGATAGATGGGACCTGATGGTTGGTGTCGCCACTGGAGGGAGGGAGGGAGAGAGGGAGGAGAAGAGGACACAAGAAATGAAAATGCAAGAGAAGGAGAAGAGGAGAGGAAGAAGAGGAGTAGCTGGCTACAGAAGAAGATTGGGAGGAGGAAAGAGAAGTAGGGAATGGATGGATAGATAGATGGATAGAGAGTTGGAGGGACAAGTGAGGAGGAGAGGTATTGTCTTGTGGCAGGAGAGCCAGCTGCCAGCAGCTACACAGCTGAGCGGTTAACCACAGTGAAGGAGCCACATTTAGAGAAAGGAAAGCAGAGAGACAGAGAGAGGAGGGACGGAGACTCAGCCACATTCATCTCACCCTCACATCCATTGCTCCAGGGAGCTGTTGGAAAATGAAGAATTACATGGCCCTGATCAGATTACATTACAGAACAAGTGATTACATGCATTTGACTCTTGTACAAAAGAACAAAAAAAATGAAGGAAGGGAAGGGAAACATACATGATCTGATTAATTATGTAATTATGTGGTATTTGCTCTGGCTATGATACATGGGGAACATTCAGAGGGAAGGTGGATGGGTAATTTCATCAATGTTTCACTGCTTGCCATGTAAACCTGCTATAATACAAATGTTGACTGTTTCCCAGTCGGCATTTAGAGGCTCCACAGCTGTAAACTTGACACAATTGCGGCGTCTGATGTAAGTTTTTCGGTTCTAACAAAACTGATCATTTGACTGAGGTAAAAAAAAAAAAATAGATTGGATGTTTCTAAACCTTTGTTAAATTTGTGTAAGTTACAGTTGTACAGAAACCTATTAGGCTACATAACTGGGACAGTCTTAGATTTCTTTGGTACAGTTCTGGTGAGCTGAACCAAGATTGTCCCCATCAGATAAATGACAGCATTGGTGAATAAATGGTAAATGGACTGCACTTATAGCACTTTTCTGGTCTAATTGACCACTCAGAGCACTTTCCAATGGAAGCAACATTCACTCATTCAAACACACATTCATACAGAGCTTTTTCCCTTCACACGTAGCACTTTTCTGCATATTCACGCACAGATGATGTATCGGAGACAATTTGGAGTTCAATATTTTGCCCGAAGGCCCTTTAAAATGCAGACTGGAGGAGGCAGGAAACGAGCCGCTGGCCTCCTTGTTCCAGACGTAAAATCAGGAGTCTCAAAGTTATTTTGCAGCACTGACCATTTTTATATCATGGTGTTGTTCCTATCCAAACCTGTCAGCAGAGAAGAACACCTGTTTTATTTTTGCCTTAATTATAATTTGCTTCACACACAACTAAATACAAATCTCTGCTCTCTACAGCACCTGTTCATAGCAGGTAAAGTATGTTTAACTTTAGGGAAATAGTAGGAAACTGAAGGTTAAAGTGACATAAAAAATCACTGTTAAATTAAACAGAATTAAAGAGTCAGATGAGCTACATGTCGATCCAGCTCTCTCTCCCCTTATTCCCATTGCTTCATACTGTAAAGGACACACTATTATTGCGTTGATAGATGTGATTCATAAGGATACTACTTATTGCTTTCTGATTAATTTCTGCTCTTTCTCAGCTCAATGCAGCTTCATATTGTGGCTCGAAGAGTGATGACAAATCCCAAACAAACAGACATACTTTCTTCATCTTTGGCATTAGTCCAGTAATGAGTGGCACTGGGTCTGGATGGATGTTTAGGGAACATGTGCAGCACAGAAGACAGCTCTGTTTCTCATGCCAAATGTTCAATGTTGGGTTCTTGATCCTGATCTTTCCTTAACCTTTACCCTTAAATTTTGATCAATACCTATGTAATGCTTAAAGTATCAGTATGATTGATAGAAATTTTGCTTGTGTGTTAGATCACATTCTGGGCAAGTGGACAGACTACTTCTTAGTTCATGTATTCTGTGTTTCTCTGCTGCTACTGTGTGCACTTCTTAATAAACCTAGTTTCTTTACTTTAAAAAAATGGTTACATGTTTTAACATGCATGTGTCACTATTAGAAGTTCCTGGCACACGTGGGATTGCTTTTACAAACCCAGGCATTTGGAGGAAGGTGTATGTTCATTGCTACATTACATTTGGCACAACTATATCCATGGAGCACAAAGAACTAGAACGTCAAAATATGGAGGAAAAAAAAACATTGGTGTGAAAATATGGTTTGAAATACTGTATGGGCTTCAAGACCGGGAACGATCAGAGTGTATATCCACCCTCGTTTCTCCGGTCGCTCCATCATCTTCAAACATCCATGGGGAGTGACTTGTTATTTGCTCTGAGCTGTCTGCATGGTTTGGCTTTTTGATTAGAGAGAGAGACAGAAAGAAGGAGAGAGGGAGACACAGAAAGAGAGCAGAGATAGTGAGGAGAGAGATAGCCTTAAGGCACATGTCAAGCAATGTCACAGATAATCACACATTGTCTTAAAATAGCTTTGAAAATGACAATGTTGGGGTGGGCTGGGGAGGGCAATGTTGGGGTTTAGGGGGGTGTGAGCGATGCATCAGAGCACATGTACTGTAATTAAAGACAAGATAAAGTTAATTTCTGACAACTCCCCGGGGGGAACATTTATCAAGGGCAACATATAAAAAAATGTCTTATCTGTGAAAAAGAAGAGAGGAGCTGGGGCGGGGGGGTTCCAGTAGTATCTCGCATATATCTGCTTTGTTCTCTGAAACAGAGATAAATATGAGGGGGGTAACTACAGTGACAGAAAGAGAATGAGTAATTTCCTCAGTCAGTCAGGTGAAGATGGTGAAGTGGCCTCCTATCATCATCTACCCAGTAAAACCATCCTATTTCATAGTCCAAGTAATCTCCATATTACTCCACTGAGACTGTTGCTGCTGCTGAAGCAGAGCTGAGGCACTGAGGACCATTTTACACATTAATCAGATATGAAGCTCTTTATTTTTCTAAATTAAAATTGATAGTTTAATTAATATCTATATTTTAATACAGTACATTACAGCTGCGATTACTAATTCTAAAACGTACTTTCATGTATTGTCTTTCTCTTGCCAATCAGTTAAAAGAGTGACAGTACAGAGGATATGTAGGTTTTGCTGTTGTTACATAGCCAACATCAGCACTGACATTTCAGAACCATTACTTTACTCTCCAAGAACAGTTTCTAGAAGTGAAAGGTGACCCTTTACTTTTGGTTCTCTCTCTACAGCTGTTTTTCTTCTACTGAAGTTAGCATGCTAACCAGCTAGCCCTGGCCCAGTCGACCTGTCTTGACACTTTCAAATAAGGTAGTGTCCAGTCTGTCTTGGGTAATACTTTAGCATCACCTTACTGAAATAAACTATTAAAGATAAACTGATGAGAAACTTTCCTTTTGTAGTCAAAAAGAAAAATGAGGGGGGAATAGTATTTGGTTTGTATCATGAGATAGAAGTTGGAGATATTCCTTTTGATTTGAATCAACTACATTTTTTGGAGCAGTTCCATAAACCCAAAAGCCTGACACAATCTCTTCCTTTTACCTCCTCTTCTGTAAACTGGTCCACAGCACCCACTGCAGAGTCAGTGAGAAATGACAACCTTCACACAGACATATGGGGAATGATATAATTTTCAAAAAAAAAAGTTGTGGCTGTCCAACAATTCCTTCATCTGCTGTTGCAACATCATATAAACACGTACCTTTTGTCTTTCAGTGTAGCCTAATGTGACTTTGCTAACAGCTAACAACACATCATCAATGCATTTGTCACTTGAGTAAACTGAATGGACTGAAGAAGTTCACTACAATGTTTTTCTTAAACTACAGCTAATGTTAGTGAATGTAAATATAATGTGTGTTTCCCATAAGACATTGCACTGAGTGTCTGGTCTGGTTTTTTATAAAATAATGATAATATTTGACAACCATGCCTCGTCAACATATGCTACACAGCGTCAGCCGGAGGAAAAAATAGATATACATTTGACGGAATAAACAAACACTCCTGATTTCTGTACGTCTAAAGACCACTTTTATTTTCTGTTGAAATGATTTGCCCATCTACTCTATAGCTGGCAAAAGCTGGTAGTTAAGCTAAAAATAATGTTTATTCCTGCAGATGTTTAATGGTCCGTCAAATGGGATAACAAGGACGGCTGATTTGTGGGCCTTTCTCTGCAATTACCCAGCCTTCCCACTTCCTCCCTGTTTAAATTAAACAAGCCATTGATTTTATGCTGAATATTATTGTGCCATATTCCTCAAGAGTGCTTTTGATAGAGATATGGAGTGATTGGAGTCAGACACAAAAGGAAGACAGAGGAGTGAAGCAAAGCCAGGGAGAGGAAAGCAGATGGGAATGATTTCTGTGATGAAAATATTCATTTTCTAAGCTGATTAATAATTACATTGTTTTTCTCCAGCCTGCCAATAGACATGACATTGAAGTTTAAAGAGCAGGACTTGACGACTACATGTAAAATGCATTATCTCACTTCTTGTAGCCTCTTGTTGTGGATTCAGATGAATGACATTGACTTTGACTAAGTTGCTCAGTTAATTGTTTCCCTTCTCTTGTGCATTTACTTTTCACTTCAACCCAAAAAAGTAGTATAACAACAATGACAACTGGACACTGGATAGATAGGAGCCTACAGTCAGCATACTGCCTTTTGGTTGAACCAAGTTCCTGCCTGTGAAAGGGAGTTTTTCCTTCCCACTGTTGCCAAGTGCTTGCTCATGGGGAAATGTTGGGACTGTAAATAACTATAAAGAATCCAATCTAGACCAATGAAAAGTGCCCAGAGATTACTTCTATTCATGATTTAGCTCTATGCAAATAACCTGACTTGACTTAAAGGACGAGTGTGAACGCAAGCTTCTACTACTATCCAGACAGGTGAAGAATAATTGAAACACTTTAGTAATTATTTATAAGTAATTAAGCAATTTGGTTGAAATATTATGGTGCTTATTACTCTGGAGACTGTTTCTAAAATCAGCTTGTTTTGAAGTTGTTGCCTTGTGTGAAGCTTTGTAATTTGCATTTGGAAAAGTCAAGTCAATAGGGCTGACCGATTAATCTTATTTTCATCGTCATCGCGATGTCAACATGCACGATCAACACATCGCAAAAGGTTGACTGAAATGTGATGAGTAAGTTCTATTTACAGAAGCCACACCTTCATACTCATACCTGTAACCTGAGCCACATCGCTATAACATAACGAAAATGGCGGACTTCCGACGGGTCCCTCGGATACTGTGCCTGAAACACGTCCACGTGGCATCGATTGGCATATTTGTTCTGGCACGACTTTTCATGTTTAGTCAACTTACAATGTTTTGAGTTTGTTTACAGTGTGCAAGCTTTCCACTCTTTGTTTTTGTTTTCCAGCGCCACTACAGGCCTGGTGTATGTACTATATCGAGTTTTCAGATAGACACCGGAACTGTATGGTTAATATGCACACCTGAATATTCGTGAGTCCTATCATCATCGCAATATTAAACAGTGTCATTGCACATTTTGCTGATATCGTGCAGGCCTACAAGTCAAGATTATTATTTATTATCATTATTATTATCATATATCTGAGACCATGGAGCTTCAGATGTTAGAGTTTTAATTGCAGTGTAATAAATTAATGAATGTAGCTTTCAACATTGTTCTGTTATTTGTCTTGTGTTACTGTAGCTTGGATCACACTTAAATTCTGTCTTATCTCAACCCATCTGCAACTTTTTGTTACAGCTTCACTCCCCTGTACCAAAGTTACGATGTACTTTCTTATTTGAAATAAAAAAAAAACACAACTCTGTTGCTGGGGATGATGTTAATCCACATGTATAGGAACACTAGGGATGCACATGATTAACTGTTTAACCGTTTAACCGTTAACCGATAACAAGAACTTTGACCGATTAATACTATCGGTTATTTATTTATTTTATTAGCTCCTTATGTCGTCAACTCATGGGGGCGTGTCGACACGTGCAGAGTTCACGTGCCTTCAGTCATATTTCGTAGCAAAAAGTTACACAGGAGGACTGACAGTATAGCAGCCCCATGAAGGAAGATCAGACAATAAATGTAACCTACACGGACATAGATGTGCATCACCTGTAACAACGGCGCTGCTCTCCAGCCTGTTCACCTGCAGCTCTCCTGCAGCTCCACAGAGGAGCTGTCAGAGGAGCTCTGCTGCTCCTTCAGCCTGGTGTTTGGCTGCACTTTGTATAAAAACAGTTCTACATTGGATGATCTAACCTCCAGAGCGCGATCAGCTGAGACAGAGCGCACTGATCAGCTGTCGCGGCGCACGTGTGTATTTAACGGCAAAAAAAAGAAAGAAATAGAGCAATCAATTTTTTTTATTTTTTTTTTGCCATGTGCCGCAAGCCTCATAATCTTATCGGTTAACGGTTAATAATCGGTTAACGAGCGTCGGTTATCGGTCAGAAAAAAAATTTAAATGTGCATCCCTAAGGAACACACAGATAACCTGCACAGTGCAGGTGCATACAAACAACACCACACACAGCCACACTGTACTGCCTGTACATTCTGAATCCTCTTCCACTGCGTTCGTCATGCTTCTGCAGGCGATTATGTTTCATTGTTGGGTCTGAAGGAAAAATGAGATCACCTTTGACAGGTTCATCATGGAGGCCTTCGAGAGGCATTTTGCCTGACTTGGCGGCCTGACAGTCAGTGACTCTATTAGCCATGTGTTTTCATCCAAAACACAGAACTGTGTTACCCAGGTTTCTAAGCACATGCACACGGGCAGACACTGCAGTCACCAAGGAGTGAAGATTACACAGACAAGTCAAGTGACAAATTCAAGTGGCCAGAAGAAATATCAATTCATTTAGGACCAGTGAGCAGCAAGCCAGCTGTCAGAGAGAGAGGCAGCAAAAGATCAAAAGGGCTTATCCCTGGTATGACAGATGCATTAGACACGAGAGCAAGACAGTTAATTTTGTGTGTCTGAGTGTGGGGGCATGTGTGTTTATTCAGCAGTATGTGTCTTTGTGATAGACAGTGGAAAAAAATCATGTCAATTGTGTTTAAGAAGACAAATGTGAATACGGACAATATCTAATTCTATATCTAAGGCCCTTTAAACACACTGGCTATCTTATCATTTTTCAACATGCACAGTAGCTGTCTCCTCTAAAAAATATATAAAATTAAACTGAAAGACAATTCCAAGTTCTTTTTATGTTTTAAACTAGAATAATGTAATGTTAATCACCATAATTACCGAGGTGCAATATGTTGATCCAGGACTTCTCAGCAAATTGTTCATAGACAATGTGAGGTGTTAGCTACCAACATAGGCTGGTGTTAGAGAAAGATTGGGGACTTAAATGCATTAATGTGTTGACTTCATTCATTTAACCAACACCACAATTTTACCCTACTCTTCAACCAACACACTTTTGTTATCTAAGCAGACAGGAGTCTAGATGCAAATGTGATTTGTACGTCATTGTCCACCTCCAACTGTGTTGTCTAGCCTACTGATAATTATTTTAGGCTTCATTCATGTTGTGGAGTAAAATTAAACTGACAGTATAGGGGAACCCAGTGAACTAAAATGTGACATCAAACAAGGCCTTGACCAAACATCTGAATGCAACAGCTGTGGGAAAAGACCTAACAACAAGAACCATGAGCTGTGTATGTTTGCAGATAGCGTCTGGGTTTAACACACTTATGGGGGACTGTTAGGACCTCTGAGCAGAGGAATTCAACATGGTTTGGGCATCTGATCAGGATGCTCTCAGGAGCCGAAGAGGTGTTCTCAATACATGCAGCCAGGAGGAGACTACATGGCAGATCAATACCAGGCTGGAGGGATTACACATCCCATCTGGTTTGGAATCTCCCAAGCAATGCTGGAGGACATGGTTGAGGAGAAGGACATATGGGTTTCTTTGCTTAGACTGCTGCTACCACGTCCCTATAAGCTGATGGATGGATGGATGGATGGATGGATGGATGGATGGATGGATGGATGGATGATGGATGGATGGATGGATGGATGGATGGATGGATGGATGGATGGATGGGACGGACTTGGGCCAAAATCTAGCTGACCTGAACATCAATGTTTCAAATTACAAATGATATTGCATATATGGATGACTTACATTGTTGTACAATATACTTCATTTAGCCATGTTGCTCCATTGACATGCATAATGTAGGTTAACCCACAGTTTATTGATCCTCAGCCATGTTTACAGCATCCATCCTGAATAGAAATCAAGCCACAGCCTTATCTATGTTTTATAGTTAATATATTGTCATTGTAGTAAACATCTTTGTCGTTAAAGGCATTGTGATTGAAATAATAGTAAAATCAGAGCAACATTACATATAATGGGAATGCTGCTGCTTATGGCTAAATCAATATTCATGTATGTATTAGGCCAATATTTTCGCAAAAGGCAATTACCGCTGTAGTGAAAAGGTGTCATTGTGTGTGAAACAAAATGACTTGGAAGTGTGGGCCGTTTTGATTAGGCCTTTTCAAGGTGATCTAGGGACATTTTTATGTGTCACTTCTTCCCTCCTCTTCGCCCGTCTCTCTCGCGTTTCTTTGATGAAAGAACAGAAGTGTACAGATGTTGAAGTGTGCTGACATGTCCTTGTGGAGGGATTTCAACCATGATGCTAATAACAATAATTAACTCCTAAGTGTTTGTGGAGGGGGAGGAAGAGACATGAATATTCTCTTCATTGTGCTTGTGTATGTGTGCTTAAGGACAAATGGCTTCCCGTGTCTTTTTAAAAGCACAAATTGGCCATAATTGCTTGTTTCGCGGGGTCTTGGGATGAAGGCAGCTTTTTGCTACTTCATTATGCCACACACACTCACTCACTCACTCACTCACACACACATATAGTCAGACCATTGAATCTATTAACAACATAATATTGTGACTATTTATGAACATCACTGCAATTAAACTAAATTGGAGTACATTTACTTCATAATGAAAACCGCTGACTAACCACTGACTAATCTCTCTGAATGTAACTGTTTATATATAAAACTTCTATTAAAGTAATTTATAAGAGGTTAAAGAGTTGAAGTACTCCAGGCAAAGAAATGTATTGTGTTTAATTGAAATATATTGGAATTAATACATTTCATTTCTTACCTTGAGTGAATACATAGGGACTAAATCCTTACACCACTTAAAGCAATCAAGGGGTGGAAATTTTCCTGACGCTCAAAGACAGACTCTCCCATCAACTTTGATTAGCGTTACAGTTCGTCTTTCCTGGCTGTTAGATATTTAAGAAATTATTATTAATAACAAAATAATTTCCACAGATTAACCCCATTCTGGCTTTATTCCTGATCCCCTGGCCTGTGGGAAATTGATCTGGGGAAAGATTGATGGCTTTCCTGTGGTTTTAAAACGTTTGTCCTTGCTAGTCTGTCTTTTTCTATTCATCTTCTATTGTACCAGAGTTACGTACCCAGACGTCTGTTTAATGATGCAGATGTATCTCTGAATGTGACATTGAAACAAACTCAAAGTACATCTCCGATTATTTGCTTTAATTCATGTATTTTAAGCAGATTGCCTCATGAATTTTGTTTAGGTGTTAATAAGGGTTATTAACATTAAGGGAGGTACTCTAAGAAAATTTAAATTAGAATTCCCAGCGATGTTACTCACTTCTTTGTTTGCCTTTTCTTACTTCTTTTGTTTTGCTGCCTCTTTTTTTTGGCAAACATTCAGAGCCTTTTATTTGCTGACCCATGCTAACATTTTTGAAAAGTCCACTCTACGCAAAGCTACCATTTAGAGCAAAGATCAGGTTAGGTTTCGTCACAAGAACAACAATATTTAGGGAAATATCATGGTTTCATTTAAATAAGAATTTCTCCTCATAGATTTGTGAAAGCCCAATTATGGATGTATACAGAGAGCTGGACACTGTACCATCTCTAAAGCTTGCTGTCAACTTCACCCGATGGTCAGTAGCAGTGGCACTGAAATCCTTCATATAGGCCAGACCATTTTATTTTTGGTTTGGCTGTCATGACCTGATGGCACTGTACACAGTATCTTCACTTATTTTAGAGTAAACCCTGCCAAATTACTGCCAATTTTCCAGGAACCTCTATAACAGGACTGATGTTCACACCATATATTAGTAGTGTGAATTCTTAAACAATGGAGGTTTAATACTGATTAAACTGGTTGCTTAGGGCTGGATTACATCATCCCACTTCTCCCACTGAGGTCTTCTCCATTTATGGGATAATTTTAGTTTTGTGGGCCATTGTTGAATATCCCTGGTTGGTGTCCACAGTAAGGAGAAAGGTGATTTTGAATGTGCTGCCATCATGACAAGTGTGTTGAGCTTGAGATGACAGTGGGCAGCTGCAATAGCTGTCCTCATTATCCACAGGAGAAAGGTCTGATGTTGCCTGAATTTTGAAGGCATGAAAAGAAGTCACTGAACTGTCAGAGTGACAATGACCGAAAAGCAGAAACATTCAGAAGGACTCAAGAGTCACAATGGTCAAATCAACCATTCATTAACAACCCCCACTCCTACAATCAGAAGTGCTTCACGTTGGGAGAATACACCAATAACTATATGGTGCAGAGATCCTTAAAGAGCCTCATCTTCAAGGTCAGATGGGTCAGCAACATCCGATAAAAAAAATCAGCCCCAGTGCCCTATGGGATATGGAGTTCCTCCTAGGTTCGTACCTTGTAGCCAAAGAATAGTAAATGTTGACAGAGAGGATATCAGTTAGTCACCTCAGAGACTGCAGGGTCACTACACAGGATTTCCATTTCCTTTAAGAGGCTGAATGAGCTCTACACAAACATGAGCAGATGGACGGATGGCTAGATGAATGGAGAGAGAGAGAGAGCAAGTTACAGAGAGGGGGGTGGAGAGAGACCATCCTTATTTATTGTTCATGCATTTTTAAACAGCAGAGCAGTGGGGTCAAATGAGTAAACATGATTTAACCTGAGGGCAAGACGAGTGGAGGAAGCAGTGCAGCAGAGATGGACAAATTGGAAATGGAAGTTTGGATGGACAGTTGTTCTTTCTCCTGAATTTCACATAAACATGTTCCATGAAGTCCAGCGTTCAAAAACTGTTTTCCTGTTACACTTTTTTTTTTTTCCCTCATTGTCAAATCTTTTTTTTTGCCACAAATTCACTGCATTAAAGAGCTTGATGTGCAACCTGTGTATTTAGGGGGTGGCAGGGTCAAACTCTGCCCTGCAGGTGGCTTGACCTCTGACCTCTGACCTTCACTTCCAAACGAAAATGCACACCTACCCACACAGCCTCCAGCATATGACTGTGACTGATGTCGCTGAGATTAGCTAGATGTCTCCACAGGGAGTAGAACACAGCAGCGGGTGTATGTCTTTCTGAGTGTGTGTGTGTGCGTGTGTGAGTGAGAGACACACAGAGTGTGTGTGGATGAGAGAAGGTCTGCATCGATTCGACAAACACAGACTAAAGACACGAAAACTACAGTGACCTTTGGTTTTCTCTGGGTGTGTGTCTGGGCATGAGCATGACTGAATGATGTGCTATGTGTGTGATTTTTTCCTGTGTGTTTTGTGACACCAAGCCACTATTTATGTGATGTGTATCACAGGCCAGAGGCAATTTCCAAGCACCTCTATGCAAATGATGGCAACATTAAAGAAAATGAACTTGGTGAAAAATATTCTTGAAACACGGCTCTAAATGTACATGAAAAGTTTTAAAAGATTCAATTCTATTTAGTAAAAATGTAAAAAATGACATTTTACACATGGAATTTGACATTTCACTTGTAAAATGTCTGAAAAGCAAATGTGAAATGTATGTTTGCATGCATAAAGTCCTCCTTCCAAATGACTTTCATAGGAGATGTCTTTCAATGAATACATGCAGTTTATCAATAAACGTCATGTGATGTCATACATTCCCTCTTGCTGCTGTGTTTTAAGCAAGATGCAGACTGAAATATCTCAACAACCAGGCTATTACTGTAGATGCATTGCCATGAAACTGTCTGAAGATGAATCCTAAAGAGTTTGGTGATTCCTTCATTTATCATCACAGTGTGGTTAACACTTGTGATTTTGCAAAATGTATCACCTACTGGATGGACAGATGGAAGAACATTAAAGAGTTTTCATAACTTTGCTTATATCAAGACAAAATGTTTATCTGCTCTACAACATGGTTTATGCCTGAAACAAATGTAAGTCCCATCAGCCACTGCTGTACTTTGTGTTTAGTGCTAATCAGATAAGCAGATGTTAGCATGATACTGAGCTAGGCTAAGATAGCTAACATGGTGGACATGTATTGTTAGCGTCGTCAGTGTGTTGGCATGCTGCCGTTACCCTGTGCAACTTCACTGCTGTCAGCTGTGAGTACGGCTAGGGGTCACTCAGCCAAGAGTGGATATGTTGATTTGCTTTATCTTATATTTTTTATTTTGTTACATGGCATTTTTATCTTCCATCGTCAGCTGTGGTGCCAACTGTTGTCCATACTACCAAATATGAAACTTTTTGTTACTGGTCAGATTACAAATCCCTCCATATTATGTATCTTTTGCAAAGACACAAAAGGTCATCTCTGATGTGTGTGACTCCCCACACTTGATAAATAAGGAGAAAGTTGCCTTCATTAGAATAACCACACATCTTCACAAGAGAATAAGGTTGACAGATATAAAAGGTGTAAGCCTGTGTGACCACCCTCACCCTCATCCCCCGCGTTGCCATGGCACTGAAGTGTGATTAGAACTCCGGCTAACCAACATGGCTGACGATATTGACTTCCTGTCTACTTCATGCAAACAGGATGTGACAGATTTAATTTGTTTGTCAGCCCACCTTAATTCAAACAGAAGGCTGGAAGTAGGAGAGAGGCAAAGACTGAGGGAGGTGAGGAGAGAGCCAATGAATGCAGGTGTTTCCAATGTTTTTTAGAACGAGTGTGTGGCCATCTTCAGATACCCCCTTCCTTTCCTGTTTTTCTCTCTGCCAAATTTGTTGGCTACATGCCGATCAAAAAGATGAAAATATGGAGGAGGAAAGAGAGAGAAGAGAGCGTGTGTTAGTGGTGAGTCTAACGTGTAAGAATAGACATTTAAACTGAGAAAACAGACAAAGAGATGACGGCCCAGTAGATTAAGCAGGAGTGACTTGATCGTGACGTGATGGTGTAAGTAACAAAGTCTGAGAGACACAAGAGGAGGGGCAGAGTGGAGAGAGAGATAGACAGAGGAGTGGGGGAGGAGGAGGAGGAGGAAGGTGAGTCCACCTAACAGACAGATTCTGGACAAAGCGTAAACCAGATGGACAGTCTTGACTGGTGTGTGTCTGAGAGACAATCCTGATGGCGGCTGAGAGTGAGAGTGTGACAGTGAATACAGAGGGCTGCATTATTGTTTAAATCATCGATTGCTTCCCTTTTCTCTCTAGTCCTCGCTTTCTCTATATTTATCTATCTCACTCTCTCTCTCCTTTACGCTGTTCTGCTTTTCAATCTGTCTTTCTTCTTCACCTCACCTGTCCCTGTGACAGTCACATCCTGTTGTCTAGTCTTTGTTCTTCCCTTTCTCTCTCTGACAAACACATACTGTATAGATCCAGTGTATGTTTTTGTCCTCTGTCTCAACTGCTGTTTTCCTCTATTCTCCTCTTCTTATGGTTTTGTTACTATTCAAAGCTTCTAAAGCCATGCATTAGTTTCTCATTGTCTAGAGTGACGGTTTACTAGAGGCACTATTAACTGTCCATTTCGCTGAAGGCTGCCAGTGAAGCTGTGGCACCAAAACATAGGACTGTCACGTAAGAGAGCAGTGTTCCTTTCTGCTTCAGTGTAGTTCATCAATCTGACCTTGTGCTTAAACTTCAACAGTGACTGTTCCTCATATTTTAGCTCTGACAGGTGATGTTCAGCAGTGGGAGAAAGCAAACATGTTTAAGTTAGAGGGTTGGTTGAAAGCATCAGATTTGTGAGCAGACTGGAACATATTGCAGGAAACAAATACCTGCCATATTTCCCCTGCATTTTCCACATTGCTTCATCTCACTTGGCACTATTCCTCTGCACTTGGTTAATGACACCTCAACTGAGGTTTAGTGCTACCAGCTGTTTATATCTCTGTGTCTGTCACACAGTGCGCTTATGCACAGCTAAGTCAAGTTATGCTCATAGCTCGAGTTGGACATCTCATCGGAATTCTGTCCTTGTCCCAGTTCACATGCAGCGGCGAAAATGGAATAGTCGACGGAAACATGTCCGCCTCCTTCAGCGGGTTAATATGGACCCCATTCCGGTTTACTTTTCTGTCACTTAGTAAATAACCGGATTAGAGTTCTCAACTACACTGGTCTGGGCCTGGTTCAGGCTGAACATATATATACAAATGACTCGGGTCAGGCCTCGGGCTTCCTTTTAAAAAAAAAAAAAAAACACAACTGGGTGCCTTCATTAAAAACTGCCTTAATTTTACGAGGGCCACGAGGCTGTGCCCTCAAAAAAAATATCTGCCCCAAGGCCACAGTGGCCTTGATGCCCCGCCCGCATTGCCCCAGTTGATTTTGCGGTTTTCTCCTCTGCCTGTTTTCTGTCAACACGGCTTTGACACCTGCATCTTTTAAGAAAAAAAAATGCATCTTTTGATGACATTCTGACAACATCAAATGAGACGATGCGTACTGTACATCACCAGTGGTGAGTTTGATTCGAGCCTGGCATGAACCTCTTGGATGGGCTATAACGACCAGTCTTAGTTGGACACTGTACAGTTACAGATTGAGGCCTTAATTCGCTTTTTTACCCGTCATGTTAACGACTGCTGATGCCATGCAGGGATACAATAGTAACAACCTTAAGGCAGGTCAGTGTTTTTAATAACACAATGACTGTAACAAATCACATTATTGAAGAAAATCCTTAAGGAAAGGGGTGCATGCTAAAGGGAACAGCAGATTTATAAAGATTGATGTAAATGCTGTGTATGTGTGTATTTGTGCCTACATTTTTGTTTTGTTTATTTTTTCTCTGTAGAAGGAAATAAATATATATGCTCTAGTGAAATATTTCACCAGAGCAACGATAATATGAGATAACAAAAATGTACAAACAAATAACACAGTGAGGAACAAAACCAACATCAACAGAACCAAAGGGTTAAACTGATGTGTTTTCTGTCTGAGCTTCACACATAAATCCTTTTCATTGTCTTTCAAAGTAACTTTGATAAAAAACTGCCCGGCTGCTGAAATTCCTCCTGAATTCCCTCTCATGCCGACCTCAGCACATCTGTAGCCAGCTGCAGAACATTTCCCTGAACATTATTTTGGTATCCAGTTGGGAAGTCACCTTCCCTCACGCCAACACACTGCCACAAGGCTGTGGTCCCGGTTTGTTACCACGGAGACGAGCACGCAGAGCGACGGTTGCCGTGTGGCAGCGATGCTTGTCTTGGCAGAGAAGCGGCCAACGCTGAGGTCGAGTGACAGCCAGACGCACACACACATGAACACACACACACACTCTTTCCTCAAGGCTCAGCAGGCGGGACGGCTCGGCTGCGTTGTGGGGGGGGGGGCTCTGTGTGTGTATGTGTGTGTGACAGTGTTAAGCAGGCGAGGGTGACAGTGACATGACACTGGTGAAATAATTATGAGTCCAAAACAGGGCTGACAGGGAGCAGCCCGTGCCCTTCAACTATCTGTCAACTGTCATTAACATAGAGCCCTGATACACAGCCTGAGGAGGAGAGAGAGAGAGGGATGGAGAGATGGGAGGGAAATGAGAGGAGACTATGAAACTACAGAGAGGAACGCAGCCAGAATGATGCATCTTAGGAAATTATTATTAAATTATTCAATCGATAATTGACTTCTTGTTTTCAGGAGAAGTTAACAGGAATCAGCTCATCTGTGCCGCCAGGTTGCTGCAGTAGTGAGGGCAGGGAACAGAGGTGAGGATCTGAAGACGTATTTAACAGGTAAGACAGAGATTTTGGATGATGAAGATGAAGAGAAAAAGCTGAAGGGTAAGTCTGAGAGATGAGATAAGATGAAGAGCTTTAACTGTCTTGTTTATTAGTTGTGTGACTATATGAGGGGAAGTCAGTCTCTCTGTTTCTTTGCATCTCTAATGTGTGGATTATACTCTAACAGACAGATGTTTTGACCGAAGCACAGACTTGGGTGGAAACGTCTGTGCTTGCCCTTATAGCTGTCCTGTAATAAAACTCTTTGAAGGGATTTTGAGTGTGCTGGCTTTCCTCCCTTTCTGCTTTTGCTGTAGCTGTGCACCTTTTTTTGTGAGTGCTCGCTTTTTGAAACAAACACCAGAAATACACAAAACATTTGTTCTGAGACTGAATAATGTTACATTTTTTTAGTCGATGTACGTTCAAATTACTGCCAATGGCATGAATATTTGGAAGGATTTCTAGATTTTCTGGAAAAAATGCAGTATTTCTGGGGGAAAAAAACTGAGAAAAAGTTGGGGATCCCCTTTAACCCTCTCAAGGACTCCTGGGGGTCCCCGGACCCCACTTTGAGAACCACTGCTCTGAACAACAAATACCACAGGTGATGGACAGTACTCGATGTGAGAATGTGTGCATGCACCCACCGTGGCAGAATAATGTACTAACTCATTCACCACATGTGCACAAAGAAGCAGCTCCATCAGCAGGCAGCTGTTTCATGTATATGTAGGTTGCTTTGGTGACAACTGTGGTGACTGGTGTAAACAGTGTATGTTTCAATTACCTGAGTCCCAGAGTTCAGTTTGAAATGACACATCTGTCCACCACTGGGTCAAATATGCCTCCAACAGCTATACTATATATACAAATACGCCATCATGACACATTGGAACAGACTGAACACTGTCATTTCACACAGTGACACTGAGCTCATTGTCCTTTTTCTGATGCATCACACCCAGTCCACGCCTGCATCGTGCTACTTCCTAATTGTGTTAAGAGACTTGTATGTCAGGGCAGGTTTTAGTGATAAAAATTTGTCCCAACATTTTGTGGTTTGTTCAAAAAGTTTCAATGTTTCATAGAGTGCACAGACTGAAATTTAACATAAATATATATAAAATGTCATATTTAGGGCCACCGATAGGAGTCGGTGATATAGAAAAACAAAAAAAAGAGGAATGGGATACAGTATTTTGACTTCAGTAAACAACTAAAGCACACACACGCAACAAATCCGAGGCCAAAAAACAAAGAACTGAACACAGACCACAGACAACTTGCTCACAGGTTTCTGACCTATAGTGTATGAGGTGATTATTGGAAATACAACATTTCCTCATGTACCATCAGCTGAGCATTTGGACACGGTTTCATCTCCCATCTCAAAATCACAAGAAAAACTGTAAGAATTAACTGAATGGTGCATTAATCTAAAAGCAGCGGCTGGAAAACTAAGGAACAAGTAATAAATGTAAACCATGAAAACAGCAGTCTAATTATTCTCTTCTCAAACATCAGTTAAAAAGTGTCAGCTAGGAGCTTTGATTGTAAACATTAAATTATGTAGCCTAACTGTTAAATGATGTTAATGAGGCTGCCGCTCTCTCAGGCAGTATCTTGCAGCCACTAACTGCAGCACGACCTCTATGTGTACAAGCACACAACAGCATTTAACATGCTGGACAACCAAGAGAGATTCCCCAAGGCATTACATTTTTTTATTTATCTTACAACAACATAAATATACATTTATCATAAATGGCTGCAATCTAAATAATATAATATTGTACAACTGTAGAATAACGGGAAATGAAATAATCACTTAAATTGCACACGTCACATGTGCTACTGAGTTTATTTTCAATCTGTTTTTAATCTAGGAAGAAATCCCAGATTAGAAAACAGTGGTGACTCAAGTGAAAGTGCCTAAGTGGGTTATGAAATTTCTTTTCGACCTAAACCATGAGATCTCATTCTCCTCCTGTAAATGTGTGTACAAGTGTTTCTATAGCAGCCTGTGGATTGATATGTGGATTAGGTGAAGGACCAGGTGAAATATGTCAGAACGGCCTGTTACCAAGAGTCAGGGTGTAAAACGCCTCAGTGTACATAACTCTTCTTAACGGGGAGTAAATCCCTCCTCAAAACAAGAAGACACACAGTACATTTCGCAACAGTATATTTGGAAATAAATCTCACATGATGCACCATGAAACACTCACAGAGAGGACGAGAGAGTTAAGGAGGGAAAAAGAAAGAGAGATGAGAGGGGGATTTATGGACAGGAGCCATATCCCAGAGCCTAAGATGAGCAAAATGGCCAAGAAAAGACTGACGGCCTGAAAACACAAATAAAGAGCCATTTTTATGATGTGAATGGATGGGTTCCCTGGAAGACACTTGGCTGGATTTTATTTGGTCGTGGCTTTGGCCCGAGCCACTACATATTTCTGTTTTATGAAGAGATTCAACGGCTAAGACAGCGGCTAACAGAGTGGTGCGAACCCTCTCACCTCATTGGGATTGGTAGAGAAATCAGGATGAGTGTGAGGGAGGAGCAGGTGAGAGGCAGACACAAAGAGAAAGTAGAAAACAGGTCAGTGGAACTATTTATGTGACACGTAAAACCACAGCAGGGTCAAAACTTTACAGTATGTATCTATATGTACTGTTCAGAAATTTGTTTCTTCACCGACAACACATTCACACCGAACACACACACACAAATTTGCTCCTCAAATCCAGATTCATAAACACGCACAAGTCTCAGTCTTCTGGACATTAATCTGATCTCAGGTAACAGCACATTTTCATTACACCAATATTTGCTGTGAGGGGCGAGTTAAATAACACAGCAAATACTAAATTTACACACAAAAAAAGGGAATATGTGCCACTGCCATGCCATTATGCCCGCAAATCTTGTGCAGCGCTGCTTTCTTTGCAGTATTTCAACCACAGCCTCCACAAATCTCTAAAACAATCTATTTTTCATAAAAGCCTAATTGTATTCCTAAAGCAGCTGGGCACTTTACTTAATATGTTATTGTAATAGGGTTACAATAACCAATCAGCAGTGATTGACAAGATCATAAAATGTTTAAAATCACAATAATGTCTAATCATGACTTAAATACTGTGATAATATTGTATCATGGGACTTGATTCCCACCTCGAAACACTTTTGTGTCCTTGTGTTTAACTCAAGATAACCTAAAAAAAAAGTGTCTGTGTTCATGAGGGAACTAATCACCCAGTAGAATACTGTGACTCGTGTGTTATTGTAGTTTTTGGACAACAATTGAGGTCAAAGGAAGAGAAATAATAACTGGAATAAAAAGCATCACCCGACTTATCCATTAAGAGCAATTTGACTCCATCTATTGTATTTTTGTTCTCCATCATCCTTTGTACTCAATGAGTCATTCAAAGGCAGCTTCATTAATCCAAATTGCCACGTATTTTGTATGTGCAAAATTAAATCAGGATTCAAAGGAAGGTCTTTAAAATGATAATTAAGTGGTACACTACCTTCTATTTCACATTCTTACAAAGCTCAGTAAACTTGAACGTAGTTGCAGTTTAAAGAAAACAGACTGCAGGTGTTGGACACATGCCAGTCCTCTTCATGTCAGTGATAAAATGCTACATGAAACCGTTCGGACAGCAGGATGAGCCTTGTCGTTGTAAAACAGATTCCTGAAGCTGGTAAAACAGTCATCAGCGTAAAATTAATTGCACCCGTCGTCTGGATCTTTGACAGAGAACATGTGACAGTTGTTGCTTTCAGTGTGAAAACCCCGGTGAAAGCAGAGACGACTCAATCTGTGCCTCCGCCTTTCATACAGTATCTCTTTCAATCTCTTACACACATGCTAATCGTTCCCTCTCATTTGCATCCTAATGATTTCACTCTTCCTTTTTAGCCCCTGTCCGATCCCTCTATTAAGTTATCTGCCACTCGAGCTCCCGTCCTGGTCTTTGTGTAGGTGTCTGGTGACTTATCTCTCCGTGTGTCCGTTGTAGGCTTTTTATGGACGTTATTATTTGGGGTAGAATTTCAATAGTGTGTGTCTGATCTATTACGGGAGAGCATCATGTGTCGCACGCGGAGCCACGTGGAAATAGAAGAAAAAAGCAGACAGAAAGCAGAGGGATTCATTTTTTGAGAATAAACAGAATGAAGAGATAAGATCCACAGAGAGTTGGGTATTAACACATTAAGCTAGTTAAGCGGAAAAAACAAAATATAGTTCAGAAACATATACCAAGATCTTCATTCAAAACACAGATGTACAAACCCAGGCCTGAAAGAGGCGTAAACTACAACTCATGTAGAAACTGGGACCTATAAAAACACCAGGAGAATGTGCACTCCTGTATGGAAATTTGGAACTATGTGTGTGAACATCATGGGATAGGAAATTGACAACACAGGTGGTGAGGTGGTGAACAGGAGCCAGACAGTGGAAATTAAATGTGAGATGCAGTATTATGCCTGTTTAATTGTGTCTATTGTTTTAGGCTGGATTATTAAAAAAAAAAAAAAAAAAAGTCATTAAGTTTCCTTACATGAGCCAAGCAACCTTGCAGCAGTGTGTGGTTTTCCAAATCTAAAAGATGCAGTTGACTGTACTCATGGTGTTTTTATTAAAACTCACTTGTTTAAATAAAAACCAAGTGCATTAAATGCATGTCAGTATGTGACTAACTTTGTCCTGACTGATTAGTCTGGCTCGCCACTGAGAGGAACACAGTAACATGCTCAGCTGTGAAAACGTCTGTCAGATAATCAGGTTGTGTGCTGTTTGACACAGTGGGTCAGCCCTCCTCTCCCTCCCTCTTTAGAATGTTTCAGTTGGTCTGCTATGACAGACAGTAATTACACTGATGGCATCTCTGTCAGTAAGTCAGGACCAGTCGCTTACCGGAGTGCTGCATAGGGACGACTGGACGCTCCACAGGTCTCACCAAGGTTCACCTCACCAACTTCCACTCTCATGGACTCTGGAAGAAGCACAGACACAACAACACATTAACCTATAATGATTTACAGTTATCTAATTTCCTAAATAGACATTCAATAAGACCTGAGTGCTTCACCGGGTTTATCTGTGCTCACTGGTTTTCTTTCCTCTGCTTTTAAACTGAACACATTTTCTATTGCTTTTACTGAATTACAGTGACTATTTTTCCCTGACCTTAACAAGGAGTTTAGTTACTAAACCCATTGTACTACATCCACACTAAAGATTAACAGGTTAAGTGTAATTTCATCAATATCCACTGTACTGTTTAAAATGGGATACAGTACATACAATAGTATGTCATATCAAAGCTGAGTGTTAGTGATATGAAGATGTGAATGCTTAGGTGTGTGTCTTTCCATAGGCCTCTCTGTACACACTATGCACACAGAGCTCTGGTGTGTGTGTGTGTGTGTGTGTGTGTGTGTGTGTGTGTGTGTGTGTGTGTGTGTGTGTGTGTGTGTGTGTGTGTGTGTGTGTGTGTGTGTGTGTGTGTGTGTGTGTGTGTTGCCCCTTTCTCTCCTATCAAGAGCTAATAAGCAACAAACACACAAAAGCGATAAATTAATGGTGTGGATAATTAATCAGGACTGTGGCTTGAAGTGCATGACAGAGCATGAGCCACAATGAGGGAGACACAGACACATGCCATGGTCACATCAGGATCTTTGTTTTTGTATATGGTAAGTATATAATTAAGAGTAGCAGTGGTTCTTTGTTGAACATTACCGATTGTGAATCACAACCTTTGTCCGGCTAAAAAACAAAAACATGAAATTAATCAGCTCATGAATTAATAATTTGAAGATGTTGGTGACGGTTTGAGCTGCAAAGTTGCAGAATTTTGCATCAGCTGTGACAAAGACAAACTGCCTCTTGGTGCCACATCATCAGGCTGCACAGAGTCAACTCACATTGAAAACTGTGTGTGTTAGTATTGTTTCTCTGAATTGCGCTCATAAGAAGGCAAATTCAATTCACCTATCTATCAGCCTCGTTTGTAACATTACATTGCTTTACATTTATACGTATATTGGCATCATATTACTACCAAAACCCATCAGTAGTAATTGATAATGTATGTCCTGCCAATTCAGTTTTTTTGCAGAAGCTGCAGAAGTGGTTCAGAGAAAATTCAGAAACAAGTCAATTTTTATTTCTGAGACAGTTTATAGCAACCTGTATGTACTGCATCAATCTCTTCCATGTTGAACAATAGTTTATACCATTTTCTTTTCTACTACTAAAACAAATCCTTTTCCCTTCATTCCTCAAAACCCTCTACAGCCCCTGAGTGACGCTCAAACAAATACCATCCCAGTGCAATGTTGTCACAATCAACACAAAGATAAGAACAACTAAATAAATAAAAGGAGAAATAAAAGAAAGCTAAAAAAAAATTCACCATGCTAGGGCTGACCTCCAAAAGTCGACTATTCGACGATTCGATTCGGAGGGGTCTGATTCGACTATGAACCTCGTAGTCGAATCTAACCAAGACCATACCATTCTGACTATATGGGGGTGCCCACGGCTGCTGAGCATACATTGTTACATAGAATGTCTTTTTTCGTTATAAAAAGACTATTTTGATACAAAATCTGCCTACTTTCTGTTAATAAAGAGTTCAAAATGATGTGTGCGTTTAAACGGTAGTCTTAGCTTCTTACTACGTATTAATAAATCACCCACTGCAGTTGCACAATCAAATGAGCGGAGGTTTTTTTTTTTTTTTTTTCAAATGAGCGGAGGTGAGCAGTAGGACCGTCAAAGTCACGGTACTCAGAAGTCACTGCAGAACACTCACTGAGTGGCAAAAAGACGAAGAGGCAGAGCCGCCAAAGTTTAAAATCAAGGAAGTCTGACAGTCTAACTCCGTCAGCATTTATCATGCATGACCTGACAGAAATTTTGTGAGGATACATCTGACTTTGACCGAGTTACATTCAAGAACCTGCTTTCAACCACGGAAAATAAATTAACTCCAGCGGTGATTTTTTTTTTTCGATGGATCAGCTGTGTTTACCGTTTCAAGTGTCAATAGTTCTGATGGTTAGACAGATGAATTAGTCCCTAACACATCCTAAAGTTTGACATGTCAGAGTTTTTCAGAAGAGGAACTTGTTTTTTTTTTCCGACTTCCGAGTTGTCATGAACGCACCATAAGTGTCGGGAGTCACAGCTGTAATCTCGTCCCTCTGCAGCCTGTCTGTCTCTCTGCCGGTGCCGCGGTCACACTGTGTGTGTTACAGGATTGATTAACGTAATGTACGGATTGTCGAGTCCTTCTGACCTCCGTTTGTTTTGAAACTACATGTTTTACCCGGTTTCTCTGTGTCCACGACTACCGCTATCCCTCATCACGTTGAGGGATGTTTGATTTGCCACTCACAGTCCGAGCAGGAGCGTTGTCCATGGCAACGTGACATAAACGCATACCCTGGCTCACAATGGCTACTAAAAATCATCCAAAGTGTGGAAAATAAATAAAGGTATTTGTTTTACACCTACCATATTTTTTGGGTGTTTTAGCTCTTTTGTTTGAAACGGGAAAAAGTCGCAAATTTGCTGCTATCTAAAAAAAAAAAAAAAAGGTTCGACGATCAGTCGACTACGGCAAAATCTGACGAATCAGATTCGACTATGAAAATCCTTAGTCGAAAACAGCCCTACACCATGCATATAATGTGTACACACCACAGTACATTATTTACAGCAAAGCACAACTCGGCTCATACCAGCAGCTCTGTTAAACATTAATTCAATATGTGGGAGCCAAATTATCAAATACTCATGTTTTACAATAAATGTTGTGATGAAATCTGACGGTGTGGATGTACATTTTATTTAGTCAATGATGTACTGTATTAAATCTGCAATTGAGTGTCCTACAGTGTCCTTCTTAATGAGCAGGACTAACATACACAATTTATTTCTGAATTAATCCTGAAGGTGTGATCTGCCTGTGCCTGGCAGACAAAAGCAAATGAGCAAAGTCCTGTTGCAGTTTTCCACTGGTGTAAGTCAGTAGCTACAGTATATAGAATCAAGATGCTAATCCAATTGCCAAAAATCTCTAATTTGGCTGGGTGTTTTTCCGTTTTGGAGGAAAGTCTGTCAAAGAACAAAACAGCAGAGATGTATTTATTGCTGAACAATGTAGATGTGACCTGTCATTCTGCCTGTATTCAGAAACTGAGCCTCAATACCAGCCATCAGGACTTCTGTAACTTTGTGATGTCATAACTAAGCAGTTGACACTTTAGGCTATGACCAAAGCCTGGCCAACCTGGACCCACCCTTTAACCTTGCAGTATTTGCTTTATCTCAGTGTTTTAAATGAAAGGCTATTTTTGGATCGGAGCCTCTCTTCTGATTGGCTCACCGAGTTGTTGTCATTGGAGATTTAGAAAGAGGTCTGAGAGAGGAGATGTTATACTACAGGCAGATGAGTTTTGGTACTTAAAACCACAATTATATCTTGGTATGGATCAACATTCCAAATAAAACACTGAAAAGTGTAAATACAGGACCCCATGGCTACATCATACACTGTACAGTATCTGTGGAAACTAATTCAAAGTGAGTCTAGGTCCTGTTTAAACTGAGATCTCTCCTTCTCTCTGTGTGTGTATTTGTGTGTGTGTGTTAGCCCCCTCTACTGCTGACAACACTCATACAGTGTTGTTGTTTACGATCACGCTGTGCAAACTGCTCTTGTCTAGAGTTCAGCAGCACAGATTTTCATTAATATAAACCTATTACCTGAGCTCTAGAGTAGAGAAGAAGCCAAATCAAAGAAACACAAGAGTGCAGCAGTACACAGGTGAACAAATGTAATGTGCATACATTACAATAGGCTGGCAGTAGATCTGAAAAGCATTTGACAGGCTTCAAGAAATCACCTTTCACACCAGTTCGCTGAGATGGATTCACTGCCAACTCAAAGTATCCAACAACGATTGAAAAGGTCACTCTTGCCTCCGCTGCGCCCCTCAACGTCCCGCACACCTTAGCCTCTAATCTGAATAGTGTGTGTGTGGTGTGTGTAATCTGAATAGTAATAAGGCTGGCTGATAGATTGATGCATAACAGCAAGGAGCATGCAGAGCAGCCGGGCTATTTTGGTGTCAACTCCCTTTACTTCCCGGCCAGCCCCATTTCATTCAGCCACTTCAGATGCTGCAGTTGTGAGTCGGGGCCTTGAGGCTGGGAAACGGCTTTAATCAGAGCTGGTTTCTGTGCTTTAGTGATCAGGTCTGACATCTGTTTCTGTTTAATATGAGAATGTAAGGTTTCATTTTACATCTTAGATCTGGGTTATGGTCAGTCTTATTATTTATATATTAAACAAAAAGGCAAGTGGAACAACAACTGTTTACAGGTCAAAGACCCTCTTCACTCAGTATTTTCTCACTCGCCTACTTAACATTTTCCATCAAAAAGAAAACAGATAAGATAATAAATAATTTAAAACAAAAAACTATTCTACCACATGTTGTGTCAGTAGTATTTAAAGCCCCTGTACAGACTTTTTATTTAGTGTTGATTTTGGCGGCCCCTGTGGTCGAAAGCGGCGGAATGAAGACTGCATTTCCCACTGTCAAGAAGTCGTTTGTCTGGCCGGCGCGTGTAGATTTGTTTTGGAAACGTCGGAAAGAAGACGGGACTTGCTTTTCTTTTTTTTAGCAGCGTAATGTATCTATTCGTATCGTTTCGTCAGTGGTCCGACCCGATCATGCCTTCCAGAGCTATAGAATTAGACAACTTAGAAATAGCGTATCTTCACACGGATGGGCTCATTTGCTGTTGTAGGTAACAGAGACACATCAGCAGAAACCAGAGACTTTTGCGTATCCAGTTACAAGCTCCGTACAGGGGCTCTAAATAATCAAAGACCTATCTTTTGAACCTGTCTTTTTAATTTGGAGTAATGTTAAAGCTGTTGCTTCAGTATATAACTTCTTATTGTTGACTTGTATCTAATGTGTTTGTTATGTTATCCTGTTGACTTCTATTCATCATTTTACAGTGTTATGGTAGAATATCTTCAACACCGCATCTTTGTAATCCTGCTCTGTGAAGTACTTTGTACTACATGTTTATATGAAAGGTGCGATATATCTATTATTTTGCTCAGATCTACTTTCCCTTGAAGAAATAGTCACTTTACATTCCATTAAAATTCATTCTACCTCATTCAGGCAGTGGCAGACATCTAAAACCTGGACTGGACAAATTACCTCACTGCTACAATACAACAGGGAGTTTCAATGTGGGAAATGCTTCCTCATTAACACATTTGACAGTCTGCGGACTTATCAGGTCCCACAATACATCAAAGCAGTTTATAAAACACTAGGTACAGTAAGAGTAAAACTGCTGGATAAGGTCTAGACATGGCACCATTCTTTCTTCACCAATACACAAGCTTTTTCCTAATCCAGGGGTCTCATCCTTTACAGGCTCCGTCTAAATACCATATTGTGTCAGTGGAGCAACTGGCCTGTGCCCTCTTTGCAATTTCAACAACATGGTTTCAGGGTGGGAAAAAGAACCTCTCTAAAATAAGCCAAGACATTGCATAAGACACAACTAGGTACCCAAGTGTATAGAATATACAAAGGCATGTGCTTATCTTAATTTATCTCTCTTTACACCTTGCTTGAAGTTGTCTGGCAGCCCCTGGGAGTTAGACCTCACTCTGCTCTAAAGCATATGATATTATCAGGATAAAAAAGGGCAATTCATGAAATAAAAAACTGATGTGTGAAGCTCCTGGATCCACTTTACAATCTGTGTTTCCTCTCCCTCCCCCACGTGGTCACTGTCTACATGCTTCGTGGCCTATGACGCAATTAACAGGGCTTTGAGGGAGAGCAGTGAGGACTGGACTGTCCTTTAACAATTACCAGCCGCTGTGAATATTAAAATAATATTAAAATGTCTGCCTCCATCTGCGGTCCCGTCCTGATTGCTATCTTAACCTCTGACTGTGATGGGGGGGGGGGGGGGCAGCAGTCCAGTCTGCTCAGAGACACCAACAAGACTGAGAGGAGGAAAGGAGCTCTAATTCTTGCGCCTGTGATTTCTAGATAATAGGAAGGATGGATAATGTATGCATGGCAGATATTACTGTCTGGGCTCCACAGTGCAGATACACACTTCTACACACACACACACACAACAGTGGAGACACACTCACACTCACACATATTAATCTCTGAGACTGAACAGTTAGAGATAGAAGGCAGCAATACATTATATTTATCCGTGATGATTACAACCATGATGATTATATTTGAATCATCATGTATATCTTTCTCTCTCTTTCATTGCTCACCCTCTCTCTTTCTTTCTCTCTCTCTTTCTTTCTTACACACACACATACACACAGTTCTAATCTGCTCTGATGGAAATACAGATGTGTCAAAGCCATGAAGGCAACTCTTAAATCAAGTTGGGGAGAGATGGAGTGCAGCAAGGAGAGATGGATAGAAGGAGGGAGGGGAAGGACAGAAGAAGGGATGGAGGGATGATGTGGGGCGGAGGAACAAATGGAAAGAGGGAGAGGAAGTCCAGAGGAAGTTCTACTCTGTTTAGTGTTACACACAAAAAAGGAAAACTTAATTTACAAACCTTTCCTCTTCTCACATGACATATAGTTTTACTCGCACATGACTCACACTCTACCTTCAAACTGATCCTGGGACTCTCACGCACACACACACCTATTTACTGTAGTCACAGTAACGCAGCACCCCACTGACAGGATTCATCTCAGCAGATGATCAAGATGTGACGACTAGTTCACATCCACAGTCCTTCACCGGACGTGAAAACAGCATGACACTGATCAAAGCTAATACACAGGCCATTTACACACCCAACACACACAGAAATGTGCTGTACTGGTGAAGTGTAATATTATACATATCTCATACAGAGAGGGAAAAAGGCTGTAATTTGTGGCTGTGCTAATAAATCACACAAATATTATGAGAGCAGGGATCGAGACAGAGGAGCGGAGAGAGACTTTTTAATTATGACTTAAACATCAAACTCCAAACACGTCCCTGGGGAGTGTGCATAATAATCTCACTCCACACCTCGCCCGCCCCTCCCTCGCCAACCCATCTTTTGTCTGTGGGATGTTGATGTATTTTTTAATAATTATATTATTTGCATTATTGAATGAATGAAATTGACAAAAATGTTGGGAGACAGAGGAGGAGGTGAGCGACCTGCACTTAAGTTCACATCCTGGTACATAAAACGGCATTTATCGTTATGATTTTAATCTGCGACATATACTTATACAAAGTCGTTGGATTATCTAAATTGTTCATGTTTATTGTTGCAGGGAAAGTGTATCTGTAAAGCTCTGAATTGCTATGATTGTGGTTCCTTACAAAAAAAGATGCTACTTTACTGTGAGCTCACAAAATAAACTGTATTAGCATAAAGATGAACATAATGGTGAAGATAAGGAAAATATCATGAATTATCCAAAGTGATTCTTTATTTACATGAATCGTCACACACACACCTGTATTTACTGCTGAAGCCTTAACTAAATTACTTATCTGCATAAATACAGTAAATAGTAGGACATTAACACCTTCATAACGGTGGAACGATGTGTTTAGGTAAGCAGGCATCCAATGCTGAGAAGATCTGTTCTATTTAAAATAGTGTTGGTTTAATATGTCACTACACATGTTATTACGGTATATGAATTTTGTGCAAAATCCTAATCTGCAAAGTAACTGTTAACTAAATGAAATGGAGTAAATGTACAATAGTTCCTTTGAAATGTAGTGGAGGAGAAGTGGTACAAACTGTAACTTTAACTGTGAGTTCAGTACGTGAGAAAACGTAAAGCACTTTGTTACTTTACCCAGATGAAGTGTGTCGAGTTTTTATCTCTGTAGCTGCAAATCAATTATTACTCTATTACTAACTGAGGCTCAGGCTGAGAGAGACTGAAAGATACTTGAAAATCAAAATATTTCTGAGAACAACATCCAGCGTATTAATTCTCAATTCTCAACATTGATTGACGATACCACTGAATAAAAGTTCAACATTAACTTCCCGCAGCCTTCCAGGGATATAAACCACAGCACAATTTACCAGTTATTTGAGTTGGGGCTGTCTAAAAACAATGAGATTGACCACTTTGGACAGGTTCCTATTTTACACATTTACTATTTTAGCCCAAAATGCTGTAGGTGTCATTGTGTAAATAATAAATAAGTTCCATATTTGTGGTTCTGTGTGGAACTGGAAGTCATCTGTACATGTTAGAAATTGGTAATCACTACAAATTCAGGTTGTAGTGAAATAATGTCCTATGGGAAAATGTTATGTTTTATTTATTTATTGCAGTTTTAAGTAGTATGAATTACTTTATACTGTTTGACAAGGATTGACTTTGCTGGTGATAATTTTGATATTTATAAAATATTGGTTTGCTTGTATTGATGTCACCTGGGCTTTATTATGAATCTTTGTATGATTTAATGTCATACTTCTCATAAAATGTACTTTTAGAAAATCTACTGAAACTTTTCATATTATTCCATAGTTGTAGCGGGAGATATAGACAGACAGATATATACATGTTTACAGTAGATATGGAGTAGGTCACAACAGAAACAAACACACCGACACTTCCACACACACACAAACCACATCAGAGTTCCCCTCTTTTTCTTCCTTTACCCCTAATTCTCTTCCACACTTCACCCTTCTGTTCTCCCCCCCCACTCCACTGCCACCATCCCCTTTTGTTCTGCACGCTCCTATTTATCACGGTGTGAAGGTTGAAAGAGATATTATTATGGGGTGTCGGGCTGGAGAGAGGAGACAGGGGTAGCCACACGGATCGCGTGGAGAGAACGCAGGGCTAATGACGGGAGGACAGGCTTGGTCAGTGGCCTGTGGTACCTGCTGGATGTGATAGATGGAGAGTGGAGAGGGGGGAGGAGGGAGGGGAGGGGAGGAGGGAGAACTTCCCCTGCCTGCACATGGATTCTCTTTTATTGTTTCTAGGAAATGACTTTAATAGCACTTCTACCATGTAAGTGTGGAAGAAGAAAAGAAAGAGCAGTGCTTACATGTTGGCTGTAGCTCACTGTCAGTGGTGCTTGTTGCTCATGGATGTGTGCTGGAAGGTTTTTGCCAAACTGCAATAAAATTAACAATAGGTTTGAATCCTAAAACCTCTTCACTTAAACTAGAATCAGAGCATAAGATGATGCTGATTTAAACAAAGTGATCTGATACCAAGATAAATTCTTGTTTTTCTGTATGTAAAGCGTCTTTGGGTCTTTGAAAAGCGCTATATAAAATAAATGAATTATAAGGTGGTAGGCTATGTTGCCAATGCCAAAACAATATCGAAAAGCATATTTAGTTGAGAAGGGAAATAAAAAGAAGGCTTTTTCAATTTCACACTTCACCACTTTACTTCACTTTTTGTAGCTTTTTTAAACCATTGTGAAAAAAGAAGATGACATCACCCACAGGTTTGTGAAGAACAATTTTGAGGCTCAGAATGAGCTGCTCCACCGTTGCCATATTGGCCATGGCTGACTCAGTTAAACTCCAAGCTAACACCAAAATGGACAAAGTTGAGTGTACTTGGACAGCTGTTGACTTCTCAGTCTAGAAGAGAGGTTTCAAGTCCAGAATCAAAATTCGCTCATTTAGCTGTCTTCAGCAGTGTACAGCTGCTCTCTTATTTCACCTGAATTTATATCACTATTCTTCTACTGCAGCATGCTAGCTCGCTCCAACCTCAGTGCCAAAGACATGAAGCTTTCAGGGTTCCTGGATTTTTTTAGTATCAAGCCAATCAGAAAAACACACTTAACCTTGACCTTCCACCAAAAGACCAGCTTCTTCTGTTCTTCCATTCTGCTGCCTGGTAGTGATACAGTCGCATCATTTATAACTCTTTTATTCTCCTCATTGTAGTTAAACACTTAGATGGGAATAATTTCCATTTTCTGTACAATACCATATTCACAAAATGTCTAGAGTATTAATATTTGACCATTCTCTGCTTGCTATAATGACCCAAAAGTAATGAAATCAATGTTATTCCTATCTCCTTCCTATGGCCATTCGTTTGGTGCAATTACCAGCTTTCTGCATAATACTGTATTTACATAATGCTTCTAATGATAATATTAGGCCACTTTTGCTCGTGCTTTTGCTTTTGTCATTAGGACCAAAAGAGCTGGAAAAGAGAAATAAATTGCAATAATTATCCATGATGAGTAATAATCATAAATATTTGATCAAAATAAAATCTTGCGCTTCTGCTCAGGAATGACGCTGGATGGTTTAATTGTTCACAAAAGCAGCATTTACATTTGTTTGTGTTATGAAAAAATAAACAAGGCAAAATTCATTAACTTTGCCATTCATTTAATCTCACCTTCTATACTTTGTAAATAAAGAAAAAAGAAATACATTACCTCTCCCTCTACTCACACACACAAGTGCAGCCTTGTCTAGAAACAATCTAACAAAGAAGGCAGATGAATATAAAGGCTGGATATCAGACTATTCATCACGAGATGATTACGGGCTGACAGCAGTAATTGAAAAACACTTATTGGAGTGGTTGGGGAGGAGGGCTGGTTCAGTCCCATCAGACAAAATAACCCTCCGAGGGTAAGAGCAGTCTAAAGGTGATGATAAATGGACATATTTTCGGAGGCAAGCTTCAGGTTTGTCTGTTTTTTTTTCTTCTTCTCAGAAACATATCATCTTGATGACAAATAAACCTTCGCTTTCAGATATTTACAAAAGTGTGTTCTACAAAAGTGTGTGGGTCTTAATGAGCAATTTCATGTCATGTAGGATACAGTAATGCATTCTTTTCTTAGAGAAAATCTACCACTGCTGCCAACATGTTCCCATTTTGTATATATTCAAATTTAATACAAATGTTGTCATAAATATTAAAAATCAGCTCATAGAGAATTTTCACTTGACATTTTTCAGTCTTGAAACAACTCAGAGTAAAGTAGTTCATGATACCTATCTTTTTTTTTTTAATATCTTAATATTGTCAAGAATATTATACAAGTTATGAAAATTAAAAAAAACCTAAAAGACTAAATGTCAGAAAGGAAAGAGCACATGTTATAAAGCTGAAACATAATGGACGACAGGTACAGTTGACTAATGTTAGAGTTCTAACATTCAACACCAATCACAACATCTGCCACAAAGCAGTCAAAAATACGTTCGCCAATTTACTGCACTCAAGAAAGAGCTGAATCTTGGTTAAATATTTATTAGATGGAGGGACAAAGCCTTTCCATGCTGTGCCTGTTTATCGTTTGCTTGTTCTGTCGGCCATTTTTACAGAAACAGTCAGCCTCCTGGTTGGATCACAGTAAAATATATCAACATATTGGACAGATTGCCAAGAATCCATGTAGACATTCATGGACCCCAGATGGTGAATCCTGCTGACTTTGACTATTTGAGTGAATGATTGGTGACTACTTTAAAGCATCATCTTGGTGCTGATAAAATGAATGTTAGCATGCTAAAACATGGGAAAACTGTTTATTTTTAAGTTCAGTGATGCTCAAAATAAATAAATAAAATACATGGACTAACATATACTTTTTGTATGGTTTTTTAAATTTATTTAAAAGAGTGCATTTGTGCATATGCTTCAATTAAAGCAGAAGTAAGCGATCCGGTCGTTTTGGCTAATGCTGCGTTCGAGGCAGGCTTTTGAAACCGTAAATTACAGCTTCAAGTCACGACTTACGACTTTGTAGCGTTCCAGGCAACCCACTCGTGCTTTTCCAACTTGTTTTACCTGTGAAAGTCACTATAACGGCCACTCGTAACTTCCGACCCGTGAACTCGTACCAGATCGAAC
Source organism: Trachurus japonicus (assembly GCF_045865225.1). Taxonomy (NCBI): domain Eukaryota; kingdom Metazoa; phylum Chordata; class Actinopteri; order Carangiformes; family Carangidae; genus Trachurus; species Trachurus japonicus. The sequence continues at coordinate 38,050,563 of NC_140923.1, read as the reverse complement.
TGGTACAACTTCACAGGTCGGAAAAACACGAGTTACGGGTTGCCTTGAACGCACCATAACGTCTTGTCAGCCGATGGAGTTAGCAGCCCCCGTCCACATTCATGGCGTCCCTTGGCTGCACACACAGCCCTGCATGCCGTTCTCTCTCCTCATTGGATAAAACTTGTAGGATACGAGAAAAGTTTTCTCCTCGGCTCAGAGCAGAGCAGAGTGACTGAGAGACCCGTGTTTCGGTCCAAACACTCTATGTAAGTGATTGCTGTCGGAAGATATAACTATTTAAGACTTATATTAACACAAAAATATCGCTTACTTCTGCTTTAAACATAATTTTCCATTTAAGTATTGTATATCTGCAAATTGTAAGCATGGTAGCACACTTTAGGAATTTAGCTTTTATGACCAAGTTAAAGATCTTGATTTAGCTCAAAGAATTGGTGCGCCTGTGCAGCTTCATATACAGACACTGGCAACACTTGCTTGTAGCACTCTGTTATCATAGCAGAAATGGCAGGATCAATTACAAACGTTTTGGTTCTGTCAACTCAGACTTATGTCACCAATCTGCTAAAAATCTTTCCTTTTCAATGTTTTATAAGAATTATTGAAGAAAATGCAGCTTTCTATAAGTGTATAGATTCCTTTCTGAAACATTAGCGGCCCCTGTCTCTTTGCCTCTTTCCTTTTTTTCCGTGCCCCTGTAATATTTCACACCCTCCTCGTCTTACAGTAAACGTCATGCTTGGCTCCTGTGCCAACATATCTATCAGGAGGCTGTTACTTAAGAAGCCATCCATCTCTCAGAGCCAGCTCTCCCTGATATTCAGCATGGCCAATATTTAACACTGCTTTTTAACCAACTAAGACATCATCATTACTTTGAGGGATAGGGCCTCTTTGAGAGGAGTTGTCCCCCTATTTCATCCCTCCTTCATTCATTCTTTCGTCCTCACCCAAACTCTCTCATCCCATGTCCCTTGCTCTGTCATTCTCATCTCTTTTATCTCTCTTGAGAGGGTTCGATCACTTAATGTCCTGTCCTCTGCAGTGTCTTATCCTGTGTAATGAGGGTCTTGTACCATTACGTTCCTACAGTGTCCTGTCCTGTCCATTTCTGTGTCTTGTTCCATGTAATGTGCGCCCTTTATCATTAGGCTGCTATTGTCTTGTCATGCTACAGCTTGTACATCTTTGCACTTACCACAGAAGCACTTATTGAATAGTCACCATTATACAGTTGAAATTAATACTGTTCTCTCTTGAGTATTAAAGTAGAGAGCTTACAGCTAACTTTTACATGCAACCTGACTGAGTTCACATCAAATGGCTTCACTTCTTGTCTTTTGGCCCCCGTTATCCATTCTGTTTGGTAGAATAATTTTAAACAGAGAATAGCCAAATAATAAATGCATTTGATGTTTTGATCTTGTTCTAAGTGCAGGGTGGCAAAAGACAAGGCCGTGCACTGGAAACGACAGAAAACTGTTGCCTGTAGTAACATAGAACATTAGCATAATGACAGTGGTCATAAGCAAGTTGCTAACTTTAACTCTGTTGCTGCCGACATCTGCCCTGCTGTTAGAAACTTAGTCAGAGTTGCCTAAATCTATGAAGTTTCCTTCCTTAGCAGTGAGCTGAATAATTCTGAACTAGAGCTGAGCTCAATATCAAACTGCAAAGGCTGTCATTTCAAAAATAAAATCCTTTACTTTTGCCCATTGAGTCACTGATAACATGAAAGTATTGATTGGCTTTAAATGTTTAAATATATCATAAGGTTTTGTTTAAACATGTCCATGTATTAAAGTGCAGACAATGGACATTTTCAAAGCAAATATTTTGACTGGCCATCGCAGGAAAAGCACAGATGCAACTAAGAACACTAGGGCCTGTCACATGTAGTTGTAAGTCAATCTGCATGATAACCAGTGTGGTGGTAATAGCAAATATTCAAACGAGAACTCTGTAGGCCCAAGTGGAGAGGGGTTCCATGTGAACAGCAGTTGAACATGGGTCAGTCCTGACAACTGCTGTCAGGAGCAGGGGGCATTCGCACAGATGAGCCCAAGAGGAGGGGCCGAACTTGACTGTTGTGTTTAACTGCAACGAATAAACCTACAAAGGTAGGGTCTACGTTTAATATCTGGCTGTGCTGATGGAAAGAATGTAGACTATGCTGCAAACAAACTTCGAAACGACCCATCAATCAATCAATTAATTATCTTCACATGTGCTAGTTGCTATGAGATGTTAAAATGCTGCTGTACCTGTGCTTGTCCAACATGCCGTCAATCAGCACAAGGTGACACAGAAATAGATTTTCTTATCTGAAGTGGTCCAGAAGTGTGTGGTCATGGAGGAGATTATTTAAGGATTGTCACCATGAAAAGATAAAAACACCTCTAGGTGGACTTAGAAAAATAAATAACATTATAAATACAGTATATAATAAAAAATATTTTGTCACACATCTTGTTCCCAAGGTCAAGAATTAACTTCCAATACACGTTTGTTTGCACTTCGATGGCTGATAAAACATAGAGCTAAATACTTATATACGCTTGTTTTTTGTTTCTTTTCTTTCACACCTCTGTCCTAGTCTGTTAGTAGATCCATCCCTCATTGACCCCGTCTCTCTCTCTCTTTCTTTCAATCTGTGTGAGATGTGTGTTGCGCATCATCTCGTCTCACCTCCCACTTTGTCTGAGGGAGGCTGACAGACCACAGATGGTGGTCTTTGATCTGCCATAACGAGCATCTCCACATCAAATTACAAGGCAGCAGACAGGAGAAGATGACACTGAGACACAAAACAAAAAAAAAAAGATTAAATAAATAAAGAACTCAATTGACTTTGCTTGGGAATGTGTGGCCCTGTGATCACAGAAAATGAGACCCTCATCATTTGATCACTATCAAACGAGACGTCAGCGCTACCTTCTGAGATGAAGAAGAAACAAAGAAATTTTAAAAAGCAGACCATTGATGAAATGCTAGGCAACCCTTTCCAATAGCTCTGGTGTAATTATACCTCAAGACTATAGATAAAAGTCACAGACAAGAAAAGAAGCTGATTTGTCGGAAATTACAGGTGTCACAGGAAAAATAACGTGCATGGTTTGTAGCAGTGAAATACAAGCAGATGGGACATTGTGGCTGGAATTTGCATTGAATTTTGTTAAATAAACCTAATAAAAAATTATCAGAAGCAATTGATCACAAAATTAATCCATGATCTATATTTTCACAGATTTATTTAGTTTAATCAGTGTAAAAATAAAGATTGTAGGAAAAGCGTATAGGGAACCTACATACATTGATTTGCTGAATTTCACTGTACACCTAATGTAATCATGCACATCATTGTTTCCACTATCTTTCACAGCTTCCATTGCACACTGTTGAATTTTGTGTTTACTGATGGACCAACTTTTTCACTTCAGGTCTGTCTTTTTATAATACCTAAAAAATCAACAACACAGGTGGATGTGAACTTGCTGCTAAAATTCCCTTTGAAATGTCCTGTGACCTGGACTGTACTCCTGCACCTGTGTTTTCAAATTTACAAGACGAAAATATGTTGACAGCATCAGGACTTTGCGACTATTCTCTCACCAATCACCAGTTCCTCAGTTTTGGAGTCTTAATTGGCTTCCATTTCAATATTAACCATGACCAAAAAACTATATTTTCTGAAAACAGACACCTAAAACACAGTTCCCTGCCTCGATGTGCGTTCACATCAATCTGACCTGAAACCATCTTAAAAAGTGTGATTTTTTTCTTGTCAAACACAGGTTTAACTAATAACATTCATTTATTTTCTGTTTGTGTCTCATTCGTGTCACCAATAACTCACAGACACATGGAAATAGGTCAAGGAGAGGAGATGCTGACACCAACAAGGACAAAAAACCTTCAAAAACAAAAAGCCAGTCATACTAATTCATGTCAAGAACTAAACTCAAATGGGCACTTGTGCCATACCAATTATACACCATGATTTCCCCTGTAGTTGTCTCGTTGTATTGATATAGTGCGCCTCGCATCTCAGTCAGTATGGACTGATGGTCCTGCCCTGTGTATGGCTAAGAAGCAGCCATTTGAAAACACAATCTATATAGCTCTCTCTCCCTCTCTCCCTCTGTCAGGATCTTGGCAGCTCGTGGGAGGTGCTAATGGAAAAGCTCCTGCTCCTGTTCCTTGTTCACCACACTAATGTGAAAGGCACCATCCATGTTACAGCTGTGTGTTGCCCTGACCAGGCCACCCTGTCATAGTCCACTGGTCACCCAGCTAATGGGCCGACCACAGAGGAGAGAGGCGTGTAGTGACAGATGGAGGGGAAGGAAAGGCTGCGAGGGGAAGGACAGGAGAGCAGGAAGGCTGCTTTACACAGCGCTCACGCCACTAATTTGAGAGAAACACCTCATTGTATAATTATGCTTATTGTGCAAATAGTCAAGGCTTGAAATGTGAATAAAGGAAAGTTCAAGAGGGTGGAAGGATTTTTTTTTTTTAACTGGATAATGCTAGTTCCTGGTATTTTAACTGGTATGGTAAAGATGCAATGATATACTGTGAATAAGAGTTGGCATATACAACGGACCAATGTAAAGCTGTATACAACTATTAGATTTTTTTTTTTTTTTTAAGTATTTTATTCTGAAAATATCTGTCTCGGCTGGATATAAAATTGATTTTCTTTAATTGACACCTCTTTAATGTTCCACAGTCTCTTGTCTCTCTACCCAGTCTTCTATGTTACAGTAGTGGAACATTCTGTGTGGTAGCAATTATTATGACCATATTATATATTACAATCCTTATAAAAGTATCCATGCATAATCTGATCTACATGTATTTTTGTACTTAAGAAGTATACACAGCCCATACTGTACATCACAAACATCGTGGTGAAATGCTTATGGCCTCATAATGGATGCTGTTCTATAGAAACCATGTGTGATGTGACTGTGGGAATGAGGAGCTTTACCTGGAAGTCTTATTCACTCAGGTGGTCTTGAGTATGTGGGGGCCTGGTGGAGCAGAGCTTTAGGTCCTCTGGAGGGCCAAGCTCCACAGGGTCTCTGAGCAGGCACATATTCAGCATAATTTAACAGTCTGAAAAGCAAGAGGCAAAGTGGAGATCAAAGTTGAAGCAGGCAGCTTAAGTGATTCACTGATTACAAGAAAGATCTGTAAAACTGTGAGCTTCTATTATACAACAAGTAGTTCCGACCAAGCAATCTGATTGGTCAATAAGACATTTAGAACGTGCTCAAATCAGCATTACAGCACGGCTGACTTATCACTGAAAATATTACTTCGCCATGTCATGTTGTTTACACATCTCCATGGCAACATGGACTTTTCCCCCTTTTATTTTGAAAAACGTCATTTATTACTCGTGAAAATAAATCACAAACTACATTGACCTCCTGTAGGTTGTTCCTGACAGCTGCCAAAGTCACATTTATAGAACAATTATGTTATTTTATTTTTTGTTAATATATTGTAAACTTCCCCGTTACAGCCGAGAGGATTGTCTCCCTCCCATGTGTGTAACGTTACAAAGTCGAAGAGACACGAGTTGTGATCGCGGTGAATATGTTTTTTAAAATATGGCCTGGAGCTGAATATTTTCATTGGATAAAACGGAGGTGATTACCTGTATGTTTCTCTCTCTCCCTCTCTCTCGCTTGCTCCTTTTGGGCTTTTAAATAATCTGGAGTAATCGTTTGGCTTTCTCTATCAGCTGTGTCGGCGACACGGCGCTATAACTTCATTTACATGCGAGTTTGCGGTTGTAGAAGCTACATCTGTGAAAGGAAAAAAACGGCATCTTTGTTATAACTTGGGCGAGTTTGTGCGGTGTTGATTTAGTTCGGGAAAGTCCGAGACCGTGTTAAAACATGAACGTCAGCTCAGAGTTCACTCATCTGGGACTAGAAAATCATTTCTGTTGCTAGGTCGTTACTAAGGTTCGGACTATTTGCTGTAGAGGTGAACTAGGTTCCATTACACATAGGAGTCTACTGACGTGACTGATTGTGTTTCAGTTATTAGTCAGACCCCATTTATTTCCATGGAAACGGGAAGCACACTCGCAAAAAACTTTAAATTTTGAGAGCAAAACGTCCATCAACATGAATATTTATTTAATTATACGCTCTATTTTGTTGGTTATTGTTGTATAATCGCAATATTACCCTCGAGGGTGTGCTTAAACGTAATTTGAGCACTTCGGTGATGCTTGCGGACCTCGGCGCAAGCGCCTCGGTCCTGACCGCATCACCGTCGTGCTCAAATGACGTTAAAGCACACCCTCTCGGGTAATATTGCTTAATTAAATGGTACATGGCATAGTAGCACTGTCTAAATGTGCCCTGGTCAAGAAGAAACAACTTTAAACTAAAAGAGAGACATGAAAGAAATGTTTGGTAGTTGAAATGTTGACCATTATTGACTAAAGATTCCCGGGAGGTACAGTAGGAACCTGAACCGTCTTCTTTATGACAGCTTTGTCAGCCTCCAAGCTTTTCTACACATGCACAGACTTTTACACATGCAGACTGATATCACACATTTAAAAAAGGTTGATTTACAACTGATGACACATGAACGAATGAATGAATGAATGAATGGATGTCAATGTATGTGAATTTGTTGTCAATCATAAAACTGAAGCTAAGGATACAAAGAGGTGATGATGACAGAGACATACATCTAAAACCAAATATGTGTGTGTTGCTGGGGATGTTGTATGTGGAATCTTACACACTGTGTCTTCACTGTGGTTGGGAAAATTGCATTCTGAAGTCGATACTTTTGATAAATGACTTCAAAATACAAAATTCTTTCAAATGATTTACTACATTAATGCTTTCATACATATGTTAACATTTCATACATTTTGGAGAGGAGGAGGGGGACTGCTTGTTTATTCATTAATCTCAATCTGAAAAGTGTTTTGTGAATTATGCATGAGTGTATATTAACAGTAAACTTAACTTATTTCAACAACACAGTCACAAGAGGATATTATACCATTGTGTGTGTGTGTGTGTGTGTGTGTGTGTGTGTGTGTGTGTGTACTGTAGGCATTCACGTAGACGACACTGTCAGAGTGTGACAGCGTTTTCTTGTTTCTTTTGCATATTTCTTAGTAACCATGAAGCTGGGGAGCTTCTATCTGCTGTCATCTTTGTGGTCCATAACACACACTCACACACAGACACGCACACACTTACACACAAACAGCTGCAGTAGTAATTCACAACAAGACAAGTCTGTCCAGTCGTCTTCCTCTACTTCTTCTAACTGGACTACAGCTTCAAACAACCCTGCTCACAGTTTGTCACATACTATACCACTAGACTCAGGCTCACCACTGCACTCCCTATGTGTGTATGTGTGTGTTTGTGTATGTAACGGTATGTCTCCTCATCATAAGCTCGGGAGACAGTGGTCTCCCTTAATGATACTCCCCCACTCTCCCCGTTGGACTCAGTGCTACTGAACAAACAAGTCTCAGTTTGTCAGAGCCAAAGCAGACTGTAGTCTGCTGTTGGACAGCACAACCCTCAGCCACACACTGACACATCACACTATCCCCCACACACACACAAGTACACACAACAACAAGAAGGTCTGGTGGGAAATAAAAGCTGCAGATAAGAACTCTGGTCTGTTTGGTACAGTTAAAGGATGAGTCTGTTGAAATCTGGATCTTTCTTTTTTTGCCATAGTTTTTTGGTTTACTGATTATGATAGCACTCACCCAGTTTAAGTTATAATATCTAACCCCCCCGACTGTCTAATCTTTATTTACTGATGCAAATAAAGGGATTAGAAACCAGAAGTACTCTTTGATACTAAAAAATAGCACTTTTGTTTTACAACAAATTGCACTTTTATCATCTAGTACACCCAGTGTAGCTGCCTGAGAAACAGTGGAAAAGTTCTGGGTGTCTAAAAGCAACCTCACTATTTTTCCCAAAAGAGAAATGATGAAAGCTTGTGTCTTGTTTCAACTTAACAAGGAAATGACACAGCTCTTGTTCCCAGACATAGACAATATGTTGACTGACAACCTTGATCTTTGGCTCTGTAAGAAAGCACTTGATGGAGGTGATTTGTCAGAGGCTCCTGGGTCCAACACAGCACAAAATACTGCATGACAAAACTTTTAAGAGGTTTTCTAGTGCAATGGGTATCAATATAAGGCCTGAGACCCACCATGGGGTCACAAGATACAACTGAAAAAATAAGTCTAGATTTTTTTTTTTTCTTTTTCTTTCTGTGTGGACCTCTCAGATTATAGACATACTCTATGTGGCCTGTGAAAAAAAAGATTGGGGTGTTGGCATTGTCTGGTTGTAAAGGATGACAGGCCAACAAGAAGGAACAAATAATCCTGTATGTTACACAGTAGTAGGAATGTACTGATCTAAAGTTTGCGGACCTGCAAGAAACTGATCTAAGAATAATGTTATATCAAGATAATGATATTTTGACAAAGCTGGGTGATCTGGCACTCTTTTATCAGGGATGATTTTACTTTGACATAATATCCTAACCAGCCTATTAACTAGTAACAACAGACCTTGTTCTGCTTTGCACCCTCGGCGAGCTTGGTGTAGGAGCACACGCACCAGTCCTCCACCTGAGCAGAACAAGACCCCCCATCGTCAGCTTCAGTCCCAGATGATGGAGTTTCAATCCGTCCATGGGATGAGAGACCTGGGAGAGACAGGAGAGAGGATATGCTGAGGCAGCAACTCAACTTTAAAACTGAAATAATGAATGAGTATGGCACTTTATGAATAAATAACTGCATCTTTCAAATAAATCTTCCATATGAACTCAAGTGGAAGTTCATACCTTCAATATGAACTTCCATATGAACTAAAACTGTGAAACAGAAGACAGCTGTGGGTGAACAGTAGTGATGAACTGACAAACAACTGAAAGAAGTGTCAAAGCAGCAGAATCACAACTTCCAGTCAGACATTTCACAATAAAAGAAAAAAAAAACATGCAGATGGTGATGAAGCCTGTTAATTCTGATACCCAACAGAAAGATTGTCACATGATGAAGAAACCATACAGCCACTTTCACAATACTCCCACCTAGGGATGTCACGATTACTTGTTTTCACAATTAATTGTGGAATTATAGCCTCCTGACATCTGTTGTTGCAGAGGGTCAGGGATTTGCCGGTGTGGTCGTTTTTGGGGGTTTTCTTTGCTGCTGCGCTCCCTGCTTATGCCGTTCATGATGGCTCATCAAATCAAATCAAATCAATTTATTTATAAAGCACATTTAAAAACAACCAAAGTTGACCAAAGTGCTGTACAGTTCAGTGAACACAAAATTACAAACAAGGTACAAAATACAGAATAGCCATGGCTGGGACAGCCAGAATGAAAAATGACACACACTTGAGACCATCAGGGACATTTAAAGGCCTGGGAAAACAAAAAGGTTTTTAGATTTGCCTTAAAGGCAGCTGCAGAGGAGGAACATCTGATTGAAATGGGTAGGCTGTTCCATAGCCTTGGGGCTGCAACGGCAAAGGCACGATCACCCTTTCCTCGTAGCCTAGACCGGGGAACGGTCAGGAGCAGTTGGTTCGAGGATCTAAGAGTCCTTGGGTTGGAAAGGGGGGAGAGTAGGTCACAGATGTATTGGGGGGCCAGGCCATGTAGTGCTTGAAAAACAAATAAAAGAACTTTAAACTCTGTCCTGTACTTGATGGGGAGCCAATGAAGGGATGCTAGTATGGGTGTTATGTGTTCTTGCCTCCTAGTTCCTGTTAGCAATCTGGCAGCAGAATTCTGAACCAATTGTAAGCGGGATAGAGATGACTGGCTAATACCTAAATAAAGTGAGTTGCAATAATCTAGCCTAGAGGTAATCAAGGCATTGGTAACTGTATTAAGGTCAGAGAGGGAGAGAATTGATTTAAGTTTTGCAATGTTTCGTAGTTGGAAAAAACAACATTTCACCACAGAGTTTATTTGTTTATCAAATTTTAAATCTTGATCGAAGATCACCCCGAGATTTCTGGCATGGGTATGAAGATTGGGCGCCAGGGGACCTAAGTGATTTATTATACCTATGGAGGAGTTTGGGGGGCCAAAAAGGACCACTTCTGTCTTCCCATCATTTAATTGGAGATAGTTATTCGCCAACCATAGTTTGACGTCTTGGAGGCAGTCAAGAATGGACTCCAAGGTGGAGTTGTTGCTATGACCAGGTTCGAGTGGAAGATATAACTGTGTATCATCGGCGTAACAATGATATGAGATATTATGCTTTTGGAAAATGGAGCCTAAAGGGAGCAGGTATAGGGCGAATAGGAAGGGCAGGAAGGTGCTCTTCCTGCCTCAGGCTTTCCACGCAAGTGCGTGGAAGAGCAGGGGGTCCCAGAACAGTATCATACCGCCAAATAAAACTTGTGCAAGTAATTGAATATTATTTTGACATACTGGTCCTGACAGAACAGGAATTAGGAACATAGCAATTTAAATGTTAGTACGTCATTTGTAAGAAAGAAAGAAAAACTATAAAATAAACAGTTGAATACTTCAAACGTTTCCTCTGAGGGTTTAATAATTGGTCCTATATTACATATTTTGTTTACAGTATATAATTAGTAATGCGATTATATTTTGACCATATTTGATTTTAAACATTCATAGTGTTGTAAAATTATCTAATATAATAATCGTGATTATTTCTCTGACAATAATCGTACCAAGAAAATGCATAATCGTGACATCCCCACTCCCAACGCAGGCAAACTGATCTCCATGTGTGAGATTAGTAGAGTGGCTTTATAAACACTATGAATGCACAGTCCCTGATGTGATAAAAGATGCAGGTCATCTCTGTAGTTTGCAATGCAACTGAAAACCAGCACCTCAGTGTGAGAAAGGGAGTTAAGTGTCAATATCAGTGCTGTTGGTGTCCAAACGGCAGCAGAGGAGGCCTCAAATCTCGCTCCTGACCTTTATCGCTGGCTTCTCCCTCTCTCAACATTCTCAGTATATTGTACTGTCTTCTATCAGAATTGCCCTATAATAATCTCACAAAAATGAGCAGGTCACGGTGTTAGCCCCTTTTGGTCGCCAGGTGAAAATCTTCAAAGGCAAGCAATCAGATTTAAGCTGGCAGATTCATGTGCTGAGTGCTTTTAAAAGGTTTGCATTAGCCTGCCATAACAGCAGCCCCAGACAGACAGACAGGCAGAATATCAGGTGGAAAAGCTCTCTCTGTCTATCATACACACTCCATTGTTGCCAGTTTCACTCTCTCCTCCTCCTCCCCCTCACCACCTCTCTCTCTTCTAACTGGCTCTACTCCCTCATTCTCTGTCACACTCCCTCTGTCTCTCTGACAATTGCGTTATTTGGCCTTATCGTGGAATATGAAACGCCGCAGCGCGACATCTCCGCGCCGAGCCCAACAGATATGCCAATTCATTTCGCAGCCGGCGATTTGACAAGCTAGACTGCTCCTCTTGAAAGACATCATTCAAGCGCACCGCCGCCGCCACCGATCCCCACTCCCTTCTCTCCCCTCTCTCTCTCTCTGTGTCCCCCCTCCACCTTCTCCTTTCCCCTCCTTCCTTTATCCTGCTTTCTCCATTCCATCTCCCACCACCTCTCCTTGTTGCAATCTGTAGAGCTTCGCCTCTTAAGATTGAAAAGGGCTCTTGGCCCGCGACAAAAAGCCTGAAAAGAACAGGGGAGCATGGGGGGGAAAAAAGAAAACATACCCCCTCCTCCCCCTCCTCTATGTCCCTCCCTCTATCACACTCCACAAGAAGAAAAAAAGTTGAAGTATTGAAAATATAAAATGATGGGGTGGTGGAGGGAGGCAAGCAGGTGATAACATTGTGGATATTAGGGGTGGAAGATGAGGAAAGAGAGTGAGAGCAGGGTGAAGGAGAGACAGAGCAGAAATAGAGGGAGAGAGAGAGAAAAACAGAGAGAGGGAGAGGAGATTGGTGCCCTAAGCTGCGGGTGTTTGAGGGGATGACACAGCCACTAATACAAGTGTTTAAATATTTGATGCAGGGAGGGATAAAGCGGGATCGTCTCACCACGGAATTGAGTGTCAAGACGAGAATCTATTACAGAGAATCTTTGTGTGTGTGTGTGTGTGTGTGTGTGTGTGCGCGCGTGAATACAAGGCAGATTTGACAGTGTGGCGGAGCAGAGCAAAGCCTTGTGTGTGTGTGTGTGTGTGTGTGTGTGTGTGTGTGTGTGTGTTATCACCGCAGTCTCTCCACCACCACCACCCTCCTCCTCCCAGCCCAACACCACTCCACCACCCCAACCCCCAAATTCCTGTTTCAACCACCACCACCACCACCATCACCCCACCTTCTCTCCACTTAAATGTTTTTCTGCTGTGCTTCAGTAGACGCTGATTATCACGTCTTTTGGAATGGAGGTTTTTGGGCACGGAGCGAGACAGAGAGTGGGGGACAGAGAGAGAGAGAGAGAGACTCTGAGATAGAGAGACTGTGGGGTGCAATGGAGGAAGAATAAGAAACAATTGGAGATAGAAAATCTTGAGGGGACTCCCTACCTTGTACACTATTTCAACTACACTTTTTAGTGCACTTAAAGGAAAGTCACGCATGTACAATATGTTTTCACTGACAACAGTGCAATGCAATAGGTCTTTACGATTCTTAACAATAAAAACTGATCATTTAAATATAATTTCAATAAATTAAATTTCAATCAAAAACTTTCACCAATTACCTTTCAACAACTGCTCCATTAAAAATGAAGTATTCATTAATGATTAATTTGTTCTCCATTAAACACTGTGATTACTATTTAGTCGTTGGAAATGTTGAAAAATATCAAGGAATTTATCAAATTGTAATAAAAAGAAATCACGCTAAAGGTGCAATGATCCCAGATGTGTACAACAACAAATTAACAGTTACAACATCTGTAACAACAAACAAATATCAACATTAAAGAAAGCAGCAGTAGATGCAACATTAGTAACAAACACAGGAACAAATGTAAAAGTGTTAAATTGATAAAAGAATGTAATACAAAACTTAACAACTTATTGCTGTAGGTACTGTAAAAGAAAACACTAACAACTGTGCAGCTGTGACAAGAACAACAGCAATAGCTCCAATGTCCAGCTGTAACAACACATTTATTCCTTTTGACTGCTGGTCTCCTGTGGTGTTTAGTTGGTATTAAACGCAATTAAGAAACAACACACACCAACACACACACATCATGGCTCCCACTGCTCTCTGATAGAGGGCTGGTGGTGTGGTCAGCAGTCAAACCAGGCCACAGTCCACTCTCACCTGCGTGTAGGGGTGTGTGTGTTCTCTCTTTAGCTGTCTAGACAGGGCCGAGTGCCACTTTAACCTATGTGTAATGAGGGCACGCTGGAACATTGTTAGGGAATAAAGCTTGTTACTTTTAGTCCAAACACACACTCGCCAACACACAACAGAGATACACACACATTTCATCCAAACAAGCCTGAGCTCAGACTGGGTCAGGGTTGACCAACACCATTGACTCCAATTTCATCTTGCCCTGTAGCTCAAACGTGGACCTGCTTGTTTTCTTTCCTTTCTCTTTCTTGTAACACTAGAAACTAATCGCTGCGAAGCCGAGTTTAAAAATGTGACTGGAAAGCAAACAGCAAGGAAACAAATACGTCTTTCAAAAGTCCCCTCAGTGCTCACATGAATACAAGATTTGTTTACTGAAGTCTTTTAATAGGAGGCACCAAGAACTGTTCATGATCACCAGGCTCTTCTATCAATCATCTTCAGAAAATATGTTCTTCCTTAAGTAGATTTGTTGTTGATGGAAATGATACCTCTGATAACTTTAATAATAATCATATTCATGTTTGAAACAGAGTGATATTTTTTTGTTTTTATGAATGATGAGGACACTGAGGTTATGTCCTCTATATTTTTGAATGGGATTATCGGTCAGATTTGACAAGTTGGAGGTATTCTACAGTTATGAAAACACAGACAGAAGGTATTATAATATTATTTTATATATACATATATATATATTTTATACTCAGTTTATCAAACCCTGACACTTTATTTGACGCCTATCTCTATAACACATTATAACCATACTTATAATAAGTTATAATGCGGTTATAGCACTGTAGTTATAAACACTCATAAATGATCATAATTATAATGTGTTATAATTGTCTTATAAACATGTATCTATCATTATAAACACTCATAATTGATTTTAAGGCTTTATAACAATAAGCATAACACATGTATTACAGTAAATAGAGGTAATGCTCTATAATGTGTTATGCTTATTGTTATAAAATCTTATGATCATTTATGAGTGTTTATAACTATAGTTATACAGTGCTATAACTGCATTATAACTCATATGTATGGTTATAATGAATTATAGAGATAGGCGTCAAATAAAGTGTTACCCTGACTTTTTTTGGGAAGCAATTTATAAATAAATACACAATATTCAGAAAAATAACCTGAAACTTAGGCCTGAGAGGGAATAGAAGGGTTTGAAGTAGCATTCATATCTTAAGTAAATTCTTTCAGTCCAAACACTCTATGTAAGTGATTGCTATCGGAAGATTTAACTATTTAAGACTTATATTAACACAAATATATCACTTACTTCTGCTTTAAGTAAATTCTTATACAGATATACTGTATATATTTTTATTTATTTATTTATATTTACATTTATATATATATATCCTTCTAGTTGTTACACACGACTGCAACCCAATGTATGCAGGTGTATTTTACTAGTCTGCTAGAGTGAGTACAGTGCAATAAAGATTTATTCAGAATATAGTATAAGATCTGAGGCTCTAAATTTTAAAAAAAATTCTGCAAATGATGTGAAACACTTGAATGAATCACACACACACACACACACACACACACACACACACACACACACTAAACCTGACTCAATAATGCACCTAGTGAGTGTGGAGTGCTGTGTGTGTGTGTGTAGCATCCAGATCAGACACCCTGTGACATTCCCTCCACCCCCCTCACAAACCGCACACATGCATACAACCACGCAAACACTTACATTTGCACACATGGCACCTATAAACCCCCTCCTCTCACACACACAAACAGACACACACCTCCTCCCTCATCCTCCCACTAGACAATGATTCTATGTTCCATGTCGCCACCCTGTCTTGTCACATTTCCGTCTTGTCTGCCACACTGTCTCATTCTCTCCGTCTTCCTCTTTTGTACTCTCTCTGTCCTCCTATCCTCTCTCTCTTCCTCCATCCCTCCATCCAATCAATAACTGCTGGCACTTCCTTCCACAGCTCAGGAAAAAACAATTAAAAGCCATCGATCCCAGCGCACACTCACATGTGGACGCGCACAAACATACACACACACACACACACAAAAAGCACACACATGCAAACACGCGCTCGGCCATGAATATGCAAGTGGGTCTCCTTGACCTTCAAAGACAGGGGAAAGCCAGGTGACTTCATTCTTCATGGGACTGCCACTGGATATGTCTGTCGCCTCTCTCTCTCTCACTCTCTCACTCACTCACTCACACACACACACACACACACACACACACACACACACACACTTATTGACAGGAAGAGACGTATGTTTAAGACATACATGCACACTTAAGTGTCTCTTCGGGTGCATATATGCATATCTTAACATACAGTATAGAGCACATGCATAAAAAGACACGGACACACACACACACACACAGCGTGGTTGAGACCACATTAGATTTCAGATGTAAAAAGGCCAAGTGTATCTAAATACTGTGTGGGAACTGACTGAGTGTGCGATAGGTCCAGACTGCCCCTAAAGGGGGCATTTGGCCCCTAAAATTTGACACAGTGCAAGTACATTTTTCATCTACAGTATGTGCAACCAGTAAATTTGCTATTTTTTGGGTGAAACATGGCAGAGGCGACTCAAAGAATCTGGAATCTGTCATTACAGGTGACAGGCCAATGTGTGTGAAGATCATGAATGAAAAGAGAATATTTGCTTTGTAAGTCAATCTTCTGCTTGCTCTCCTTAAACTTTAAGTTAGGGGCCACTCAGTTCTCAATTAGATTTAGAGGTCCGCACTGTTGGAATTCATTACCAATTCACCTTAGAAAGTGCACAAGCATAAATTCATTTAAGAAACAAATAATTCACTTTCTATTGGCCCAGTTGAGCAACGCATAACCCACATATCTTCTTTACATCACCACACAATATTGCGTTTCTCTCTCTCTCTCTTTTCTAATTGTTTTATGTTGTTCTTCATATTACTGTGAATTCAATTTATGTTGAATGTTTATCTTTAGGAGGACCACTTGACAAGCCCTTAGGGTTTTTTTTGGTTTCTCCTGCACATTTGCTTTATCTACTGTATACTTTGTATGTTTTTTTGTTGTTGTTCTACTTTTTAATACTGTTTTATATATCTTTCATGTGATAATAAAGATACAATACACCGTGCTCCCAGTAAAAACAGTTACTCTGGAGCCCTGGGTTTAGTTTATGACTTATTCTCCAGGACAGACATAGCCTAAGAGAAACTCACTTAGGGTACAGACATCACAACATCTACACTGACCAGAATATCCAATCATTTATTCTGCATTTATATTAAGTGCAGTTGTCCAGCTTCTGCCAACACCTGCTCATACTGAGTGAGGTGCACATTTCACTGTTGGGTTTCCATCACAGGAACTTCATGATCACTTCATGATACATTTCCTCTCTTAACTCTTCCCACTTTCTCTATAATTGGTTTGTATAATAACATGACTTCTCCTACAAAGACACAGAAACGCCTGTCTTCATTGTGTCCAACTCACGACTGAAACAACATGCTCTTGTACTATAGTGTGAGAAATCACTGATGATAGGACGACATGACATTACATGACAGCACCCTCAACCTGGATTTCATTACATTTACATTTACTCATTTGGCAGACGCTTCTATCCAAAGTGACTTACAAGGCAGGGACATCATTAACACTTCAGTGCTGTAGGTGACTTTAGTGTGACAACTAAGTACTACATCCATTACAGTGCATTTCATAGCGGCAACTGGTGAGAGGCCAAACTTAGCTCAGACAACAGGATCGGTTCTTGTGACTCATTAATCAGGTTCAACTCGGTGTAATCCATCTATTGTTCTGGTGTTGGACAAATGGAGAAATGGAAGAAAAGAAAAATATAGGTAGATGGATGGAAGGAGGGAATGGTTTGTCTACATGGACACAAGAAAGAAAGTGTTGTTGCAGTGAGCAAAAAGGAGGGAGAGAGTAATAGAGAGGGACAGCAGTCACACTCTGGCTGTTGCTCAATGAGGGAGTGGCCTGTAACGCCACCTCTAATCTGTGTCCAGTCAGCCCTGACACACACACACACACACTTGCAGAGCTGCCACAGTTTCAGCTACATGAAAAATAGTCACATCTCTTTGCTGCTGATGCTGCTGATTGACACCACGGTTAGAAATGAAATTCTTTTGTTGTTGGGTGTGTGTGTGTGATGGCTCCTGCCACTGCGGGCCAGGTGTTCCTCAGGGTCCGCTGGTTTTCTTTTGGTTTGCAGAGTTTGATAAATGAAGAGAGAGAGAGAGGGAGCAAGAAAGACAGAGTGAGAGAGCTTGATGAATGATTGGAGAGTGACGGATTGACTGCCGTCCTCCAGCGTCTGAAGCATCTGCTGTCATTCTGTTGTTGCTGAATTTACCATTGGATGAGGCCTTTTGTCATTTGGGGACCTCTGACAGCAGCTACTGTACACGTCTGTCTACATATCAGCAATGGAGAGTTCTGAATTTTGGCAGATTAGTGTCCAAAACCATATAATTTACTTTTTCAAACAGACACAGTTGCATAGCTAGAATTTAACAAGCTTCATTAAATTGTGTGTTTTTCCACTAATTGGAAGATTGGTGGTTTGATTCTTTAAGTCTATGTGTCTGTCCTTGGTCAAGAAGATAGTGAAGTCTGAAACTGTAAAAATGTAAGACAGACAAAGTCTAAACCAGACTAAATAGTTAAGTGCAGTGCAAGTCATGACATCGTCATACAGAAAATTCAATAACACACAAACAGAATGAAGAGTATCAGCAATCTGACAACACATAGAAATACACTTTAGACAACTGAAAACAACAACAAACAACACAATACACACAGGATTACAAACAACCTAACAACTGATTTGCTAAAGTTAAATCAATTGATCTCAGTACGTTTCAGGTTAAACACTGAGACAGCCCTATATGATCACAAGATTCAGTTCCCCTAATTTTAGTCAGTGAAAACAGGATTCAGAATTCCTCATTTCCTTGTGTAAAAGCTTATTTTCACAAGAGGCAGTCTAAAATCAATCAACCTCTCTGTGTTTCAAGTCAAGAGGCCACAGCTGCAGCCTGCTGCTGCCAGACACTACTGTTAAATCACTGCTTGACCTGTGAACCTTAACCTCACTCAGCACTTACACCCACAAATGTCCAGGGCATCAGGTGTGTAGAAGAAGGCGGTGCACTACTGTGTGTGCATACACCGCGAGCACACATGAGAGAACAGGTGCCGAGGGCCACTGTCCTTCATTCACTGTATCTCCTGCAAGTCCCACGTCTGTCTATGTCTGAACACTAGTAGTTGTAAAGTCAGCAAAGGAAAAACACTTCCCAAAAAACCTACAGGTAAAGGGAGAATCAATGTGCAGACAGTAAATAAGTGACACACCACTCTGCCTGAACAACCACAGCTAAGATGCCCTTGAGCAAGGCACAGATTCCTCCACTGCTCACTGAGGATTAAACAGTAAGGTGTGTCATCTGTGATAAGCTGGAACTACTTTAAAGAGTATCAAAATCAATGCAGCAGTAGCACACTTCTAGTTGTTTCTCTCTCTATTACTAATCTATCTATACTAAAACAGGATGTCGTCAACCGACTGCCTTCCACTGAGTGGCCAGAGCGTTGTCACCGGAAGAGTCTACGTCCGATACGTCCGACACGAGAATCAAACCCGCTAATTTTAAAAACACATTGTCAACAGCGACCACTGATCTGTTCCGACTCCGAGACTGTTGTTGTTCTGTGGAAAACCACCTTCTGTAATCGAGGTGCAGACGAGTGAGGATCGAAAAGAGAGAGCGAGACAACGCGGCCGTAGTCGCCGTGATTTCACGACCCGCCCCTGCTGAAGAACTCAGCTGTAATGGAGAAAGACCCAAGTAGAGCTGTAACTGTGTAGTGAAAAAGGGCCGTCTTTTTGGCAACAAATGCTTGCTGGCCTTAGCAAACGCAGAAATGTTTGCACAGTGTGTGGAGAGAGCGTGATGGGAGGGGGGAGGCGGAAGTCACCCAGCGCAGCTGAGATACATGAACGGGGGCTGTACCGTAATTGCCCTAGTTAGAGTAAAAAATTGATTTTACAATTTCATGTTTTTAACATCGTCCAAATTAAATAATTGCGATCACAATTTTAAAACGATCAATCAAACAGGCCTACCCACAATACAACAAAAACAACAGAGACAGATTCATTGCATAATGCTACGTAGCAGCTGATGTAGCCTTGAGCTGCAGGTAACCAGCAGAGATTAGGATCAGGATTAAACTTTCTTTCAACTTTCTAACTCTACACACCTAAACCTGTGGCATTCACCTCAAGCCATACTGACTCAGATGACATCACTGGAGGCAGTTTATCATATTTAACTCAGCTCCCTCTGGAGCCACTAAAGGTTTCATACAAATTAAGCCAAGTGTAAGTTCAATAACGGGAATGCTTCACTTCTTCACAGTTTTCTCTCACTCTTCTTCCTCCCTCTCTCATCAGTGGACTAGGGATTTACGGTAACCAATTGGATTTTGCCGCACTCTCACTCAGCCAATCACAGTACTGCTGTTTAACTTCAACTTCAAAATCTGTTCTCCTTGATTCTGCTGAGAATCTCCTACACCACCTCCACCTCTCCTCCATCCAGCACCAGGCTGATCTCAGAGTCCTCATCACATCTAGATCTCCAGCCTCCTCTCCTTACCACCGGTGTCCAGACCCCACATGGGTTTCCTTTCCTATACTACACAGTCTAAGCTTTTTCACTGATGTCATTAGGATGTTGTCTAATCACCAAAGACTCAAATCTATCACATGTCCTTTTTTTGAGTGAAGTCTCTCCTGACTAAACTTTTTGAATGCATTTCTGAATGAATTTCATAGAATTGATCTTAGGTATCACTAACTCACACTAAACACATTTTCATTCTTGTTAAAACAGGATGTTGTGCCAGAAATCAAACAATGATATACACATTTGAAGTGCAGAGACAATGTGGAATTAACTGCGTGATAATGTATGTGTGTGAAATAGCCTGAAGAGAAATGATGAATCACATTTCCAAGATTAGAAGTTCCTGAAGAGAAATGATGAATCACATTTCCAAGATTAGAAGTTCCCCATCCAAACTAAAAACTATCTTTCCTTTTCGTCATTCTCCTCAATGAAAACATTAACGAGAGCCTTATAGTATCTTCAGACAGCTCTGCAAAATCAATGCATACATCAAAAACATTAATAAATACTCAATATCTATCCAGATGAGGCCAAGGTGTTCCATTAATATCATTTATTTGATGATTTCTGGCAGGAGCTTCCCGCCGACCTCCAGCCCCGGAAGATCAATTGACATGTGCTCTGATTGGTTAATCGTTGCTCCTGATCTGCTTCGCGGCCTATGAGATCATTTCCCACTGGCTGTCAATCATTCATGCTAATCTGCGCACCCGGTCAATTGATTCCCAGTCATCTGAACATAATCCCTCTGCAATTAACCAATTAGGCATTTAACCAATTTAGCAAACATCCAACAAGGCTGGTGAGTCAGACCTGCTCCAAATGCCCTGCTGTTTATTGCTGTTTGTGCATTTGACTGAAGGCCAGTATTGAGGAACGTGTGTGTGTCTTAGGGCTGTTTTCGACTAAGGATTTTCATAGTCGAATCTGATTCGTCAGATTTTGCCATAGTCGACTGATCGTCGAACCTTTTTTTTTTTTTTTTCTTTTTTAGATAGCAGCAAATTTGCGACTTTTTTCGTTTCAAACAAAAGAGCTAAAACACCCCAAAAATATGGTAGGTGTAAAACAAATACCTTTATTTATTTTCCACACTTTGGATGATTTTTAGTAGCCATTGTGAGCCAGGGTATGCGTTTATGTTACGTTGCCCTGGACTACGCTCCTTTTGCTCGGACTGTGAGTCATCCCTCATCCCTCAACGTGGTGAAGGATAGCGGTGGTCGTGGACACAGAGAAACCGGGTAAAACATGTAGTATCAAAACAAACTGAGGTCAGAAGGACTCGACAATCCGTACATTACGTTAATCAATCCTGTAACACACAGTGTGACCGCGGCACCGGCAGAGAGACAGACAGGCTGCAGAGGGACGAGATCACAGCTGTGACTCCCGACACTTATGGTGCGTTCAGGACAACTCGAAAGTCGGAAAAAAACAAGTTCCTCTTCTGAAAAACTCTGACATGTCAAACTTTAGGATGTGTTAGAGACTAATTCATCTGTCTAACCATCACAACTATTAACACTTGAAACGGTAAACACAGCTGATCCATCGAAAAAAAAAAAAATCACCGCTGGAGTTTATTTATTTTCCGTGACTGAAAGCAGGTTCTTGAATGTAACTCGGTCAAAGTCAGATGTATCCTCACAATGTTTTGCTGTTCTGTCAGGTCATGCATGATAAATGTTGACAAAGTTAGACTGTCAGACTTCCTTGATTTTAAACTTTGGCGGTTCTGCCTCTCGTCTTTCTGCCACTCCGTGAGTGTTCTGCAGTGACTTTGACGGTCCTACTGCTCACCTCCGCTCATTTGAAAAAAAAAAAAAAAACCTCCGCTCATTTAATTGTGCAACTGCAGTGGGTGATTTATTAATACGTAGTAAGAAGCTAAGACTACCGTTTAAACGCACACATAATTTTGAACTCTTTATTAACAGAAAGTAGGCAGATTTTGTATCAAAATAGTCTTTTTATAACGAAAAAAGACATTCTATGTAACAATTTAAATGCTCAGCAGCCGTGGGCACCCCCATATAGGCTAGTCAGAATGGTATGGTCTTGGTTAGATTCGACTACGAGGTTCATAGTCGAATCAGACCCCTCCGAATCGAATCGTCGAATCGTCGACTTTTGGAGGTCAGCCCTAGTGTGTCTACTGTACGTGTGTGTGTCTACTGTATGTGTGTGTGTGTGTGTGTGTGTGTGTGTGTGTGTGTGTGTGTGTGTGAACTGATGTTATCATGCTTGAATTGAGATATTAGTAACAGGTGGCTAACTAGGATCCCTAGGGCTCTATGCACTCCACATGAAGATCTGTCTTAGTTGGGAGAGATATGTAATTAGTATACGAGTTATGTCTGTGTGTGTGTGTGTGTGTGTGTGTGTGTGTGTGTATGCCAAGTACATATTGGAGTGTTTAATTGCAGTACTGTTAATTAAGCTGGTTAATGCTGCAACTGAATGGTTTTACCATATTATCCACTGTGTGTGTGTGTATATGTGTGTGTCTGCTTTTGTCCACATATGATTATGTTGTGCCTCCTTGTGTTTGCTGTGTGTTTGCTGTGTGTGTGTGTGTGTGTGTGTGTGTGTGTGTGTGTGTGTGTGTGTGTGTGTGTGTGTGTGTGTGTGTGTGTGTGTGTGTGTGAAGCAGCTGTATTAGTACATCACTGTCTGTCTCTCTGTGTGTGCTGACAGCCATAAACCAGCAGACGAGCATGTCTCTTTCAGCAGAGTCAATTTTACAGCTCTGAGTCGCAGCTCTGAACTGACAAATCAATAAAATCAGAGGGAGTTAAATAATTTAGAGCGGGCTCTAATTAGTCTTCTACTCCTGCAGTATGGATTCCTCTACAATATTGATGACAGAGTGCCTGTTTATGGAGGAGATTGGAGGACTGAGCTCGCCTCCTCTCTGCCCTGTTATCAGACAACAGGATACAGGAGACATTTCTTTGTTATTTTTCAGCGCATATCACAGGATCATGCACCCGGCGCTGATGATAAGCCTCACTTAGCATAATGTCACGCTGAAGTATTACATCTGGAGGAATGATGATGAGAAACAGTTTAACAGAGTTTAAAGGGTTTAGTCTGAGGGAGAACAGTCACTCAAATCTATTTTTCAGTGTTGTGAAGTCAACACCCTCAGAGTAAAAAGTCATGACGCATCCTTTTGATCATAACTCATGATGCACTTGATAACCACGTCATCCATTCCTTTATGAGAGCAGGTGCTGATTTAAAATAAATTAAAGAAAATTCTCTCACTGATACCCGATAAATCACATCCTGAGCTTGATCTTTGACTTTGACTCTTTTCCAAATCAACATCTACATCTGTATGGCAGCAGTGGTTACTCCTTATGGACGTGAAGGGATTCATTTAGCTTTTAAAATGGGCTCCAAATGGTTATTTTGGTTTCAAAATTGAAGTATGACAGCTGCTCTATTAGCTGTCTCTAGACATATCAGCTCTGCAGCTTAATCTATGACTTGAATAGCTCTAGTCTCCGGTGAATATTCAGTTTACAGGACTGTTGGGACTCTGGATGGTTTGCTGACTCTGCACACTGATCGAACTGTGTCTGTGTTGAGGAGATATTATCTCTGGATATGAAATGTGAGGATGTGGAGGTAACATGAAGTGTGTATGGATTCACTTTTATTCAGTCTGTCCCTGCTGGCGGAAACTAGCTGTCTGCAAGTACAGGCTGAAGTACCTTTCAACACAAATGTTTTGGATGAATTAGAGAGCAAACTCTCAGTCTCTGCGATCTGTGAAATTATCTGTGATAAAGGAAATGCTTTTACAGTTTAGCCAATTATCTGCACTTGACACAAGTTCAGTTGCCAGTATAAAGTCTGATACAAGCCTTATGTACTGTAACATTGGTATTTGTCATATGTAACTGAACAATACAGATGAAAATGTGCTGATTGACGAAGCAAGCACAACAAGACATCTGAGCAGATCATGTTAGCTGAAAGGCTTTACTTTCATTTTAAGGGCTAATATGCTTTCTAATTAGAATAACTTACACCATTAGGGAGTGATACTTCCGCTGGTTACTCCAGATATCACAGTAGTTCAAAGTTACCTTCAACCAACATCAGATAACTCTGACCAAATGAGCTGAAATGAATGAAAAAACAAAACAAAAAAAAAACGCACAAAGACACTTTAAAAAAGGTATTTTTTGTCAGTAACCTGACACACAGGCACCATTGTTCTGTGTCTTTATTCCGTGTTTGTTCTTCTGCAAGCGTTAGCTCACTTTGTCATGTGTATGTACACCTAGTGCAGTTGTTTGTGCATTGTCAGTGTCTGTGTGTTCAAATGCATGCATGTTTGCAACCCCTCTGTATGTGTGTGTGTATGTATGCGCGTGTGTGTGTGTGTGTGTGTGTGTGTGTGTGTGTGTGTGTGTGTGTGTGTGTGTAGGTTGTTATCAGTCACGGGGGGGAAACTATCGATCATCTCTTTTAATTACCCCGAGCATAGCGAGAGGCCTAAATTAACTCCTCTCCTCTGGCTGCTGGAAAAGCCATGCATATTTCACGACCAGGAGACCAATCATATGTCACTCAGCCTTTCTCCTCTCCTCTGACAAGACAAGACTTATCACTGTTATTTATCTCTCTCTCTCCCTCTCCCTCGCTCACCCTCTCTCCACCAAGCATGTTGTCTGTGTACAAAACAAAAGCGTGAATAATGAATATCCACATTGTGTGCGTGATTTTGTACTGGAGCATGTTGCCCTGGTGAAAAACAAAAACGTGAATCTCAAGTGTCCCCGACACTGGCTTGTTTGTATCTGTGTGTGTGTGTGTGTTTGTATGCAAGAGTGTGCAGTCATGTGTCATGTGTGTGTCCTTGCTGCTATACGAGAAGCAGTAAAAACCCATAGCGGTGCATTAGAGGTGTTTTACCATGCTGCTGTCATTGTGGCCTGTCTGCTGGCTGTGACACTGAGCACTGTACTGCTCTGTAAGGGTCTACCGGCCCCCTCTCTCTGTCCGTCTCTGCGCTGTGTTGCACTTTGTCTTCAGTTTCGTCCACAATCAATTTCTATTCTCTTTCTTTAATGCACTAAATTTCCTGATTATGGCATTTTTGTTTGTAATTTGCTAATTGGTAAGTTTTCGCCAACCATAGACCCTGGCTGTCAATTACACCAACCCTGACCAGCATTCCAAAAAAATGTGTCCCACTGATTATGAATTGGCTTCATAAATGTAAAGAGTAATGAGAGGAAACAAGACGGACTGGAGGGAAACTAAAGAAAAATTGGACTCAGTGGCTCAGCTAAACACGAACACATCACCAAACATGTGTGACTGGTGCTGGTTTAACAAGGTACACCATGATGCAATACCATCAAGCCATTTTAATTTCACTCAGTTCTGGAAGTCAGGAATCAGAACAGAGCAATGACACAAAGACAAAACGAGAAAACTATGACTAAGTGCCCAACTCCGCCAACAAATGGATAATTTTTTCAGACAAACGCAGAGAGGAGCTCTGCTGACATGGTTCACTGAGTGATCAGTTCTTATCTAGAGTCAGAGACTGAGTCTCTGCATCTGAGAGAGCAGCAAGTGGGTTTATTTGTTAGGATGCCAGCTGCAGTCAATAAGTGACAGTCTCTCCCTCTGTGTCTCGATGATGCTCTGGCTCTCCCATCTTTTAACTAAACACTGACTGTTTCCAATTTGTTATGCATGCAAAGACACCAAGAACCTTTCCATACAGGGTTTAAATTTAAAAGCCTAACCTGATTCACATGTCTCCCTCTGGACTGTCTGTTGTGGCCACAGAGATCTCACCAATTAAACCTGCATGAAAGTCAAAGACAGAAACCTGTTACTGTGGACAACAACACTACTTGTAGAGGGAAGGTCCATTCCTGACCTTGGAAACAGAAGCTTGACAAAAGAAAATCTTAACACAATGTTCATGTAATTTGTGATTTTATTTTTGGTTGAAAGCTTGGGACCTTGTGTTCACAATTATTTTGTCAAACATCAAATCATTCCACTTCATAGCAACCCTTTTTGTGAGACACTGGAGAAAACTTGTTTTATTGTGTGTTTACTGGAAAAGGAGCCTCTCCAGTTCCATTTGCTTACATCAGTGCAGTCAAATGAAAATATGATTTCTGATGTTTTGACCCAGATGCAGCTTCTTTTGTAAAAAAAATCCTCCAACCTAAACAATCACAACGCTTGTTCCAACCCTCTGATACAACCATGACTTGGTAACTTGGTAAAAAAAAATGTATATATACTATATACCGTATATGTATACGTATACACACACACACACACACACACACACATACAGTACTATATACTTGGTTAGGTTTTTAGTTTAAGTAATTCCTCAACATTAGGTAATCTTAGTTGTCATGATTACAGTTAGAACAATGTGGATAAAGTTTTTGAATGGTCATGGATAAAACAGATATCAAACACAACTGTCTTCTCGGTCACATACACAATGTATCGCCTCACAACAAAACATAACCAAGAGCCCGTCCACGCGGATACGGAATTCAGTGACAGTAATTTTTTTTTTTATCGTCGTTGTAGTGTTTTGTCCAGATGGAAACAGGATTTTGGGGGGGCGAAAACAGGATTTTTTGAAATTTTCCCAGAATGGGAAAATCTCAAAACGCCGCCCCACCATTTTCGCATAGACACCCAAAATGGATCTTTTGAGAAATGTTGGTATCGTAACCCCCACCGTTTTAACCTGTAACCTGAGCCACACAGCTGGACGTTTCCAGTCTATAGACGTAATGAACAACAACAACAACAACAACAACAACAACGGTTGACTACTGTCGGCTCCCTCAGGCACTGCAGTTGAATCGCGCCCATTAAATCATCACTGATCATCATTTTTGCACCGACACGACTCCCAGTCAACATTTACTCCTGCTAACATTTCCATATTTCGCACATTCTGTGACAAACTGTAAACTGTTTTCTTGTCTGTAACAACATCTATTGCACGTCTGTCCGTCCTGGGTGAGGGATCCCTCCTCTGTTGCTCACCCTGAGGTTTCTCCGACTTTTCCCTGTTAAAAGGGTTTCCATGGAGTTTTTCCTCAGTCGATGTGAGGGTCTAAGGACAGAGGATGTTGTTACGATGCCATGTAAAGCCCTTTGAGACAAACTGTTTGTAAAAACGGGCTATACAAATAAAATTGCCTTGCCTTGCCTTGCCTTGCCTTAGTCGTCTTGTAATGTTTGGAGTTTGAATACAGCGGGGGAGCTTTCTGTCTTCTTCTCTGACGCTGCCACTCATATACTGTACACCAAAAACACAGAGCCACACAAGCTCCACACATTTCTTGAAACAAGGAAAGATCATTTTGGGTGAAGCCCCGTTTCCATGTGGACAAGGGCTAAGAGTCAGATTAAAATGCAACACAAGTGAGCTATATTGTTTTTCAGAGGACAGTCTCAGACACGCATGACTTTTGAGGAGCGTGTGGCTGAATTCAGTCGCTATGACTCTCGCCCATTAAACTTCCTCTTTCTATTTCTGATCATAACTCTGCTCTAGCTGTATTTCAGAGTATGATCCGTCAGCGAGGCAGAGGTTAGGAACAAAGGTTCGTAGAAACAATGGTGCTTTACAATAAAGGGATCTATTTTGATATTTAATCTCAATTTGTGTTTGATCTTGGTTAACATCATTTCAAAAAAAGTTGTACATCTGCTTGTGAAAACAGCTGGAGCACTGCAGGCTGTGGAGGTTTGTGTTATTGGGTGGATAGTGAACTTTTTGAAAACAATCTGATAATGCCAGTGTGACTGAAAAACCTTCGAGAGGTAAATACTGTTTACAGATTTATTCGCCTCATCCATTCCTTCCTTCCATCAGCGTCAATCTCTTTATCAAGCTGCACAAGTTGAATGTCAGGCAATGAAAGCCAATTTTGTTTTCGTCTCCTTTTCTACTATTTTATTTCCCTCCCCTCTCATCTCCTGCTCTCTTCACATTATATATTTTTTTCTCTCTATGCTTGTGTGTGTGAGTGTGTGCGTGAAAGAGAGAGGGGGAGATTTGTGTTATATTGGTGAGTTGACATGGTAAACAAGCCTTTCCCATCTGTCTGTCTGTTTTCCAACAATGAGTCAGTGAGTCAGTCAGCTCCACAATCAGTCAAGCTGCGAGTCAGTGAATTATCCCACAGCTACTAATGGTCCTTCCTCAATCTCCCTCTCATTCTCCTTACACACACACACACACACACACACACACACACAGAGCAGCCATCCTCTGTGTAATTTAAATGACTGTCAGGTCAGTGGCGAGTGCAGCACCTTGCCACGTTAAAAATGCCAGGCGGCTGCCATCGTCACCGCCAACAAGCTGCCCAAACTGTCACACACTCACACACATATGGACACGCACACACACACATGCACGGAGCTGTCAGCCACCGGTCACAATGCATTTACCTAGTGACAGAATTCTAATTAGTGGCCTGGCTGGTGCCACCTGACTCAGAGAGAGAGAGAGGGAGGGAGAGAGAAAGTGGGAGATTTGTATGGTGGAAGAGGGGTGTTGTGGGAGATTGGAAAGCGTGGATGAAGGAGATGGAAGGGGAAGGAGAGATGAGGTGGAAGAGGGAGAAAGAAAGAGGGGAAGAGGCGGGTGGAGAAAGATGCTCGTCGATGCTGTGGCAACTGAGGGAGAGACAGAGAAAATGACGCTGAACAGGAAGAGGAGTAAAGATGTCAAATTGTAAGAAACAAACTAATAAAGAAAATCAACCGTTTTTCTCTGGGTCACATTTATATTAAATGCATCAAATTATCTCCCACAAGTCACTGGAGCCATCCCAGTTGCTCCCAAACGCCTGCATGTCTAATTACCACATGGAATGAGTGTACTAGAGTTTAACCCTGCGTGACTGAACTCTCCACTGTGCCACAACAAGAGACAAGGAAACAAGACGGGAGAGGGCTAGAGTGAGACGGAATGACAGTAGAACAGAAATACAGCAGGTTGTATGGCATCTCCTGGAAAACACTGAGTATTTGCAGCATGTGTTGTAAAAGTGGTGAAGATGTTTTATCAGTTGACATGTTTGTCTAACTGTGATGCCTTCATGGTTTGGAAAGATCTGTTTCACTTAATATTAGACAGTCAATTTTATATCTCATTTCTAACTGGACTGTCTACATGCAATTACAGGAGCAAAACAGAGTAGCAGATAACATATGAACAAACTAGACATCTGATTCTCAGAGAGGAAAAACTTCACAACTGAGCGTGTGACCTAAACTGTGTGGATTTAAGTTTCATGTGAACTATTTTATGACTAAACATCATGCCTTCAGCATCCTGTTCTGTCTCCTCTCTCCCTGATCTACCCTCCACCGACCTATGTTGATCTCTGCATCTCTCCTCCTCCACCCCGACTCTGGGTCACCACTCCATCCCTCCACTTAGCTGCCACTCTGCCTCTTCACATGTCCTCCATGCTGCAGCTCTCCCACCTACTTCACAGTGGCTTTGTTTCCACTGCAGCTTCAAAACTGCCGTGATTGAGGACCATTTTCACATTCTCAGTTTTAAGTTGTAAATAATGTCTGCACAACAGTCTTTATTTCAGTATATCAATTTATACATTGTCTTCACTTGAATATAGCATGAAGTTACGTATCTTGAATTATAATCACAAGACTGAATTGCAGCAGTTTTGGTAGTGGTAGTGAAAATTCAGCCAGTTTAAAAAGCCAGAGCCCAGGGGACAGGAGAGGCTTTTAATCCCCTTGAAGAGTTCATCCAGGCCCCATTACCAGGCCTCCAGAGTAGGGTTGTGGGGTTAGCTCTGACCCTACAGGTCTGCAGGACAGGAGGTCTAGGAGAGAGAGGGGGTTCTGGGACTCAGTGAGCCCAGGATTGAGGGCTCTTCACGGGGTCAGGCAGCCAAGAGGTTCCCCTCCATCCCGCTCCCCCACTCTGCTACTATTAACTGACAGTGTGAAGAGGCACTTTATGCCTTTGCTCTGCATTTGTCTGCCTCTGTTTGCTGGCCTGTCTGCTTGTCTAGTCTATCCCTGGATGGTTGGAGAGAGGGGTCCTTGGGACTCATCATGTCCAGAATAAAGAGCTCTTTAAGAGGCAAGCAGGTAGTGGAGAGCTCCCCTCAGTCTTAATCAACTTCCAGACCATTTAGACCTCCAGAGGTTCTCAGCTGCCCTCATGTCAAGGACCGAAATATAGATCCACATTTAGCTGCAGATCTGTTTGGTAATATGAAATCCTTTGGGCCAGTGTGGTGACGCTGCTAAAGATTTACTAATAAATCATTATTATTATATAGCCTAGTTTCTTTTGGCAAATTTCCCATGACATTAAAATTAGTTTTGGCTTGTTTTGTCAGGAGACCATCGAGGACCACCATGCAGGAGTGGGACCTTTAACTCCACTTAACTGTACAAAGTGAGCACAACTGTTTCCATTAAAACTGTTTCCTCAAAGGTTCAGGAAACATGGCGCACCTCCACCGCCCAGGTTTGAATATTTCTAGCTGCTCTGAATGACCACTCTTGGTGGGCTGAAACACCAGCCATAATGAAATTGATTTTTATCACGCTTTAAGCCACATTTTGGCATTCACTTAGGTTGTTTTCAACCATGTATTTTACTGGATGAAAGATTTTAGTCATCAGACATCTGTTTTATAAGAAACACATCATGAGTCCCATCTGTGAATCTCTAATTTCAGCTGGTTTTAAACACCTGGTGTCTTTGCAATGGACAAAAGCACATGCTAAAAACCTCCCCAGTGACTACAAATAAAGGTTTGAAGACACTTTCCATAATGCCACACTATTTTGCCACATCCCCCAACTCTTTTGTTGATCTGATCGTCCATCAAGGCCTGAGGAGCCTCTCTACCTTCTCACTTCACACTTTTCATCTCATATCATCATGTGCATGAAGGTGCTTTCATGATTGTACGGAGAGTCTCCTATACCATGGAGAACTTTCGAGATCTACTGTCGTTCAGTTGTACGCTCTGACATCCATTCATCATTCTCAAACAATTGACTGGTGAAATAGCACTCCATGGATTATGAGTGTATTAAAACCAAACAAACACAGATTTTAATTTCTCCTCTACATCATCTGCATAACCAAAGGGCATGGGAGAACGATTTATGCAAATCGGTTAACATTTCTATCAAGGCCTTGTCAATATCGTGATCAGGGAAAAGTTGCCACTTGGCTTCTTGTGCCTCAGTGGGCCTGGACTGAAAGTGCATATGCAGCTTTTTAGATGTGTGCGGTTTGGACAAAACTAGGTTCATGTTCATGAGGTCGACTCTTAGAGTGTAACCACATCCATGACCTTGATAAGAGGTGGAATATGCTGTCAAAACAAAATGAGTAATCATCTCATCTACTTCCTAAGTATCATGTGCTGGCTCTCTCTGTGTTTTGGTGTTTTCCACCGCACGTTCAGTCACTGAATTATGAAAGTTTGGTAAATGCACATGGAAAGAGAAGGATGAAGAAAGGAGAGAAAATGATTAGAGGTTGCATCGCCTTTCCACCTGCTAATCTGTCCATCTGCCCCGACACAAAGCACAAGCCCAAGCACAAGGCTGTATCATCTTATCTCCTCTAGCTTTCAGATGTCAAGAATCCTCCCTCTCCCCCACCCCTCCCCGGTTTCCTTTTATCCATGTTTCCTCCCTCAATCTAACCACCAATCACTGCACTGTTCAAGATAACACACATTCCATCATATACATCTTGTGTGTATGTGTACTTATGAGACGGAATGATTGCCATAACGTGTCCAGCAAACTGCACACACCCCTCACCCACACAGTAAATAAAATTACCAGACATCCATAATGTCGTCATTGAGTGTCAAAGAAAGTTAGAGAGAGAGTGAGAAAGTGTTCAGAAATCCTGTCCAATGCAACAATGAAGCAAAGTAGAGCCTCTTCAGATCAAAATGAATCCCAACCTTTTTAGGCTTGTGACCTTTTGGACTGAAGACAATTTACTTAGAATTCTTTTCCTTCTCTTCTCAACACAAAGACCAATGCTGCGTTCACATGGAGTCCGGCAGACGGCAAACCAGATGTCATGTTAGTGGACGAGAGAACTATGGTAAAACTTGGGGGAGGCCGGCAAAAAATACCGTTGACGGCAACGGCAAATGGCAATGTCATCCGGAGTTAAAATATTTCAACTTTTGCCATCAGCCGGATGAGACGTATGAGTATGTGGACATCGCCATAGCAACATCGTGACGCTTTTGCCGTTCTCCTGTTTGACTCGGACCGTTTGTTTTTGCCGTTCCGTCCAGCGGCATTTGCTGTTTGTTGCCGTCTACCTGACTACCACGGTTGAAAACGTTTGTGTGCAATTACGTCACTGTGATATCCTACTACCTTTTTTTCTATGACATTTTTTATTGCCCTGCACCTCAAGACAGCCTGATGTGCGTATAAAACCCCTTGCTTTTCTAGATATTAGTTTTCCCAGATGATGAAACCTTAATGACTGTGCTGGGCACATCTGAGGTTTCAAGAGAGACTAATGACAAACTAATAATCACCTGCAGCTGTCCTCTGTGTTCAGCACTAATTACCAAATGTTAACATGCTACTGAGCTAAAATAAGAGGCATCCATCCATCCATCCATCTGCTTTCATTTCCAACTTATCCTGGGTGATCCCAAGATATTCCCAAACCAGAAGGGGTTTATAATAGGGCCCGACCGATATGGATTTTTTGGGGCCGATGCTGATTATTAGGGGGAAAAAAATCCGATAACCAATTAATCGGCTGATTATTATTTTTTTTATAAAGTTTTAAAATTGTATTAATTTAAGTAATATATCTACATATATTATATAATATATAAATTAGGACTGCCAAAATTTCATTGGTCAATTGGTTGCAGGAAAAAACAACAACAATAGAAGCCCTGTCTTGTCAAAATTAAGTCAAAATCAATATGACTGAACTGTGAAAGGTAATAGGGCTTTTAATTTGAAGGGCCATATACAGGAAGTCATGACACGTGACACTTTTTTGTTGTTGTTGTGTTTTACATGGCACGGCGGTCTCTCTCTCTCTTTTTCAGAGTTCTATAAAGGCAAAATCCATGTAACCAATACAAAACGCAGAAGATTTTTATATGTTTTTTTCCCCCTATTTTTCCTTCTTTTTTTCCTATTTCCTATTGATTATCATGCAACTACCAATTGTGAACTAGGAAAGCATAGTGAAGAAAATAGGGGAGAGAGAGGTCACTGTTACTTTGTAGCCCCAGTGGCCCCAGTGGCCCTTGTCTCCTGTGCAGTGACACAGCAGTGTGACATAATTAGAAATGTGTGTGTGCGTGTGTGAGAGAGCGATGTAATTAGAGTCATGTCAGTGAGTAAATGTGCATTGACCCAGGCCTCTGTCAGGCCACAACATACCAACGCCACACACACACACTAATCACCTCTATGCTGCATTTGACCCCTTCAACGCGCAGTAGAACCACTGACAAAGCCTGCGCTAAGATGTTTGCCAAGTGGATGGATGGAGTGTGTGTCTGTGTGTGTGCGGGGACGAGTGTAGATGGTGTGTGACATGTAGGGGCAGAGAAATAATGGCCGAGGCCAGCAGGATCTTGAAGCCTCCTTCTCTCTTTAACAAAAGGGTTTTTCAAATGTTATCACAGAAAAATGTCAATGTCACATCTATGTTTTCTCTGCATGTAGTTTTTCTTTTACATAATAAATGACTACCAAGCTGCCAACAAGCTATGACTCCACTTTAATATTTCCTTTTTTCTTCTTTACCTTTCTCTTTACATCCTGCACCATTTTCTCTTGCTTCCTCAATACCCACTTCCACTCTCTTCCTTCCGTCTCTGGGCTTATAGCAGTCATGGTGATTTAGGGAAAACACTCAGCTAGGCAAAGCAAATGTCAGTGCAAATAGTCGCTCCCTGAGGAGGGAGAGAAGAGGAATCCCTCTTCTTTTTTTCTTTTTTTTTTGTACACCCCTCGTTTTCCTTTTTTGTTATTTATAATTCTACTAAATTCCACCAGCTCACACACTGTCAGAAATAGCGCAGGACTGCATCACAAGGGGGTATGATGAAACTGTTCTTCTTTTGTACACAGGAGAAAGTAACACTGTATTATATTTCTGCCTGAATTCTCTTATGTCAACTGCCTTTTGCTCAAATGCTTCTATGCAAATACAAACTGAGTGTACAGTAAACTGACTAGAGCTGGGTATCGTTCCAAAAATTAGGCACAGTACTGATAGAATACGTACTGACAATGATACTTACTTTCAAAATCTATTTTATTTAAATTCATGTCAGGAGGGAGAAAATGACAGTGAATTACCACCAAGTCCTCCAATCTGAACAACCAGTCAGGTCCTTATTTTTTTTCAACTCATGATAACGCCCATAGAAACGTCTCCTGTCGCTCTCTAGTAGTGCAACTGCAGTAGAGTGCAACATATAGGCTAGTTCGAACTGCTCTTTAATCTTGTATTTTCCATACTTAATGGCAATTGGATTGACATGTTTAATGTAAACATTGCTAAAGCTTCACGTTAAGATGATATTTGGAGATTTGATATAATCTCCCTCACTTTCTGATTGCTCCCAGAAGGGCCTGCACTTGCTGAAAGAGTTGTTCTCACCCATGAGGCAACATCATTAATGGTGCATGCACAACCAACAGCTATCATAATATTATGATCCATAACTACAGACACAGAAAAAAAGAGAAAGAGAAGTGAAGAGGGACGTAACGGTAGCAGACATCAGTGAATTACACTTACATCTCCCTGCTCTCCCCAGCTCTATTCATCTGGGGGTGATCCAGTACGGCATGCTTCCTATGAATTATAGAAACCAGCCCATAATAAAGCGATAAATATATTTCTCAAGGAGAGCCACCGAGGCATTAACTGAGACATTAGCATAGGCTGCGTCCGCTCTCTATCTAACACAGTGATTAACTAACAGCGTGTGTTTGTGCACCGTGCAGTGTGTGTTCAGTCAGATGAGAAGGCTGAAAGCATGGTGTGTGTGTGTGTGTGACTGTGTGTTTCAGTGTGTTTAAATTAAGAGGGGTGATAATATGAGCGATTGATGAGCATTTGCGAGTGGACATGTGTCTGCATTCGGATTAATTTGCACATGTCTCTGCATGTGCACGAGTGTTTGTGTTTTATATGTTTTTGTCCTTATAACAATGCAAGTTCAAGTATATGTACTAGGCATTATTTGTGCATTAATGTGTAAATACATGCATGGCTGGCAAAAGAGTACACTCTATAAATAAGCGCGGCTTCACAGAAACCTAGTGCCATTTAAATGCATGTTGATACGGAATTAAGTGTGCTTGTCCCCTCAGTGTGAAGAGGAAACATATTTATCCACGATAACGATGCAAACAAAATATTTACACTTGGTTAACAATATAAACCACAGAGACAATCTTGTGCGTTTTTTTTTCCTAGTCCAGTAAATAAAATGGCCTCATTAGCATACAGCATGTAGTGTATATGAAATGAATATCACTTAACTCGTGCGTGAGGTGCCATCATTTACAACAACCCTTGCAATGGTTGCCAAACACCTTCATTATGATGTCTTATAATGAGTGACTATGGGTGATATTTAAAGATAGATGCATGTGTAGGCTGTGATTATTGTGCTGTCAGGTTTTGAGCCAGTAATGCACAATTTCATCCTTAAACAATTCCCCTGCTTAGTGAAAGAGGAGCAATAATGAAATGCAGTGTTTCTTTAGCCCTCTATAGGAAATATGGGAGTGGGACTTTACATTGATCTTTTCCCTATGGTGTTCTAACAATGGAAGATTGTGTTTTCTTTGTGATGTCAAATCTAACTTTCACCATCTGTTAGTGAAAGTTATAATATGCAACTTCCCACATTAAAATGTCTAAAAAATTTTGACTTGTGTACTTACATTATGCCAGATGAAACATCAGTGATTTTAGTCATGTTACAGATTATGGCCTGTCAACGATGTCATAGCCTATCCCATATGCGCATGCATCAACATTGTAGTTTCCTGCCAGGAGCATCACGATTTACTTTTTATCCAAGTTTATGATACATTTTTTCACCTTGTTAGTTTTCAACAATGTATTTTAACAGGTGAATGATTCCAGTAGCTGAAAACAACAACAACACTCATGATCAGACATATGTAGAGATGCACCGATCCGATACCCGGATCAGATATCGGCTCCAATATTGACTAATTAGCTGGATCAGATATCAGATGAATGAGGCCGATCCAGCATTCAGATCCAGTCATTTCTTTTTTATTAATATCATACACAGCAATACAGTTACAGCGATCTAGTGTTATTTATTTCTTTTTTATTTGTTATTATATAAATAATATTAAGTACATTTATATCTGTGTTAATTGTTACCTTTTTTTAACAAGGCTAAATGTTTATGTCAAGCCTGATGCCTTCACTCACATGGCAAGGTATACGGTTCATTCATTCAACAGTAGTATCGGATCGGTATCAGGTATCGGCCGATACGCTCAGCCCAGGAATCGGTATCGGATTGGATCGGAAAAAACTGGATCGGTGCATCTCTAATTTAATGACATCACCAAATACCATCTCTTATTGTTGTTTTCATTCTCCTTGCTGCAGAAGTTTCATATTGTGTGCAGAAGGTATCTGAGGTCCGAGGGAAAACATACCTATTGAACTTTAAAGCTGTACTAATCAATATATTTTATGTCATCACTGGATCAAATTACTAGCCTATGTGTGCTACTGTACCAGGGTACTGTATATACACAAATCTTTGAGTCAATTTACTACCATTTAATACCTTTTTTCACTACCTTCAGATTTTTTTTAATACCACCACGACATCGAGTTGCACCAAGTATCAATCAGAAAGATTTTATGACATGTCAGGGCTCCAGACTAACTTTTTTGACTAGGAGCACAGTGGCCCCTAACTTAAAATTTTAGGAGCGCAAGCAGAAAATTTAGGGGCACACACCGAAATCGACTTGCAAAGTAAATTTGCACATTTCCTCTAATTTTCACTGTATTACTGATAAATACTGCATAAATGCAGAAACTATAATGTTTTAAATTCACATTTTATTGTGCAACAGTTTATATATTGAAAATATAAAGTTAATGTTTAGGCTGCACTGACCAATAACAGAACAAGTAGACACACCACTTGTGGTAAACTCATCCTAGAACAGACCCGCCCCCCCCTCCCTTGGGGGATAAGGTGCCTGTGTTGGCCAGCCCTTGTTGGCCTCCTTGTCTGCTGACCCTGACTGAGCCACATGTGCACGGACTCCTTGGCATCAAACTCGTCGACACCCCCCCCCCCCAACCTCCTCCGCACGGCCAAAAAAAAAGAGGATCTATCGATCAACAATCGATCAATCATATCCGAGCCTAGTCTGTGCAGCGCGTTCTGCAGCGCGAGTCAACCTGCTTCGTTGCCTTGTGACGATTTGAGTACCGCTGCCGAGAGCGCGAGCATATTATGGGATGTTTAAGGTTTGTAGCGAGCCGTCGAAAAAAAAAAAATGCAGGTGACACAGCACACACACACGCAGGTCGCTGGTCTGTGTGTCTCCTGCTGTTTCACACAGAGCTGCGCTGTGGAAAGACGTCTCCTCCGCTCCGAGATGTAGAGAAGATAAACACACGCTTCTTATCACACATTAGCCAATCACAGTGGTCATTAAAAAAAAAAAAAAAATCGGCAAATTTACTGGTCGCACATGAGCGAGTAGATGAAAAATGTACTCGCACTGTATCAAATTTTAGTCGCAAAATGCGACCATTTAGTCGCAGTCTGGAGCCCTGCATGTACATAGATTTTATCATCCAACACTTACTTACATCATTACCATTACCCAGGAGACTCGGTTGCACAACAGGGCATCATCCATAAGTCATCAGGAACATTTGATCAAAAATAAAATATCTTATCATGCCTTTCTCAATCACCAGCATCTCTCCCCTGATCCCACCCTCACCTGCCCCCCCCGCTTCGGGGCTTCCTGCCCTTTCAAACGGAGCAGACCCGGACCCGGTCCGACTAAACACCGGGCTGGCGGTAGAAGGTTCATGGAGCTGTGAGCCGCGAGTGCATGAAAAAAGAGCACATCGGATGTGCGGCGCGTGACGTGCATCTACATTGACACACACATAGGCTACATCAAGGCGCCTGTCATCTCAATTTAAGTCTTCTGCAAACTTGCATTTTCCCATATTCAAAACGTTTTGCCACACGCTAAAATCCGAAGAGATTCACTAGTAGCACTTCTATCCGCCTGACAACTACATGAATTGATATGACGTCAATATCATTCCTTTTATTTTGAAGTAGCGGCGCAAGCAAGTAATGCTTTATTTATTTTATTACGCCTATTTCATCAAAATATAACCAGTCATTGTCCAAAAGAAAAAAAATAATACCTATTCTTTAAAATTAATACCTTTGGACCAAATTTATCACTTTTTAAGGCCATTAAATTTTGCTTTTTTGATTTATCACTTTTTAATACTTTTTAAAACCCCGCGGACACCCTGTGTACTGTATGTGAAAGAGGTTGCGGGTAGCAACCCACTGGGAATTGTCACCAACTCTCGGGTTACCCTCAGCCCTAAAGAACCTCAGATCACAAATAGAAGCTTTGGTGTTTTCTTTAACCTCGTCAACCATTGTCCAGTTGTAGCAGGCAACTGTTTCAACAGGGAAGCAGGCAGATAAAGTCGGTGACTAGCTGGTCAAGATGGAGGAGGAGGTTGCTGCTGAATGACCAGATATTTCTCTCAGGAGGTAGAAACAAAGACTCAACTAGTCAGGAACACGGCACCATAATGTTTGTCGTACTAACAACTTCATACAGTTATCTTGTGCAAATGTTTACACCTGGTTTGGAATTTGGAATTAACATGTAATTTGATTCCTATTATCATGCCTTGTTTCCTTTTGTTTTGCTTTCTTTTCTTGCAGTGTTTATTTACTCACACCACAACACAGGGCTTCTGGACTACAATTTCTATTTTACCCGAGAAGTGCTGCATGAGTTGACATTAGCTAAAATGATTGTCTCCTCAGTTTTCGATTTTAAAGCACGACTGACCCTGCAGCAATTTACACCCCTCTGAGAGTTTTCTATCAATTAGTTTGTCAACAAAATAAAGTTGCACCTTAAAGTTAAGCGAAGTTGAACTTAATACAGACGCTTTGCATTGATTTATTTCCTCTGAATTTAGTGCAAAATGTCTTTAAAAAAAACTCTAAGGATCAAACTTTTTCCTGATAAACTGACTTTTTCATCTTAAAGCAATGATGTGGATACATGTATTCACAAGACTGTAATGATGCCATTTTCTAGTATATACAAGCAGTGTAGAGACATTTCTTCCTTCCTGGGAGGTTAATTAAAGAAGTCTCAATCTTTCTGTCCCACCATCAATCTGAACTCCTCTAAAGAGCGGGGAGGAATGGAAGTCTCTCCATCGTTTCCTTCCTCCCTTCCCTCTTTCTTCTGTATTTGCAAGACTGCCTTATTAGCCCTGCAGCTTCTTGTCCTCACTAGATGAAGACCCGGTCATTTTAATGTCTGTCTGTACATGTCTGTGTGTGTGTGTTCTGTGTGTGTGTTTGCGCGTGTGTGTAGTTGAAGCCACTTTGCCTCCCCATCAACTGAACATCTCTTGCTAGTTTGTGTCTAATGAGCGATGAGCGAAGCAGAGCCACTAATGACACATCTTTGTGTGTCTGTGTGTGCGCAAGTGTTACTGTATACATTAAGCTGTGTGTGCGTGTGTGTGTGTGCGCACGTGTTTTCAGCGACCAAGGCGCTAGTTAGCAGTGTGGGTGTGTCCCGTAGTGGCTGGTTTTGATTCGACGCGTCCCTGATGTAAGGTACGAGAGGTCGCAGGGTCAGGCCAATTACTTCCTTGTTGAGAGATGTCTGCTCTTTGATTTGCCGATTCCAAAGGTTGCTGGGGCTCAGAGGGTTCTGCTCCGGGTGTGGGGGGTCTGCTGAGCAGCGATTAAGGACTTGTTAATTGGAGCATGTTGTTTGGGCCAGGCAGGGATGTTTGTGTGCCTGCAGGTTGGTGTGTGTGTACACTAAGTGACTGCGTTTGTGCTAATTTGGTTATATTACTATAGTGTGACAAGAGTGTTTTTGTGCACAATGTGGTGACAAGGTTTTCACTGTATAGTGTGTAACATTGAACAGTAGTGTATACGTCTGATTTACTAATGGCGAATGAGTCTCATCTGTGTGTGACACACACCTATTAATTGCAAAGTCCGAAGAGCCATTGCCTTCCTTCTCCCCCAGTCACAAGAGAAAAAAGCCTCTCCCTCACAGAAGTCACCATCTCAGGCTTTAAAACACAATGACTGACTGATTCCCCCACAGGTCATGCTGGGGTAGGTGTACAAATCCAGTCATTCACCTTTGTCTGTGTTCACAAGGGGTGGGGGAAAAATCAATTCAAGAATTGGGATTCTTATCCTCTACAAATCTGAATAGATTCATAAACTTCAAAAATCGTTTTTTTTTTAATATTATTAACGTTTCCTCCTTCTCTCTGCGCACCCTCACAGGCTTCCATACCGTTGCAGCAAGCTAAGATAACCGACGCTCGTAAACTGATTTATAACCGTTAACTATGATTCAAATATTCTATTGAATGTCTAAGACTAGGCTCATGCCGATCAGCAATCGGACTCTCTATCGTCGATTGAGAGGACGATCGCCGTTTTGTTTTTCTTGCCGTTACAAAACGCACACGCTGCTACAGCTGAGCAACCGCATCAACTGAGCTCAGGATCAACAGCCCTCAGATGGAGGTTAGAGCTTCAAATTTTGAACTCTTTTCATACAAAGTGCAGCCAAACACCAGGCTGAAGAGAGAGGAACTCTGACAGCTCGTCTGTGGAGCTGCAGGTGAACCAGCTGGGAGAGCGCAGTGCCGTCTTTTTTTTTTTTTTTTTGCAGCGCCACAGGTGATGCACATCTATGTGCATATGAGAACTAAAATGGTTCAAATGTATTGCTGCTGAATAAATCTTAAAAACTGACTCACATCTGACATTTTTTTATGGCTCCTGATATAGTCTGTAGACAGCATCATCATTCAACCTTTTCACATGGTCTGGTGTTAAAAAAGCAAACAACAAGCAAAAGTTATGTATATAAAATAATAAATATCAAAGAATCGCTATAGCACCCAAAATATCGTAAAAGAATCAAATCGGGAGAAATGCATATCATCCCAGCCCTAGTGACATTTTATTTCACTCCAATGTGTTCATCTTTTTTTTCCTGCCAAATATTCACCTATGATCCTGTAATCAGCCTCTCAACCACTGACTGATTTTAGTCATCAGGTTCTTTCTCATCTTCCTACCATCAGGGTAAGTGTGTTTGTGTTTATTATCACTGCTTATGTGTGATTACTCTTATTGTGTATACTGAATGCGTCTGTGTGTACTGTCCCTCACTGTGACATGTCATCAGTACAATTTGTGATGAAATGAGTTCTGGTAACCACACGTCTGTGTGTGTGGGGGGCGGGGGTTGTGAACGTTGTCAGCACAGCACAATTTGGTGTGTGTGATGAAGTATTGAACTGGGCAGCTTCTCACTGGGCTCGTTTCACTTGTCATAAAACATACTCCCTTTATTGGCCTGACCATCCACACACACACAGCACTTAGTGTCCCCCCTTAATCCACTTCTAACAGAACAATCTCCTGGGTTTTGACTTGTACAGCGCCGTGTGTGTGTGTGTGTGTGTGTGTGTGTGTGTGTGTGTGTGTGTGTGTGTGTGTGTGTGACTACTTGTGTTGACCAGGATCAATGACATGTTGTTGTCAGGAATGAGTGTATTTAAACTGTGGGGCAGTCCAGGGAGTGAGAAGGAGAGCGGATGGGAGGAGGTGGAGAAAGATGGAGGGATGAGATATTTAATGTGTTTGCTCTGCTCACTGTTAAGTAATGATTCCCACATCTAACACTGCCCTGGAGGATAAACTTGTTTATGTTCGCAAATCAAGAAGGCGCTTCAAGAAAAAAAAAAAATACATGTACAATTTGACTCCATCTTTTGTTGCATTCAATTTTAATTTGAAATCCACACGGTGAGCCTCCATCATCTCCTACAGGTTTGTTATCATCTTAGACCATGACTTAGGTGATTTACCCATTTACAATATGTATCTCAGTTCCTCTGTAACTGCTGTAGCACACAGAGGCCCAACCAGAATGTGACGTTTTGCATATCCCTCAGGGCCATTGTTGAGTTGAGACTCCCTGCTTACATTATTATCATGTCAGTGTTGTTTGCTTTCAGCACAAGTAATGAATTTTGGGATAGTCTGGGCCACGAAGGATCCACCCACTGCGGCCTGTGTTGCCCAGGAGAAGGCCACATTTGAAGGAGAAGCTCCAAGTGAGACACTAGTTGTGCCACTGTTGGTCTTCAAATGCTGCTTTTTCAGGATTCTGCCCCCGACTTTGGAGATATATATATAATATAGTAAAAAGGTGCTCAGACAACTGTCAAGGGGTCAGGTGATGTCTGCCATGTTTGAAACTACCTGAGAACAGTAATACAGGTACTGGGTTACATGACAATATTTGCAGATCAGCTAAAGCAGAGCAAGAACACTGACTGGGTGAGGAGGAAAAGATAAGAACCATTTCTGTTTATGTAGGCATTTGTGCATAAAGAATCTAGACTTGTTAAAGAGAGATAAATCACCCAACTACCATTCTCTTGTCATCAGAGGCTTATTGGCTGTTATTCATTCTGTTTAGAGATTCACAGTGAAAATACAGTGAAAACTGTTGTTTCACTATTGTGCACATATTTTACTGACAGCTTTCCAAGAATAAATAAATAAATAAAGTTATTTACAACACCAACAAGCAGAGAGATGTAATTTAGCCAGGAGCATAAAATCTGTCCCAAACCTGTTTTATGGAGTTTATAGCTTAGGGAAATTGGTTCTGTTCAGTACAAAGTGTAGGAATTTAAGTTAACTTCTTTTTTCTTTTTTCCCCCAATTGTTTGGTTTTCGTCAGAAATGTCTGAAAAACAGTCAGAGCTGCTTGAATATGGTATGTATGTTTTGGTTTGTAATACCTTTCATCCAGTATTTTACCGCTTGATAAGGTAAATAAAGGTTATTCTAATGTTTCAGTGTGGAAGCTTCTTCCAGCCCCAAGCTGAGAGGAAGAGAAGAAGACCAGTCCTGTCTGCCTGCGTCTGTGTGGGGTGGGCTCTGATAGATGAAATGTTGTTGCTGCACACACACTCTGATCAGCAGCAGGCCAGGAGACAGCTGCTCAGACAAACAAACATACACCGACACACACACACACGCAGGCAGGTATGCATGCGCAGACATTTTCACACACACACAAAACTAATATTATCACAGACAGAGACACGGCTGCACACATTCACCTGCACCTGTCAACAAAGGTGAAACTAAAACTGCACACATACCTGCATACCATGATGTAGTGTAGGCATAGGCCTACACACCAATATTACACATCCAAACATGAAAAGAACGGGCAATTAGAAAAAAACTAACTGTGCACTCCACTCATATCCTTGAAGTGGCAGCTGTATATTGTGCACAGCATCCTTCTACAAGTAAATGATGGTTCGTCGTTCTACCAATATGTGACCACCAATGTAATTCTTGGCTGGTGAGTTTGTCGTTCCTGGTTCATAACTCCCTTCCTCGGATCTACAATCATCTCATAAATGGTCTCTATGGACTCAAAATGACAGAATCCGTTGTGGCGACGGATAGGTTAAATCCCTGTATGTGGACAAAGAATTTACAACACATACTCACATCCCAGACTTTCTCCTACAAGGTAGGTCCACCCCCCCTCACTGCTGAGACAGGGCCATTCATCCATCCTTTCTCCCTCCCTCAGTGCCTACAGCTTTATTTATTTATTCACTGGCTCACGGCCGGTTTGTTTTTTAAGCAAGACAAATTGAAAGGAATAAAAGTCCGGGCTTGTACAGGCTGCTGCTCCTATTGCCTTTGTGTCAAAAGGCAACACACTGGGTTATGAATCATGGCGAATTCAAATGTGTGTGTGTGCAGTGTGTGCATGCAGGTAGTTAGTCCCATATGTTATCCAAACCTCACAGCTGGCTGCTTGTCTGAGGGGTTGGTTAGTCCGCAACTGCTACACAACAAGCAAAGCAAAGGAGCGCTCTTACTATTCATTTAAATAGGTTCACTGTAAAGCATCCGTTCACCGACATCTCCTTCATGACGAAGTTCCAAAAAAACAAAGCTACATCCACACTACTGCAGGATCCTAAAAGTACGATTTATGGAATATTTTTAAGTGTGTTGTTATGACACCAAAATTATGATTTGATTATAATACCTGTCTAAATATCTTTTTATTGATACTGAAACAATACAACGGCAAAATAGCAAGAAAAGTAATGTGATAACTGATGACAGAACATGGAAGTATCGTATAAGGCAGTGGGGGATGTAAAAATAAGTCATAAAACAG
The DNA here is from genome assembly GCF_045865225.1 of Trachurus japonicus. Lineage (NCBI taxonomy): Eukaryota > Metazoa > Chordata > Actinopteri > Carangiformes > Carangidae > Trachurus > Trachurus japonicus. The sequence continues at coordinate 38,005,773 of NC_140923.1, read as the reverse complement.
CAGGAGTGAACTACCAGTCTGAGGGTGGAGCAGGAACATCAGCTGTTTAAATTTCAAATATATTTTGTCTCAGCTGCTGACCTGTACTGTATCTGTTGTATCTTTGTGGGACAGAAACCAGCCACTGTTACCGTCGGTGACCCCTGTGCTTTTCCTATATTATATAAGTCAAATGTCTGCTGTGATAAAGGCCGGCTAAGTAATCAAACTGAAGGTTGTTGTCCAACTAAACTCACAAACATGCACTCACATAATGCACAGCATTTTAACCACAATCTTCACATGTGTTTGTATCTGCAACACAAGGTCAGGAGGGGAACACAGGGAGCAACATAGAAGCAACACTGAACAACGCTGAATGTGTTTGTATGCGTGTGCATGTGTGTGCGCGTGCGTGAGAGAGGACCATTAGATGTGTCTCACATACTGCTTTCATATCTCAGTGTGTATCTGTGTGACTGACGAACTGGAAACAGAATCAGAGTTTGTGTGCATGTGCGTGCGTGCGTGCGTGCGTGCGTGTATGTCGGTGTGTGCGCAGGTGTGTAGGTGAGTGAGTGACAGAGTGGAAACAGAATCACAAGCCTGGTTGTGAGAGACAAGCTGAGTGGAGGCATGTAGAAGAAAGAGAAGATCTATCAATCGTGGCTGCAGTGCCGACACTCACAAACACACACACACACACATAAACTGTAACATCAAAACACAAAACATATAAATGCACGAAGAGTAAATAACAAGGTGCAATTCCTTTCAATGTCTCCACATTAACAGCACAAACTGTGTGTTTTTGCATTAGTATTGTAAATGTCCACATTTCCTCAGAGGAACAGCTGCCTGCAACTAAAGACAATTTTTGTAGTCAGTCAACTAATCGGTTGATAATTTTTTTCAATAAGAAGAATAGTCAATGATTGTTTTCGTCACACTCTTCATCAACATGGCGATATGGACATTTTAACCACTAGAAGCACATAGTGGTCCCTCAGTCATTGAAAATAAACGTTCTACGATGTCACTAAACTCTGGCACTGGTTTGCCAGGTTTATAGGGTCCTAGAATTGAGGGCTATTTAATACAACGTGCCAACATTTCAATTTTGCATCAATGATTTTTAATAATCCTTCTTCTCTTCAATTTTTAATAATCAATAATCGATTATGTCGATTCATCGTTTTTAAAAAATTAGTTCTCTCGTGACACCTGATTTAAATGAAGACTTGTGATGCCCTTTCCTTGGACCAACCTAAGGTCCATTTCACTACATCCAATGAAACATCCATCTGTTTTGAAGTTTAACTCCAGCAAGCTACAAATAAAGGTCAATATACTAAACCTGACAAATGCAACTCAGCCTGTAAAGAGCTGTAATAAAGTTTTCTTAAATTCGTAAATAACAAGTTTTCTGTGGTCTGAGAAAATAACTGACGACCACTTGGAATGGTTTCGGTTTCAGTTTCAGACAATTGATCTTTTGGTTGTGTAGTTAGATGATGAATGCTATACCTGTATCTTCATTGCACACCAGGGTTTCCCGCAGCGCTTTCCTGTTAAGGCGGCCGCCTTAACAACAAAGAACTGTCGCCTAAACTAACGTCTTAAAAAAATAAAAATGTAGCGATATTCTTCGCCGACCCCCCCCCGTGGGCGATCGCCGTCATTCATGTACACACATACACACCACAGAGAAGCGCGCGCATGCATAACAGCAGCGCGTGGTGAAAGCGAAACTTAATATGGCGCGCCGAACCCCGCCCCTGATTTAAAAAGTTGACGGACTGCTTTCATCCTGCCAGTACAGTTACCAGTTTCATGTTTTCACACAAAATGCCAGATGGTTACATTGGTATTGCGCTTTAAATTTCAATAATCAGTATAACCGTGGTCAATTACTCACGTTATGTACTACAGAATCAACCAGCAACAGTCTGGACTGGAGGGAAAACAGAAATAGACACAGAAACAGATAAGGACAGAAAAACACAAATGTTCAAGCAGTGTCTTCTTTTTAAGCAGCACTTGAGCGGACCCTGACACATAACATGCCAAAACTCTGATAGAACACACAGTCCATCTTGTCATCTATCATAGTTTGTGAATGAGAGCAGCTTCTACATCTCAACCAGACCGGTGCAGCCTTCTGGTAGGCCGGTCTCCCTCGCTGTTACGTAGTCTGAGTCATGATTTGCAGAGAGAACCCAAGAAAGACTGCAGAGGTTAGCTGGTCAGAGCAAGAGTGAAGGGGCAGGGAGAAGGAGTGTGAAGAAGAACAGAGGGAAGGAGGAGAGGAAGAATAGAAAGCCCTCGAGTGTAACTCAGTATAGGAGAAAGTGTCATGTTGACAAATGTAACACAGTGTGATCTATTAGTTATACCACAGACTATGTTAAACAGCTGCCCTGTGCTTGCACACACAGTCTCTCTCTCTATCTCTGTGCGGTGGCCATCTCTATCATTGGTTGCCTATGGAGAGTGAACAACTGTCAGACAGCTTGTTTCTGACAAAACACAAGGGGAACCTAATTTAGTGAGGTCGGTTCCCTCTCTCTCCCTCTCTCATCTCTCCTCCCTCACTGCTGGAACAAACAAATATTTGTCCTCATTACTAATTAAACAGCAGGAAGAGAAACCACACAAAGAGAAATTGACGATTCTGTGCACCCGTCTGTGATGCTCTGCATCTTCAGGCTCTGTATCCTTAAGGAAACAAAAGAAACAAAAGAAATAAAAGTGTGTGTGTGTGTGTGTGTGTGTGTGTGTGTGTGTGTGTGTGTGTGTGTGTGTGTGTGTGTGCGTGTGTGTGTGTGTGTGCGTGGTGATTTATGAGCAGTGTTTCTCAGTTGCTCTTGTAGCATCCACCTGTAAGCCATTCATAAGGCAGGCAGCTGAATAAAGAATGTGTGGTGTCTGGAGCCGGGGTGGGCTACGCTCTGCCCTGGTGGCTGTTTCAAATGAATAGGAATTAGTGGGCTAGAATGGAGCGCAGAGCCCTGTGTGTGTGTGTGTGTGTGTGTGTGTCTGTGCGTGTGTGTCTGTGTGTGTATGTGTGATTTGTTTATGGGGACAGGGGACATCCATTTATCAGGCAGCAGCCACGTTGCCAGCAGCATGGGGTGTGTGAGGGTTTACTGGACTATGGGTCAATTCAAGGGACATTTTGCATGCAGATTTGACATCATTCAGTAATAATAACATTAGTCTCAACAAATTTACTGCTGGTGTCTGTGAAAGCAGACTAGAAATCACACTATGGGGCAAGAAGCACCAGAGGTCAGATGATGCAGAAATTAAGAGAGCTATTGCACTGGTTGACTTCTATTATAAACAACCTCCTTTGCTGCAGAAGCTGGATATGGCATTTGTCGACATTGTCAGTGCAGTTAAATTTTGATCACAGGGCATTTCATTAGTCAAGCATTTGAAAAACGATGACATAATATAAAGAAGCACATATATCATGTTTCAAAATCAAAACACGCAGACAAGTGTAAACATGCATACTTTGGATGGATTTTGACAGCACATTCTTCCAGTGATTGAATGCTTTTGAGAGCTGTTTTCAGAATATCAACCACACATCCTGTAGTTACGTTGAATAGAAATATTCTTGATGTTACTCTATAGCTCCTTGTGGCTGCAATGCTTTCGTGTAGTGAGCATTCTCTGCGCATTACTTTGCTTTCAACGACCCTGTATTTTACCTTCTCCGCAGAGCAAACAATGTAACTGAAAATGCACTACAAAAAAGTGATAAAACACAACCTAAAAAGTCATTGATTGTTTTGTTTTTTTACATTAAGATAATAATGTGTCCAACACATCTATAACATGAAGGACCAATAGCAGCACTGGGTTTGCCTCCTGCATGCCCACTAGGGCTGTCAATCTTCCCCCCAAATCAGGTTCGAATTTCTAACCCATCTTACGTTAAATATTCGAATAATATTATCGAATAATAGGAGCTGTCCATGGTTACTTAACCAAAAGTCTCTTGAAGTGTTAAACAAAGAGAACTATGGGAAAATACATAAGTTATCTTGACGTGAACCAAGCGAACCAAAAAAAAAAAAAAAAAAAAAAGGATCATTGATTCGGTGGAAACCCGGCTTCACAGGCGGGGGCGGCGCCCCCCCCTCCTCGCGGGGGCTGCGGGGTTAGGGCACAGAGTAGTGGTGCAACAGATCACAGCTGATCTGTGATCAGCACAAAGTGGTCCGCGGATCTATCAATTAAAAATAAAAGGTGTGCGTGTAGTGTGGGGACACATAGGCGCACCGTGGCAGCCAAATGAACGGGCAATTAAAAAAACTCTGCTCGTATATTTGAAGCTGCAGCTTTACCTTGTGCACAACAACATCTACATTTTGTTTTATCAATATGTGTACTACTCCGAACGTCACGACGCACTACGTTAATTTGCCTCGTTAAAAACGTTCGAACGTCAGTTTCCACCTTCGAATATTCTCATTTTGACTAACATTCGAATTGTATTCGAATAGCGAAGTTCGTTCTGACAGCCCGGGTAGCACAGATAATGCTGTGGTTTGATGACACAACATACATGATGTCCGTAGTACATACTGTATAGAACATTCAGCTGGTTAAATTACCCATGATAATCATCATTGGATTGTGATTCTACCGGTAAACAGATTTTGGCTGGATCACCAACCCCTACAGCTAGTCAACTTCATCTTCATGAAAGATTGAAAAACCATGGGACCATGGTTGGTTTACATTGATTAGTCACTTAAAGCTATAGTGCGTAACTTCTGTCGCCCCCTAAAGGATTTCTGCGTTATTACAACGATACGGCCGGCACCTATGGCCCGGTGTAACCCTCCCCTCCCCTCCTCTCCCCACCGCTACCCCTGTAGCTGCATGATACATCACACACAGTAACAGTAACACTCGCAACACACCACATGCTGCTGGTCACGGACCACGGTTCACAGACTATAACACTCGCGACTCGCCGCACACTGTTCGTCACAGCACACAGACTCCCCGCAGTAAGCTACACACAGCAACACAGGCTACACACCTTGTAACTTACTGCTAACGATGTGGTTAACACCAGGCTGCTAACAGGTGTTGCTTCTTCTTCCTGTCCGCCAGCGCGGGAAAGTCGCTCCAAGACAGTAAATACAAAAAGAACAAATACTGAAAAATACCGCGAGGCGTTTGAGGGGCTGAACGGCTTAATCAGCGTTGTATCATCTCCTCTTGTAGTGGCTTGGGTGAAACTGATATTTACAGACACGTAGAAGTTACGCACTATAGCTTTAAGTCAAGCTGCTGAGATCATTTAACAACATTGCTATTAAACTTGAGTAAGTTTACAAAACAGGCAACACAGCTACAGTACCAGTGACATTCCTAAACTCCTTTAGAGTTTAACACAGGAAGACGCCAAGAGCTACAGAGACAATCTTAATATGTGTGAATAATTTTCTGCTGGGTGCAGGGTTTTAATGTGGGTTCTATTTAGTGTTTTTTTTTGCCAATATAAAGAACTAAAGAAATGATTTTTGTCTGAGAAAGAACATGAAAACATGCCCCAATTCACCACACATCACAGCTCACAAAAGGCAAGATGTATGTTAAAACGTCTAGTGAAACCCTGAGCTATGATGTGTGTGTCCACACCAGCAGTGGTGTGTGCGTGTTGCCACTTAAACAACCACCATCTGCTGCAATCAGTGTACATGTGTGCAACATTGGCCCAGTGAAGTTGACAGTCAAATAGCCAGCAGACACTGACATTTTGTCCTGTCCAGAGGCGCACACACACACATACACACACACACACAATCCATCATACAATATATGCACTGACACACACAGAAAGACGAACACACAAACACACACACACATGATGCATATGGTCTGTTGCTTCTCAGGCTTTGTGACAGCTGTCAGTCAGCACTCATGCAGTAAACACATACGCGCACACACACACAGTTGGAGGGCAGAGTTGAGGTTTAGTGGTCTGTGTGATCAGATTGGTGGACAGGCAACGTACGGCCCATGTTAGGACAATGACTATGCTTCAGGGCATGATTTCTGAATACCAGTGTGTGTGAGCTGTGAATACCAGTGTGACTGATTGACACGTCTGGGTTTGTGCAGGACAGGTCACACACACACACAAACATACAGAAGTATTCCAATGTTCTTCCTGCACAGGATGCCAGCTTTCTGAAGGCCTTTTCATGCCAAGTCTCTGGCATGATCCAGCTGTCACATCTCCACTGGTGGGAACAAACTGATGATGACATGAGTCAAATACCCCTGCTACCCCTTTGCTTCATGTTCTCTAACAGCAAAGCCAGAGCAGTCACTTTTGACTATTTTTTAATTTAAAAGCTAAAAACGCTGTTAAAGGCACAGGCTGCAACAGATGCACAGCAGCTCTGGCTGGGTGTTCACAAGGAGCAGCAGCTGGTATGTTGACACATGCAAGCTGTGGCACACATTTGCAGCCAGATGTCCACACTAAAGTAACTACCAGAACAATTTGATTAATTCCTTGTAATCTTTATTGATAGGAATGCAGACAAACAATAATGACATCAGAACCAGTTCCTAGATCTGGTGCGCCTAACAAATTCAGTAAATGTAGCACATAAGTCATTAGAAGATGTTGGAGCGGCAAAAAAAACAAAAAAAACTTGCCACTACTACAAGGACAAAGTGCTTGACGCGCGGTTGGTCCTGCCCTCACCACCTGAGGAGGGAGGAGCGCACACACGACATGCACAGGTTAATCAATAAACTCATAATCAAAACATTCTTCCACGGACTTAAATAAATTAAGGAAACTTAAATGTGGCTCCTACAGATGTGTTTGTGGTCCAACATCTACTATATTCATCAGCTAGACACTAACTGAATAATTTTTTTTGCAGTCTCGTGATGGGCCGGTAAAGTATTTTTCAGAGCTTGTTGATGAAAACAGCTGTCCGTTCACACTTAAAAACACTAGTGAGAGCAGGAAGACTAACTCAAAACAATAGTACAGACATTGAGTTAAGGATGCAATGAAACTATAAGGTCTCATATAGTGCAAAGGTAATTTCCATGTGTTTTTGTTCATATAATGCAGGTCTAGGGTCTTTGTTAATACTGTGAAAGTATCACAGTATACTGAGTCCACAGAGAAAGGCACCCAGCCATATTCACAAACTGAGCCTTAAAACAAGATGTCAGGACTTCTGTAACTTTGATGATTCAACAAAGCAGCTCTTCGCAATAAAAAAAACAGATTCCATGCATACAGTAGAAATCCCAGATCATAAGTATTATTCATTTAAATCTTTTTGTCTGCCCTTCATCACACCGTACAAAATACTCAACAAAAAGAGTACCGTATGCTTTTCCTCACTATCAGCAACTGACTTTGAAGCAGAGTCTTCCTACTCAGATTTTTCAAACACTCCCTTATACAACAAGCAACAACAGGCTTTTCCCACCAACTTGATGCAATTAGTGGAAAAGGGAACAACCCTAATGCATGTCTGCCCCTTTAATCAAAGAACACCACAGCAATAGACACGGCCGAGCCTTGTATACTATAGAGAGGGTCTCACTGTGATGTTCCAGGAAAAGGCTGATTAAGAAGACAGAAAGATGTGAAGGTGGATGTGAGGGAGGAAAAGATATTGACTGAAATGACAGAAACAAAGGAAAATAAAAGGGGGGTGAGGGAGGTTGTTGTAAGAAACAGGGCCCAAGTGCACTGCAAGTGACAAAGATAGCGTGACACACACACACACACACACACACACACACACAGACGCACACACACAGTGGTGCCTTTGGGCAGTACTTTCACCTCCACTGACATTTAACTAAAAACCAATCTCCATGTCTGCCATCTACAGCCCCTAACCTGAGGGCTTGAGGTGGAGAGGGGTGTGTATGTGTGTGTGTGTGTCAATCTGCAAGCATCGGGGCCGAGGCACACATTCACAATTGTGTGTGTAAAAAGAGAGAGACGATACAGGAATGTCCATTGTCCCCTGGGTGAGGTCAAGGTCTCTGTCCCAGCTCAACATCAACACCTCCATCTACACACACACACACACACACACAGCTACAATAATCATGTCATTGAATCAAATATATAATCAGAGAGGAAATGTCCCCTCGTCATCACCATGCCATAATCCAGCAAGAACTGGAATTGGAAAACTTATACAAGGGTTAGATGGTGCAGTCGGATGGTGCCCCAGGGCCTCAGCAGGAGCAGGGCAGGGGGAGGAGAGAGATAGTGGGGGGGTGAGGACATGATACAAGCGAGTGAGAGTGAGAGATGCATGCAGACACTGAGAAGGAAGAGACTTTAGAAAAAATTAAAATGGAGAGTAGGAATATGATGTGAAAGAGAAGAGTAGATGTTACAGACAGATGTTGATCAAGTAAGACCAAGGGAGAGAGGACAGATATAAACATGTCCTTCCTCTTGTTTGACATCCTGCTCAGGGGGTTACAGCCCCACTCACCCATTCTCTTCTTTTACACCTCTGCAATCTGCAGCGTTTCATAGGAGAGGGGCTCAGAGCTCAGGTTAACTGCTCGCCTCAGGGGTCTGCAGTAACACCAAACTACCCCTCCATCCTTCCACCATTTCCCCTGACCAACCCTCCAGTCAGTGGCACTGTCAGTGTCAACCCCACTGCATTAACCAACTGCTCCAATTCAAATAAACATGACAACAGCGCTAATCATTACAGAATATTATTTTATTCAGCTGGGAACATGATATTGATTATTCTCTTCTACTCTTTTTCTGTAACAACAAAGGCCCTGTGTCAGATCATAAATACCACGGTGTACCACAGTGTCTGACTATTTTGATCACAGGCTTTGACACACACCAATAAAACATCTGTCGCAAAAAACCTTGGCAAATGGAGAATGTTGGGTACCAAACGGGCGTCTATGGTCTAGTTTGTACTGGTTTAAGGGTCCATGATGTTTAAATTTCAATATCATGTCTTTATTTAGAACTCATGTTCATCTATGTATATTGTTAAAGGGAGATTTGTTTTTTCTGTTTTCCTCCAAATAGGGGGTCAATTAATAGATTAATAGCCATTGAGTAATTGTATTCTTCATAATCCGATTAGTCGCTTAATTGTTTCAATAATCGATAGATTAGTCGACTATCAAAATAGTTGTTAGTTGAAGCCCTAACCTCCAAACAGAACCATTTGCCATGATACTGTATATCAGAAAGTCCTGTATGAAAATAAGTTCACATCATTACAAATCTGCAGGCCAGTCTGGTTTTGATCCAGCTTTCTGGGTGACTTCCTAGTTTGGGCTACTGTAGATTAAATACCCATGAACACAATTTGGACAGTGCACACATGGCCTCAAAGGAGTTAAAGTACAGATGGGCACAGAAACAGTGCCTAAACAAAAACAAACAAGTGTCATCAAAACATTATAGACAAAGACTGTTGAATCAACAGCTGAGGTCAAGGTTGAGTCATCACATGATCCACTGCTTGACCAGATCAGACCACCTTTACTGTCATGCCTTTTCTGGGGGGTGAGGGGGGTTGGGTGTGAAGGGGGGTTCTCTCTCATTCCTTATCAAAGGACATTGTTGTGACATTGATTTTTTCTCTATTCTCTTTCCTGTTTCCCCTTTTTCATCCACTCTTTCCCTCTCTCATTTCTTTTCATCTATCTCTGTCATTACCTCAATTTGTCTCCTCCATCTGCGCACCTTGTCTTTACCCCTTGCTCATTCTCCTTCCCCATCTCTCCCTCCTTCCTTGTTGTCACTGGGAGGCCACTGCTATCGGGGAAGTTTTCCCAACCTCCTCATCCTCTCATTTTTCATCAGCTCCCCTCTGACACCCTCCCCCTCCCCCTCCCCACCCCCCCCTATCCACACACACACACACACACACACAACAGCTCCCATCCCTCCATTCATCCCCTCCCTGTCCGTCCGTGGCACAAATGCATTTGTTCAATACCTCCAGCAAACAGATTAGCGAGCTGTTATCAGCGACAGGGAGACGGTGATAATGGTTTTCACCACATCTTCTCTCTGCCACAGATTAAAATGGGCCAGGTCACCCCACACACACACGTTTCACGTTCACCCAATAACACATTTACACACCTGCATAATCAAAAACACTTTAAACTTTGCAGAAAATTCCCAGATTTTTAATACACACATCCTACACAATAAATTTCTATACAACGTCTATGCACAAAATAACCCAACTACACACACACACACACACACACACCTCCACAACAGCTGCATATTAGCAATCTGTTTTCTTCTGCTCCTCCATCCCCCTCTCCTCCTCTCCTTGTCTCTCAGCTTGCCATTGGATTTCCTGTCCAATCTATTGTCGCAAGCCGGGGCCAAAAGATACAAGGTGAAGTCAGTTTCAATCTGATGGGCCATTGTTTTGGCTTTGGCTTTGCAAACACACACACACACACTCACACACAGAAAGACACATGGTCACACACACATTTATACTAGCTGATTCTTTGCTTGGCCATCAATCGTGGCTTTGTCCCTGCTTTTTGTCACCTTGGTGTATCTGTGTTTGTGGCTTAAACCTTCTAAATGTCACTTGTTTAACAGAAAACAAAATTAGTTGGGTCATTGTGGGCTGAATTTTCCAGAGGAAAGTTTTGATCAGGTTTGTGTTCACACTGCTACAGTACCATCTGTACATTTGACCCAAACCTTGACAGACTCCATCCAACCCGACAATTACATTTTGGCACCAGGTTGCAGGTTTTAAATGTGGGTAGCGGGTACTGTATAGGCTGAAAGGTTATGTCAATCACAATCACCAATTCATAAACATTTTCAACACCCAGATCATCTTTTAGAAGTTCACAGGAGGTTTCAATGCTTTGGGGATTACAGTACTATGATTGGCAACATCCTGGGTTTGAGTCTGGTCTGGGACCTCTACTACATCCCACTTCCTGTCCCCATCCTCCCTCACCTCCTGCCAGGACTCCCTCCTGACTGTGTCTCTCTAATAAAGAGGCATAAATGCCCAAATGTACTTGATAATAAGTAAGACTTCATGGGTGTCTGAAAACTGAATGCCATGTTCAGTATATATATATATATTTTAAAATATTGAAACATTATATTTCTAATACTAAAAACTGCCAAAAACATCTAAATGCCGATAAGCACTCCAATGGCAGCTGCATAAATATTTCAACAAGTCAATATGATGAAGGGAATGATACAAAAGTTTTCAACCCAAGCATCATCTTCATCCACCTCCTCATGAGTGCCAGAGAGACACTTAACTGTGAGTGTCCAATATAACCTTATGCTGACCACTTTCAGAATTCACCAATTTTCTGCCGAATAGGTCGACACGTAACATGGAATTATTTAGTGGCTTATCCATGCCGGATTGACAACCTTAATGATTAATCAGTGATCTAGTCCTCCATTCATTGGTCAGTCATTGTGATCAGAAATTTGGATCATCTGTCGACAGTTTGAACAGTCCCATGTCTTCTTTCCAGCATGACTGCTGTCAAAAGGTCTGTAATAACCAAGGGGGCAGTTGTCGGTCTGAGAAGTGAAGCTCACTTCCGCGTTCAAAAAACTGCAATCCCCTCGGCTGTCGCTGGGGGCTGGCTCCAGAAGGGAGCAACTCCAATTGAGCCCCATGTTAAAATAGCCGATTTTACAGCTTAAAAAAACATATTTACAGCCTGGTACATTTTATTTTTTTGGTCTCAACCGATAGTTTCTACCCCCGCACACACTCTGAGGGGGGTGAATTTTTTTTAAACTCTACTGTTTTACTATTATTAGGTTTAAAGTTTTGGCCAATTAGCGCGCAGAACCGTTGAGTGACAGGTCCGGAAACCGCTGCTTCGAGGCCAGTGGGCGGGCTCTCGGCCGGCCAACGGCCGCACCTCTCCAAATATGGCAAGTAGAATCCAACATGGCGCAGCTCAAACCCCCGTAGTAGCGGCACAAAACAGACTCCCCCAAATCAATGGGTGACGTCACGGGTGCTACATCCATTCTTTTTACAGTCTATGGTAATAACCTGCAGTTTCATATTACTTGTTTTGTCCATACAGTGTGAGTATAGCTGTTGCAGGTTGCAGCCCTGGCTCTGTTGAAAGACTCCAATGCGTTTTAAGAGTTGATACATGGTAGAAAATATTCAAGAGGTCATCTGCGTGTATCGTCCTGTCTCTGTACTTGTTTTTAACGCCTAAAGTATGTCTCCTTCAGAGTTATAATTTTCATAAGTTTCATCGAGAGATATGTGAAATTTCTGATGGAAATCCAAATCTCAGCACTTCACAGTTAAGTTGTGTTTTTTTTCTTGTGCTTAACTTTCTCTCTGCACTTTCAAGTCTCCATTAGTGAAAAGCTATATGCTGGTGGTCAATGTAATGCCCCCCGGAAAACCCTCCAGCAGCAATACCAGGGATTCTCAGAGTTTTACAGGAGGCCACAGCCATGTATGATTTGTGAGATGGATTGAGAAGAGGAGAGAGATGGGTGAGATGGGTCCAGGTACATGTGTAATTTCATTCTTCCTTAAAATGAATGACAGGAAAAAGTATTCACTAGGGATGCACATGATTAACCGTTTAACCGTTAACCGATAACAAGAACTTTGACCGATTACTATCGGTTATTTTTTTTATTATTATTAGGTCCTTATGTCGTCAACTCATGGGGGCGTGTCGACACGTGCAGAGTTCACGTGCCTTCAGTCATATTTCGCAGCAAAAAGTTACACAGGAGGACTGACAGTATGTGCAGCAGCCCCCATGAAGGAAGGTCAGACAATAAATGTAGCCTACACGGACACTATGTGAATCACCTGTAACTACGGCGCTGAGAAAAAAAAAAGAAAAAAAAAAAGAGGACGAGGACATCGCTCTCCAGCCTGTTCACCTGCAGCTCTCCTGCAGCTCCACAGAGGAGCTGTCAGAGGAGCTCTGCTGTTCCTTCAGCCTGGTGTTTGGCTGCACTTTGTATAAAAACAGTTCTACATTGGACGATCTAACCTCCATATGAGCGCGATCAGCTGAGACAGAGCACAGTGGATGTGGCGCTGCTCTGTCGCAGCGCACGTGTGTATTTAACGGCCCAAAAATAATAAAATTGGAGCGATAATTTTTTTTTTTTTTGCCGTGAGCCTCAAGCATCTTAATCTTATCGGTTAACGGTTAATAATCGGTTAACGAGCGTCGGTTATCGGTCAGAAAAAAAATTCAAAATGTGCATCCCTAGTATTCACTTTTCACCAAAAATATTCTCTGCTGCACTCTTTATGTCTCCTCCTCTATCATTCTTTTTTTTGCCCCCCCCCCCCAAATCCATGCTCTTGCTCCCCCATTAGCAGGCCAGTCTCCTTCCTCACCGTCTCTCTCCCTGTTGCTTGCTGGAATTTACTGCATGCAAATCATCAGCGAGGGTGTGAGACAGGAAGCGTTGTGAGAAGGTTGTGTGATAAGATATACATATTTAATGAGATGGAATGAGATGTGGGTGAGGGCAAGGTCAGGGGTGATGCATGCACACACACACACACGCACATAAAACTTCAAACACGCATGCAAAGCCTCTCATAGACATGTTCATATAGCCACAAAGTGAATCCTTGCACACGCACACACACACCCTCGAAGGAGAGTGTGTGAAGTATGGTCTCATTAGGCAGGCTGTATGGGATTAACAACAGCGGTGACATTTGGTGGCTTGTAAGCGACCAGTCTATAAAAACAGACCAACGGGAAAAAGGTGTGTGCGTGTGTGCCTGTGAGTGTGCATGTGTGTGTGTTAGATATAAATGTTTCTACATTTGCAATTTTTTTTCTCTGTGTCGCAAACACTCACACAAAGACACACACTTGTGCACGTACACCTGGCAACAGTCGGGCCCAACGTGCTTAATAGCAGAACCTTATTATTTGTCCCCGGGGTATTTTAGCGAGTCTAGTTTTTCGCTGAAGTCAAAGTGATTATGTGATCCGACTTTTATTACGCAGCTTTGTCCTAATACAAAGCTCCCCCAAAGGATTCTGGGTGAGCGCGTGTGTATGTGTATCCACCACACCTCTGTCATTTCCTTTCTTTGAGTCCGTCATTCTTGTTTTTGTCAGTCTCCTTTTTTGTCTTTCCTAGTTTGCTTCCTGCCTAGCTGCCTACCAACCTCCACAAACCGACCTACACACTGCAACCTTCACTAACACACACACACCGTCTACAATTTACTGTCCTGAGGATGGCGGATGGCAGCACGGCTCAGCATGCGGTGGCTGCCAAATAAGCCAGTATAGAGGAGATATTCTGCTTAACGAGCTGCAGAGATACAGTTCTCACACAGTGTGTGCATGACTTGTACATATGCATGTTGGAGAGCGAGAGACAAAAAAAGACTATAGAAAAAGTCAACATCTTTGTCGTGTTTCTTTGGGTTTCTGTGCCATCCTTTAGCCCTTTAAGCTCTCTTTTTTTAACTCTCTTATATAAACAGGGAAAGTGGGTGAACCAAGTTCGATCTTCTCTCTGCTACTTATTTAGCAGTTGAACTCACACTTCACTAGTGAGCAGTACAAACTAACCAGCATACGAAAACAATACGACATAGTTCTGTTTGCCCCAAAAGGAGATCCCAACTGTTAGCTAGTACCTTCATGATACCCTTAGAAATTAATCAAACTACAGTACAGCTACATAAACCATCATGTGATTTTGGTGCCACAAGACCCGTAGCATGCATATTACTGTATGCCCTCTGAGTCAGGTAACAGTGGTTCAGTGCAGCAGTACTGTGCAGCTGTGGAGTGCATTCATTACAGGGGTAATGTTAAAAAACAGTGGAGATAAAGAAAGACCAGCGCCTATTCTGTCTTGATTGAGTTTCATTCCCTCTACCTCTCCTCTCTGTCCTTCCTCCTCTACACACTTTTCCTCCATCTCCCCTTTTCCCTCATTTTCATCATTCCCTCTCTTCTCCAGACCATTCCGCGCCCTCTCTTCTTCTATCATACTATCCTCTCCTTTCACCACCTTTCCACTTTTCCCTCTCCTCTCTCCACATCTCTCCCTCTGTCACGGCAGCGATGATTATGACTAGTGAGCATAATGCATAGCCATGAATAGGACTGTCCGGCTGATTGTGATGTATAGTTTTTCATTACCGCTCCCCAGCCCCTGTCATTAGGCACGGGGTGGCTGGGTGGAGTTGGGTAGTGGAGAGGAGGGTGAATGGTGGCAGCAGTGGTGGGGTATCTATTTATCCACTAATTTGTAAGAAAAAAACCTCCCCCTATCTGTACGGTGGCAATCAGGGGACAAGGTAATCGTCTGCACGTGCAAGAGGCCCTGGCGGCCAGCACCTGATGAAGAGCTATGTGGTGTCAGGCCATTGTGTGAAAGAGAGAACCAGAGAATGGAGTGTGAGAGGAAGTGTGGATGTACATAGGCTGCACACTGTAAAGAAGTATCCATCTTATTTTATATAAGTAAGTTCAGAAAAGCTGCCAAGGTGTTAAGGTAATTCCACTTGTTTCCAAAGAGTCATTTTCTTAATGGTAGTCCACCTTCTTCCACCTTATTCCAACAGACTTATTTCAGCTGTACTGAGGACAAATCAAACTAAGTGCAAATGAATGAATACAAACTAAATAACTTGGATTTTAATTCTCTTGACACTTTCTAGTTAGTTTCCTTTCCATAAGTGTCATTTTTGGGAAACATTTGGCACATTTGCTGCGAGTTAAAAGGAGAGAATAGAAGGCAATATTCAGCTTCAACATTTATACCACAAAGATTTCAATCCTCCCAACAAATCTAAAGCTGTATATTAGTTGTGTTTTTTTGCTACTGTAAGCAAGTCAACTGATACATCTACAGTACTGTTCAAGTCACCCGCATGAAGCTGGCAACTTTACCATGAGGAATGCACTTCAGACAGGCTTGGCCCAGCATCTAACTGCTGGTTAAGACACTAAAGCTTAGCCTTACAAGTGAACGCAGTGACAGGACTGATATCAACAATAAATTACAGCATATGACTCCTTAAAACAACAGACTGTCTCTACAATTCAAGTTTCTAATCTGTGTGTTAATCTAGGATGACTGTCTACCTGCTGTATAGTTCTGTCAGCATGTAGGCTCATGAGTGGCACTGATCTTTAATCTAACTTTCTGAAACAAAGAAAAGAAGCTAAATTCAAATTATTCCTTTAGAACAATGTAGTTCAATTTATATACAAATTATTTTTATATCACATGCAACACATTTTCTGAAACAAAGCAAAAACAAAGGCAGTGGCTTTACACACTGCTTCATTAACTAAAGCAAAAGAGGGTCCAGGGCGATCAGTGGAATGTTAACATGCACACCACATTTTGTTTAATGTCCCTATTCTGGTTAAGGCAATACTCTGAAGAAGGTGTTAACATATGGGCTGCACAAATATTTCCTTTTACATAATAGACAGCAATGAGTGATGGTAGCATCTTCACATCTGACGTCATGCTGTAGGTATGTTCTTTGTTCCCATTTCTGTGTTTCTGCCCATAATATTAATTTGTCTCAAAAATATTAAGCATTTTTCCCTCTCCTCAAAAATGACACCTCCTCTTTGAAGAAGTCATCTTTCTATTAGCTTTCACATATTACTGTAGTTCAACAGCTGTAAACTAGTGTTGCACCGATACCGATACTAGTATCGGTAGGGGGCCCGATACCGCACTAAAATGCTGGCATCGGTATCGACGAGTACAAACAAATGACGCACCGATGCCATTTACTGATAACTAATATGAACGCTGCGCCTTGTGTCTTCTCTCGCCCGACACTCACTGCTGTGTGATCACACATGTTGTGACGGTTTCGGTGTGAGGGCGCGTTTGGGTTTATTGTCGGGGTGCCAACCAGGTCTCTCTCCTGGTACGTAAGATTTTTTAATTTTGTTTTAACCTAACACACTTTATACCACACACATACACAAAACCACACACATACACAAAACCCCACAAAAAGCAATACACACACAGTGTACAGCTCAATTAATCAATCAAAAAACCAGCATTTGATCAACATAAACAACAAAAACAATCTTTGCAATGCAGCAATTCAATAATCATCAACGCAAAATCAGTTCAATAATCAATGTTCAGTCTTTTATTTTGAAAGGGGAAAAAAAGGAAGAAGAAAAAAACTCTTCAAAGAAAAAAAAACCATACCGGAAACAACACAAAACCACAGGCCGAGTATAAGGAAGAAAAAAAAGACCTGTTAACGCAGGAGGGAAAAAAACAACTTCCAGGCGACGGGCTGCCGGTGTTGACGGCGGCGAAAGGAATCCGCTCGGCCCGCGGTGGTGAGGATTAACGCTCACGTTAACGGGAGGAGATCCGGGGATCCGGAAGACGGGATGTCGGTGTTGACGGCGGAGAAGGGCTCCTTGCAGGTAATGCGGCGAGGATTAACGGCTCACTTTTTTTCTACCGAGCATAGGAGCTCCGACGCAACCGACTCACTCTCTGTCATCCAACCCGCACAGTGGCAGAGGCGGAGATTTAAAAGACTGGCGCCATTAGTGTCGGGGCGAATCGGCGCCGCACAGCGCACAGAGGGTGGACATGAGGGTGTGGACAGCCGGGCTGTCACAGTGTTCAGTGCATGCCAAGCCAAGTAAGGATGTAAACAATTTAATTAATTGCAGTTAAACAATCAATCAATCAATCAAAATAAACCTAATCTGGATGCAAACTCCTCAGCTAATTATAGACCAGTCTCAAATCTAGCTTTTTTATCCAAAGTCTTTGAGAAAGTGGTTTCACACCAACTTCTACAGTTCCTGTCTTCAAATGATCTATTTGAGCCATTACAGTCTGCTTTTCGTGCTAATCACTCTACAGAAACAGCACTCACAAAAGTGGTAAACGATTTATTATTGGCCCTAGATTCAGAGACAACATCTGTCTTGCTATTGTTAGACCTTAGCGCTGCGTTTGATACTGTGGATCACAATATACTTCTGAACAGGCTCGAAAACTATTTTGGCATCTCAGGCCAGGTACTTAAATGGTTAAGATCTTACCTGTTAGATCGATCTCAATGTGTTCACTATAACAATACATTTTCTGAGTCTTGCCCTGTTAGGTACGGGGTTCCTCAAGGCTCTGTCCTTGGTCCATTACTGTTTTCATTATACTTGGCACCACTTGGTCTGATTATGCGTTCTTTTGGAATTGTTTTTCACTGTTATGCAGATGATTTGCAAATATATATGCCAGTTGTTGCAGAAAATGGGTCCTGCTCTGATAAACTTACAGCCTGTTTGGCCACTGTGAGGACCTGGCTATCAACAAACTTTCTGCTGCTTAATGCAGCGAAGACCGAAATGATAGCTATCGGACCAGCAAAGTTATGCCACCGGTTTGGTCACTTTACTGTGTCTCTGGATGAATGTGTTATTCACTGCAAGGATAAGGTAAAAAATCTTGGAGTGCTCTTTGATCAGACCCTCTCTTTTGAGTCACATGTAAAGGAGGTGACTAAAATAGCATTTTTTCACCTCAGAAAAATCGCTAAGATCAGATCTATCCTCTTTTTGAAAGACGCAGAGACTCTTATTCATGCCTTTGTAACGTCAAGATTAGATTATTGTAATGTGCTTTTATCTGGGCTGCCCAAAAAGAGCCTTCGTGGTCTGCAGTTGGTCCAAAACGCAGCAGCCCGTTTGCGGACCGGATTATCCCGCTATGAACATGTTAGCCCTGTATAGGCCTCTCTTCATTGGCTCCCTGTTCGGGTCAGAGCCGATTTCAAGATGCTGTTGTTGACTTACAAAATTGTAAGCTCCGACCTATATGTCAGACCTTGTTAACACTGTACGTGTACGACCTTTGCGCTCCTAAGCGAGTGATTACCTGAGTGTCCCAAAGGTGAATAAAAAAACAGCAGGTGAGCGGGCTTTTTCCTTCCGCGCACCTACTTTGTGGAACAGTCTTCCCTTGGACATCAGGCAGTCATGTTCAGTTGAGGTCTTTAAAGCCAAGCTTAAGACCCACTTGTATACTGTCACGTGTTGGTGTTTTTGCCTTTTCTCTCATTCATGTTTGAATTGTTGTTTTATTGTTGTGTCTGTTTTCACATGTTTTTAAACGTTCTGTAACTGTGCAGCACTTTGATGGAAAGTGCTCTATAAATAAAATTATTATTATTATTATTATTAATCCTTTTCAAGGAGTTTTTTGTGAAATGTAAACAAGCAAAGCCGACATAAAGTAGCGGGATCTCTATTTAAATGTGTGCGCAGCGCACTGAGCACACAAGGGAGAGAGGAGGTGAAAAGAGACAACAACACTGTTACCTGTCGTATACTGGCCTCAGCCTGTACCATCACCAAAACACAGAGACCAGTGTGTAACGAGTCAAAAAGCCGCCGTCACTGAGCTGCCAAACCGACGCGGATCCGGTGTGTTTATCAAAGCTTGGTCGCCGTGCTGAGACACCGGGTCGATTTGAGCTGCGTTCCGGCTGCATTACAACTCCTCAGGCAGTGATCAGTGTCTGCGGCTTTTTGACTCGTTACACACTGGTCTGTGTTTTAGCGATAGGGATGGAGTGATTTTCGATCGGATCGTCTATCGGCGATCGAAGGGACGATCGTGATCTTTTTTTCAAATGGTGATCTTTAAGGCGATCTTTAATTAATTTACTGCCATAAGATGTTAAAGAAATAATCTCTAGAACCTGCGCTACTTGAAAATGTTTCGTGGAGCAACATGTCTGCATACAGAGCCCTTGGATCTGTGCAACAGAGGAGTGAATATTAAACTCTTAATTACACACCCTGTTGCATCTTTTTTTTTCCTTCTCACTTTTTTTCGGAGGTGCATGCCGCGGACGCAGGCTGTGCGGGGCGGGTCATTAAAAAAACTGATGATGAAGTCCAGAGTGTGTTTCAGGGGCGCGCTGATGTTGAGGGGAAAGCCGGCGGAGGTGTGAGGGAACCGGTGAGACGGCGGCTGGGAGCATCCGCAGAGCGGGGTTGGTTTCACAGAGAGCAGAGAGCAGACCGGGGAGAGGGAGAGGCGGCGGCTGCGGCGGCTGCTGCACTCGCGCTGCACTGTGACTCTCCCACTCCTCACGAGCTCCACACTGACAAGCTACCCGCAACACAGCGCCTCTGTCTGCCCTTTCAAAGTAAAAAGCCGCTGTCTGACGTTTAATAGCGGCGGGGAGGGTTGTGGAAATAGATGCGGTGGTGCGGGGCGGGTGAAAATACTTCGGGACCAGCGGGTTGGAAAAAAAAAACCCCGACCCGCGCGTCATGCATGCGCGCTTGTCTGTGTGTGTGTGGACGACAATAACAGAGAATGAGCGCTATGCGGAGATGAATGAACGGAACTATATAGAAAGTTTTTTTTTTTTTTTTTTAAGATGATGTAATTTACCCCCCCCCCCGCGATTGGATCGCCTATCGGCGATCGACAGTGTCCACGATCGAA
Source organism: Trachurus japonicus (assembly GCF_045865225.1). Taxonomy (NCBI): domain Eukaryota; kingdom Metazoa; phylum Chordata; class Actinopteri; order Carangiformes; family Carangidae; genus Trachurus; species Trachurus japonicus. The sequence continues at coordinate 37,985,243 of NC_140923.1, read as the reverse complement.
TGATCTGAATATAGGGCCGATTTCCCATCCCTATTTAGCGATGGTACAGGCTGAGGCCAGTATACAGCAAGTAGCAGTGATGTTGTCTCTTTTCACCTCCTCTCTCCCTTGTGTGCTCAGTGTGGTGCGCACACATTTAAATAGAGATCCCGCTACGTTATGTCGGCTCCGGTCGCTACCAGAGCATTTCATGTATCAAATCTATTGTGTTGGTCAAGTCAGAGGAAAAATGTTTGGGGTGTTTTTACTGTTCCTAAATGTAAAAATGGGTTACATTGGACCTTCAACATTATTTAAAGGTTAAATAACGTGTTACTTAAACATTTTTACCAGGTAGGCAATAAAAAAGGTCTACTGGATTATAGTATTAGAAGAAAAAAAGCTCTTATTAGGGGTGTAACGGTACACAAAAGTCACGGTTCGGTACGTACCTCGGTTCAGGGGTCACGGTTCGGTACGGTTTCGGTACAACAGACACTATTGAATGTAAAACTAAAATCTGTCTTGTGTTATAAAAGTAAAAAAATATATAGAATATAAAATTAAAGAAGTGCATTAGGAGTGTTATCATGCCATTCATTAACTCTAGAGGGTTGCACTTGACAACTATTACAAACAAAACAAGAAACTAACATCAATGTTGGTTTACACAGTTAATTTAGACTAGATGCCAGTTTCTTTGGTGATGTTTCTGGTCCTGTCTGTGTTGTGTTGTCTTTTCCTTGCACAAGTGATTGACATGTGGGAGGGAGGGGAGGCGGGTGAACATGCGCTACGTGTTTGATGCATTTCTAGCGATGCAGCGCGCATCCGTGAAATAGCGCCAACAGACTTTGACCGGTCGACCAGTCGTCGTGTTTCATTGAGAAGCCACACGGTGACATGAATGAAGCAGCAGCTCCTCTAACTTCACACTCTCATCACTTCTCTTCTTCGTCTGTTATGACGGTTGCAGGCAGCTTCGAGGCTCATTACCGCCACCTGGACTGGAGTGAGGACTCGACTTTTTTATTTTATTTTTTTTTATATTCATTCAGACGTATTCGTCGTGTGACTGTGTGCACCGAACCGTGACCCCCGTACCGTGACGGCACGGGACGAATACATATACCGTTACACCCCTAGCTCTTATATATAATTTTTTTCCAAAAGGTGTGGTATCTGTACGGTATCGGTATCGGCCGATACTGCACAGCCGGGTATCGGAATCGGTATTGGGGGCCAAAAAATGGTATCGGTGCAACACTACTGTAAACCAGAGTACGCTTCACCAAGAATTCTTGGTGAAGTGTTGAAGTTGTTGAACTAGCTGGCAACTGCTGAACAGTGCTGTAAAAAACACCAATGGGGATATTTGGCATGCTTAAGGTTGTAGAAATGTCTCAAAAATGTGATAAAGACTAGAATACGCCACGTCTTTTACTACTTACTCTGAATATGACCTTATTCCAATGTTGGTGTTCAGAAACTGTTGTTTCCATTGGATTTTTTTTTCTTATCATAACATGGTCTTATTCTGGTTAATATTGGAGTATCGCTGTACATGTAAACACAGTCCCTGATTCAAGACATATCCATGGTAACTTTGAGTGTTGTCCTGCTTACACTGTGCAAGTAAAATCATTAGTGGTCCATTGATATTAATGAGCATGTGAAATTTTAGTGACAGTGCTCATCATCTCGCAGCAGCAGTCTGCCACTAGTGAATGAATGTTGGGGAAACACTAGGCCCAGTCCATCGGAGACGGAGGCATTGAAGCAGATGGGAGGGGGAGGTACAGAGAGGAATACTGACCAGTCAGAGGCTTCAAAATGCAAATGACAATTTCTGAACGACTGAAAAATTGAGTGTTTGGCATGTACAGAAATTATTTTTTGGCCTGCCAGGGGGTGTGGTGGCCCACCAGGCCCATGTCACCATGAAGGATAGAAACCACCACTTTCCCAACATGAACAAATCTGTCTTTAGGAATCATTTGTTTCCCTTTCAGAATCATTTTTCAGGGTTTCTATGTTTTATCCTGTATCATTGTGGCTGGAAAGCTGCTTGGGAAGTCGTCATCCCTCCATTCACTCACACACAGCTGTGGTGAGTCTGTGTCAGTAATCATCAGCTGAGTTTCTAAAACAGGCAACATTAGTTTGTTTTGCATGCAAGGGAAGTTTGGTGGCGTGATACGGGGAGTGGTGGTCACAGCTGTGTGATCTGGACAAAAACACTGCAGGAGGCACAACAAAGGAAGCACATGGCTCGCTCTCTCTCTCTCTTTCTCTCCACATACACAAAGCAAGCCAGATGTCAACATGTTGTCATTAGTTGGCAAACTGACCAAGCAAACAATATGATATACAACTTAAAGTCTCCCTCATGATTATAACAATCTTTATGTCGTTATGTATTAGTCCAGTTACATAAAAAGACACTGATGTAGGAGACTTGTGACATTTGTCTTTCCCATGCAGTTTAGAAAATGTTGTCAGTGCTGCACTGTTTGTGTTTTTACAGACAGTTGATTAAGACCATTGAGAGTACAGTAAATATTAATTTCTAGGCAAACTATGAAGTTAGCAATTTAAGGGATTGCTATGACTGTCAACTTAAACTGCATCACAATTAGCATATATGTAGCTCCTGCTAATGCTAAATGAATGGCAATAAGTGGCTTGTTGCTCTGCACATTAGACTGTAAGCACTGACCTATTATTAGGATACAATGTGTAATAAAACATCGGCTTTGCTCTGAAAATGTTACCCTACACTGCTGGAATGGCCGAGTCGGCGCTCAGGAATCTATTAGCCTCTGTGTAAATGGCTTGTTGCTTTTACACACCCTCAGTCTGGAGCGCTGCCACTCGCTTTGTAATTAGTGCTGCATTTCTGCCAAGGAACCGCTGGCTCACCCTGTGAATGCACTCCCTCATACAAACACCCACACTCAACAATTAGTGTGTTTTACCTGATAATGAAATTATGTAAATGGCAGAAGAGTCCAAGAGATGCTTGCTTATTCAATTCAAACAGGTTCAGGCCCCATTACCATATTTTGAAACATCTGACTTAATTAGGAAGACGAGGAGGGTCGCCGGACCCAGGGAGAGAGATGAGAGAGACAAAGACTTTTAACGGCATCCATTCGCCTCATAAAGAGGTTATTAAGAGTCAGGGCTGAAGATGGCCACTAATGATGTGTTGGGGAAATTAGGCCGATCAAACATTAAAAGCCGAGGCCCCCTCCTGTGGGCAGAGAAGCAGCCAAATGGGTCAATTAGAGAGGTATTATTTCTCTCTTTCCTGCTCCCTCGCTCCCTCTCTGAAGAAACAGAAAACAAGTGGAAGCTGATCTGCATAAAGTGTTTATCAAGACAGACATGTCCACTTAGGGATGATCACACTGGAATACTTCATCCAGCTAGATGCAAACGAGGGGGAGGGTACAATGGTGGGTGTGTATGCATCTCTGCATGACTGTGTGTTGCCACAATTAGCAGGGTAATTCTGTCTTTGTACGTGTTCGTGCATGTGTTTGCATGGTTTTTGGTGCTAATTGCTCACAATATTGGCATTTGCTTATAGGTGAGGTGTGTGTGCTTATATGGACAGTTAATGGTGCAGGATTTGAAGGTGAGAGTAGAGAAAGCAAGAATCTGAGGCTATTAGTGATCCTCAATCAAGATGTAATTCAGTATTAACTGCACAATATCCTGATCATAAATTAGAATAACTGAATTAATGTGCAAAGCACTTGAAACTGCCTAAAATAAAGTGCAGACATACATCATGGAGGATGTGGGAGGAGTCATGTTGCTGGCAGAGAATCTTCTCACTCTAAATTGTGATTTTATCCCTTCTTGCACTGTGTTTTACTTCACCTTAGAGTGGCATATTATCAATTAACTGCTACACCATAAATGGAGTTCGATTCTAACTTCAGCAAAGAAATAAATTCTACAACCTGCTGCTTTGTTGTGGTTTAAATACACTTATGCTTTGCACTTGTCTCTCTGCGAATATTGGCTACTTTTTTCACTTTCCTTTCTTGCGCTTGAGTGAAGAGGCTGAGGAGAGCAGAGAGAGTGAGAGAGAGAAAAAAAGGCATCCGAGGAAGGAATTGTAATTCTTGCGCAGGGTTTGAAATAAATTAGCTCTTAGCCATTCGGGGTTAGGCTAACATATTAGAATTTTCCATCTGCTTGCTCTAAATCATCTGCGAGTCCGCTCAGCGCAAAGGGCAGGCTGCTCATCTCTCAACTCGGAGGACAGATTGCATTACTGAGCAATATGCCTTTATTTCCCCCCTTTTAATCCTCAGCACAGGGCTGGCCAGTGCACAGCTATAAGTAATAAGACAGAGAATCATGTGTGTGCACAATTAAACAGGAAGACACACACACACAAGTGTGTAGATGTTATTTAACTGTGTGTTCTGCATATGGGATGATGAATGTAAAAGTGCACCCATAGGAATACACCCACAACACCATCAGGTGTCATTTTTAATCAGCTGATAATGTCTTGGTGTTTACCCACTGTTTTGTGTTACAGGAAGAGGTGTCAAAACAGGGTCGACACATCTGAAACACTTAGCAAAAAACCACCCAGACACCACACACACACGTCACTCTTTCTCTTCAAGTAGTTGGTGTCTTGCCTGTCTCTGCCTGTGCATCAGTAATCAACCTTGATGCTCGCCGCTGTTGTGGCCATTGATTTTTCTGTTCCACATGTGGGTGAAAATTGCACTTTAAGTTACCCTGAGTGTTAAATTAATAATGAAACCGCAAGGGTGCCCTCTCCTGACTTTCAATTAACACCATCGGGATTAGAGGGGCTGGATGGAGGGATGGAAGAGAGAAAGCAAGTGAGAGATAGAAAGAAAAGGACTATCCATGACACTCGCACTCAAGGTCTGGGTTTCGATCGTTTTGGTGTCCTCTCCTCATGTGGGCGTTAAAAAGAGCAACAACTCCTCCAGAGCTTTTGAAAAAAAAAAATTCTACTTTATCTGGTAAAACCCTTATTGGTGAAAAAATGGAGGTATTTCTACTTCAAGACTGGAAAACTAAGCAAATTAATCGATAAGACTGAGATGGCGAATAAGGCTGTAATAAACCTTTCACCAACACACTCAGGTTCAGTAAATTCATTCAACACACATCTTCAGCAACCCCACCAACCCATCCACCTAAAATTAGTCCACACTCCCTCACAGTTGGCAAAAAAATGAGGCAAACTCTGAGCCAGAGGGATCCTATAGGCTTGTGCCGATCTGCAATCCGATTGTGTATCAGCGATTGAGAGGACAATCGACGACGATTGTTTTTCTTGCCGATTTTTTAAACATAGAATCAAACCCTCTAATTTTAAAAACACACCGTCGGGACTCAGGGCGGTGTTTAGCTCACTTCGTAGAGCTGCCGCCCACGTTGAGGCTACAGTCCTCACTGCAGGCGGCCCCGGTTCGAATCCCGCATCGGACGGCCCTTTCCTGCATGTCATTCCCCCTCTCTGCCTCCCCATTTCCTGTCTCTCTCTTGACTATGCTATCAATTAAAAGCATTGAAACCCCCAAAAAAATACTTAAAAAAAAAACACACCGTCAGCAGCACCCACTGATCTTTACTGAGACTGCTGTGAGGAAAACCACGCTGTGGTCCGTAATCGACGTGCAGACGAGTGAGTTTGGAGCTGATGAGAGGATCGAAAAAAAAGAGAGCGAGACGACGTGGCCGTAGCTGCCGTGATATGACAACCCCGCCCACATTGAAGAACTTAGCTGTAATGGAAAAGCACCTAAACCGAGTCGAGAAGGGCAGAGTCGAGCTGTAAGTGTACAGCTGTGTGGTAGAAAAGGGACAATACACACACCCCCACATCCATTGTGCTGATCACCCCCCGCCCCCACCTGCGATGGCATGATGTATCGGCGATCTCACAGGGGGCAATTAGGGCGATCTGTAAAATGTAAAGATCGCCCAACTCTAGAACCTACAAACACAGTAGTGAATGAATAACTTTGATAAAATGAAGTTAACACCACCACAACACACAAATTAAAGCATGCTGAAGACTATATGTTTCAGAGAAGGAGACCACAACTGTTCAATAATGGTTATTGAGGTAAAAGCTGGGAAATTACTTAATCTGAATGAAGAGTCATTTGCTTGATGTTTCAGACATGTGTTGGAGTTTCTCACATTAAATACCTGTCACCTCAAGAAAACTAGATTCCCCCTGGCTCCTCTAGTCAGGCAGACACGTGTCCATAGGAAGTTAGACAGCCTGCATGCATAAACAACACACCAGCCAGAGGACACAGGTGCCTACTGGCAGCTGGCCCTGCTGGATGGACAGACACACACACATTTGCATGCATGCGCAAACACGCGCAAACAAACACACACACACACTTTGACCCTGCTTTCCCGTCTCTCCGTCAAGGGAAACACCTGCCTGATAGAGCGCTATTTAAAGAAAGTGGGAATATCCAGGAGCCTGTTAAGCCAGTATGTCAGAGAGTGTGTGTGTGCATGTGTTATCTTAGTGTCAGTCATTATTTGAGTAAAACAATAGTAGCACAGAAATCCTGTCAGTAGTCAGCTGATTAGTCAGATATCTAGACAGTCAACTCAGCCAATCAGTCGGCCTTGCAGCCGAACTGTGAGTCAGCCAATCAAAACACATGTCAGGGTTTGTTTGTGTGTGGCACCTCACTTTATACTCAGAGTGATGTCATATCAGTTTACTTAACATCCTGACTAGCATGGCCTGAGCTCCACCCTGATGAGGTCACTACTTTATTTCTGTCTGGGTAGTTTTGTTGATGGTCTCACTAACACTGGAAAACTGAACATTGTTTGAGGGTGACATACAATATGTGACAGTAAATAGACAACAGATAGATGACCCGATTGAAGCTGAAGAATTTAATTAATGAAATTTGTTCAATTTGTTTTTAACCCTTTTCACTGAAGATACAAAACATCAACAGTGGTATTTTCCAATAGTTTGTTTGTTTCTTGTTTTTTTTCATATTTCATAACTGATCCATTGACCTAAAATGGTCAATCAATAATGAAAAGATTGTTGCAGCCTCACCAATCTTTGTCTGGTGGTTGGCTCTCCTTGATGGAGGTGGTCCAGGTTTTACTAAGCACGCCACGCGTTCTGCCACTCTGTTCCCCTGTAGAAAAGAATTTCAATAACATTCTTCTATTTGGGTTTAAATTCCATGTTTATTGATTTTACCAAACAGAGTTTAGTCTACCAAGGCACTGGCCGGAAAATGCACCACACACTTTCAACACACTCCCATTCTCTCATTTATTCAGGTGCTTCCTTTATTTCCTTTATTTTCAAGGGTTACCTGAGTTCTGTGATGTTTTGTCGGGAAGTGGTGGGATGAGTAACTGTGATACTGCAGGTGTCAGTGCAGTCGCTAAAGGAAGAGTTCAGCATGTTTCCACACACACACACACACACACACACACACACGCTCGCATGTATAGGTGTTGTGATACTTTGGTTTCAGGACAACACAATCTGGTCCCAGACCTCTGTGTGTCTATAACGCCTTCCTCTTCCTCCTTTGACTTACACACACATACACACAATGCCAGGTGCAGTGCGTCTGTTGTTGTTCTCTTGATGTACTCCATAGTCCAGTGTGTTCAGATCATCCTGGCTAATAACTTCCTGTTTCCTGTTTCTGACTCTGCTACTTCCTGCCCACTGAGCCACATGGATACAGGCCCAGAGAACAAAACTGATATATCACAATCTCTCCAATGAATGCTCACTCCCACAATACACCTGTGACCTTTCCCTCTTTATATCCGCAAAAAACGCACATCCTTGTGTTGTTGTAGTTGAATTATGGACACACAAAGATCCCGAAAGTCCATTAAACTGAGGAGGTCACATCTCCTGACTGACTGAGCTGTTTGCTTTTGGAGTTTGATGGTTAAACTGAGCATCACTGAGTGTACCAGAAACCAAGACTCCCGTTAGCAGAACACACTTCATCAGACTGCCCCACCCTAAACAAAAAATCACACAAACACTCCACACTCATTAACACACCCATGTACTGTACAGTGCTATACATTGAGTGAATAAAGTGTAATGATGTGCATTGGCTAAGAGATTTCTTTCATTGGCTGAGGTCCATTACAATATGATGTCTGTCTCCTCAAACAACAACTCATTTGACTGATCAGTGTCACGCTATGACATGATTCAAGGAAAAATATTTTCTTTCACACGATTAATGTAACTTTGTATAGAAAATCATTGTCTAAAGTGAGATAATAGCCAGCACACTATTTCAAGTTGAGAGTTAGAGGTTAAAAAAAAAGACTTAAAATTTAAATAATATATTTACAAATATTTATGTTTCCCAACTATCATGATGTGCACTCACAATAGATTGAAGCCTCAAAATATATACTGCACATTATACATAAGACATACAACGTACACAGACACTAACTGTCTTGTCAAATAGCATCAAACCATTATACGGATTATTTGCTTGCTCTTGGCCCACCATCCTGCTGCTTGAGCTGCAGGATGTTTACTACACTGATGTCACCCCTCTTTCACCTCACATCACCCACTTGGATCTCAACTACCTCTTCTTCACCTTCTTCCCCACCCACCCTGCCTAACTCCCCTTCTCTTGTCCATTGACCATACTCTCTTCCTTAATTTCCTCCCTTTCTCCTCCCACCTCTCGCCCTGTTTCCCAGCTCTGTCCAGCCTGTGTACAGCTCACTGTAGTCTTAGGAAATAGCACGACAGTGAGCCAACGTCAGTTTCCTGTTTGACACATTCATACAGTGTTTTGATGCTGGTCAAGGTGAAACCTGTAAACACAGCAGACAGAGCAGGACGTGAGCATCAGGGGTTAACTAGAGGTTGTGCCGTGGCTCATAGGGGCTGAATGGTAGATCCCCACTTGCTCATTCCAGACAATGACGCGGGTTCAAAATGCGTTTGACGGCAACAGCCGTCTGTCATTTCCTCCTGCTGTCAGTTGTTTTCCTGTCTTTCTCCGTGGTTTGTTAGACAATAAAGTATAAATATGATGAAGCCTTTTTCTTTGGGATTTGGGGATCCCAAAGAAAGGGATTTGATTTAACAGCTTTTACAGATGGTAAAGATTTTTTTTTTTTTTTAAAAGGTGGTTATTAGTCTGCATTAATATATGTGGGTGGAATTGAAAATACTGTAAAGACCATGACTGAGACAGAGGTAAAATGTCCACCACATGTTCTGACTGTTCTGTCGATGCCCTTTGTCAGCCGCAGCTTGTCGCTGGCTGCTCTCACATCATTCACTAATGAGTGAGTGACATCTGCTGGGGGCCAGTGTGACAGAGCGCTGTCATCCTGTCCGACACTGAGAAAACACGTCTATTCAGCAAATCCATCCATCCAACCTGCTTCCAACCTACTGTCGCAGCAGCAGGCATGGCCAGATTATATACACATATATAAATAACACCACATCAGTCACTTCAGAAAATTTCTGTCAAAGAATTACATTACAAATTGTAGTGATGATAATGATGATAAAATTAATTTTATGCAAATTTTCTTTCATTTTATTTTTATTATTCACTTGACAATAGGCATTTCACATAGCTTGTTCTGCATATTACTGACACCTGGTTTGAGACATCTCCTTTCCCCATCTCGCTCATAAAGTCACAGTGCTTCTGCTTGCATCAGCACTCAACCTCATAACAATTTGTGAGCAGTGGATTATGAGCTTCTTCTGCATAGTAACACTCCCACTGGTGTCCTGAATGCCTGATATTATCTTCCTTATGCCAGCTGATAGGTGAGACATCTTCCGTGTGCTGAAAACTTTGGTAATTTAGTGTAAAATGGTACAAATTTTCACCAGTTTATTTCACTGTTCAGTAGATGTTTCTCAGAATTAAATGGATTCCAGGTTGCCAGAGCAAGTAAAGTTTTCTCTATTCCAGACAATGTGCTGTCAGAAATTAGATGAAACCCACCATGAGAAAAAATATGAGCTCTACTCAAATAATTGTAAATAAAAGCCCCCTGATTAACATTGATTCTCCAACTTTTGCTGTCCGATAGATTTAATCATTTCTTTTCAAGGTGAAAGTTCACTGGACATATAATCTTATTATCCAGTCATTTTTTTCTATCTTGACGTTATAATAAAATCAAATGAATCCGAATAAATAATAATAATATTTTAATTCACTTCTATTCAACCTGACTCAATTAAATTCAATTTTGATTCAGTCAGGGATATTTTACTTACAAGATCTAATTGCTTGGAAAATAATAAGAACTTGTAACTTGTAAATTGTTTCTATAATGTGGTAAAGTACGTCCATTATGCTCACAAAGCAGCACAGGAAGATATATTCCAAAATAAATTAAAACAAATACAAACAGCACCAGCCATATGTGTAAAAGCAGCATACTAAGGGAGAGCTGCAACAATGTTTTAACAGGTGGCACATGACAGGTAGGATGCAGAAGAGCATTGCCCAAAGCACACTGCCTCCACCAGCTTGACATCTTCCCATAATGCATCCTGGTGCCATCTCTTCACCTGGTACATGCCACACACACACACACACACACACACACGGCCACCGACATCATGTACTGTATAAGAAAACATGAAACATCAGACCAAGTCATCTTCTTCCATTGGTCTGTGGTCCAGTTCTACTGCTCACATTAGACAGAGGTCAGCATCGGCCCTCTGACTGGTTGTGACAACTTTCTATCACCAGCACCAACTGCAGTGGTTTTTCTGTAGGATCAGACAACACAACTGTCCCTCACTCCTCACTCACATCCATGAACCTGAGTCCAGGACCTGGTCTATGGTTCACCAGTTTGCCCTCCTCAGACTTTTTTATGCTACCAACCACTGCAGCCCAAGAACACCCGACAATGCTGTTATGGAGATGCTCTAACCCAGTTGTCTGACCATCACAATCTGGCCCTTGTCATATTTGCTCAGATCCCTTCACTTGCCCATTTCACTGCTCCCAACACATCAAGTTCAAGGAGTAAATGTGAAGTTGCTGCTTGATGTATTCCACCTCTGACAGGCACCATTGTAACAAGATAATCAATGTAATTCACTTCACCTGTCAGCGGTCATAATGTTTTGGCTGTACACACCACAGCTGACAGATCTGAAACAGTAACCAGCAGATTTATCATTCTACATGTAGCGCTAATTTTGATACATGAATTTTGAGATTCATCTGGCAAATTGCAAACTGAGTGCATTCATGTGCCATCCAATCAAGAAAAAAAGAGGACACGCAGTAGAAAACACAGATGTCACAAACAAAATGTAATTTTTTCAACCTGAAAATATGATCTTTGGTAGTCAAGTATAGTATAGTAAGTGCCTTTAACATGATCAGCCACCATGGAGAACTTAAAGCTCTGTCTGTTGCTATTTTCATGCGACAGCTCAAATAAGTTGGTCTGAGACTCTGCTGAGGATATTCTTAAAATGCAAAACAGGCAACATACTGATAAAGAAGATGGGGAGGCTGGAGGTGAGGTGATAGGGGAGGGCTTGTTTTGCTTCCCCGGTCCTCCCTCCTGACATACACGCTGAACACAAATATCATTCATTAACAGTAATGTGCCATCTTAACACTGATGGATGGGGCACAGGCCAACACAGCCTCCTCCCTCCTCCAAACACACACACACACTTCCATAAAACACACAGAGACAATTTAAAGACAAACCTGCTGGGAAGCTGGGATGGCTCAGTCCCACACACACAAACGCATGCATACTGTATACACACGCAAGCGGGCACAGACACAGTCATAAACACAAGCCTGGAGCTCAGGTGTCAGGCTAGCACATTGCAAATGAAGACATTTCCTACAGCTGGCAACCTTTGATGGCTCTATGATTCCTGTGCCGCTCACTAGCACTCTTCAGAGGGAACCAGATGAGAAAGAGACAGAGAGGAGAGACTGACCAACATAAGAGAGAAACAGAAACGCTGCTGAATATATAGACAGTTTTTGAGCCTCAAGAAAGGTACAGACTGAGGTACAGTATCTTTCGTGTGAAGGCCAACATATCAGGTGTAAAGAATTTTACAGGAAAAGTCAACCTGGCAGGCAGGTTCAGACTTGAAACACTGAAATGTTCTTTAGGGCATAAAACAGGAAGAGGGTGCCTAAACCAAAATTATAGGCTTCGAGTTCATGTCACCTTGTCTGAGAGATAGGTGAACTGAAACCCAGAAATCCTGGTATTTGTTTGGAGGTACAGTATGAAAAAGTTATTGAAATCACATGACTACTGGGTAGGCTGCACAATTTGTTAAAAAAAAAAAAAAGTGTTTTCCCATTCAGCTATCAGTAAGGAAAGGTCTCTGTGTTTGGGGGAATCACTTTCTGAAAGGCCTACAGCTTTGAACAACACCGGCTTTAAGCCTGCGAGCATAATACTTCTGTTCTGAGCAGCCTTCACTGAACACCAATCTCCAAAAGAGTCCAGAACTTTGTGAAAACCGTCTCAGCAGAATTGACCACAGGTCCAAACATGGCTGTATCAAAAGAGGACAATCAATAGTAACATCTAGTGGCACAGCACAAATTACAACCAAGGGAGGGAGCAGGACATCACAGTAGAGCAAAGAAAACAGGGTAAGGACATGCAACTACTAATTCAAAAAAGGGCTTTAAATGTGAGCAGATGCCAAACGAAGCTATGTAATCGGATTGGATAGAGTGTTACACAGAGTTGGAAGTACTGTACCTACAATGCTACTAGAAAATGAATTAATCTGCTACTGAATTTCACAAGTTGTCATAGACAGTGGATTCTTGCTCAAATCACACAATGCACTTGTCATTCAGATCCAATATGCTAAATACATAAATTTACAACAAAAATGAGGGCCTACATAAATAGCCAACTAAAGCATTCAAAAAAGTTTGATTAAAACTTAAACTTAAAACCGTAGCAAACAATAACAAACTGGACACACCACATCACAAATGTCACACCAGATGACTTAAGGACAAGCCCCATGCCTGTGCTGTGCAAAGTAGCCTATATTAGCCTATAACTGTTATCAGGAAACTGATTTTGGATGCTTCAAGAGTAAAAGACTAAGTCAACATTTCTGTCATTAATGCTGCAGTGGGTCAGTGACAGTTGGCTACCTACAGCACAACTGCTTCTTTAAAAACAATATCAACCTCACTAGACCTACTGAACATCTGCAGTAATCAACCTGCCATAGTCACAACAACCATGTGTTTTCAGCCCACTGTGTAGCCTACTATAAATAAACAAACTTACCTGTTACTTTTGCCTTGACAGTGTAAGAGAAGAACTTTTAGGCTGACGTGCAGGTTCGTCTCCAGCTGGCACATCTGGGACAGTCTGAGCGGCATCTGAGTGTCCTCGGAGCGGGTCTGAAGCGGCGGAGAGCGGGGCACAACAGTCCGCTGATGGTGGCTGTCCAGTCCGTTTCGGCCAAGCATCTCCGGCTTTGAGTGTTCCCTCTTCTCTCTGCCTTTGCCTGCTGCTCCTCTCTCTCTCTCTCTCTCACTTAAAAACTTCTCCAGGACGCTTTGGTTTGAGTTCTCCGCATTTAAAATAATGTAGGCTAATGTGTAATGTAGCTGACGTTAGCTAGCTAGCTTTCCGCAAACTGTCGCGCCAATTCCCTGTGACGCAGCACCGGCTTGTGTCAGCTGCTCATTTCAACTGTGCACTTTCATTACAAATAATATAACAGCTCTGTCAAGTCCTCTGTTTCCTTCAGACATTACGTATTAGCTAAATTAAGTTTGTTTTGCTTTTTAGCTGCAGCTTACCCTGTAGCCTGCTGGCATCCATGCACATCCGGGCACTGCCAGGGCTACACAGGTGCAGAGCCAGGTGTACCAAATTACACCACAGGTGCAACAAATGGTGGTGCGTTCAATTCACATTGCAAAGTCGGAGACGGGAAGTCTCCCCCCGAGATGAGTGCTTTCCAGTTGAAATGTTTATGAAAAATAATGTTTTCAGACATATTTCTCACAGTGCCAGTTAGACCAAAACTTAGAGCTAATAGATACAGCAATAGTCTATCTTGTCCATTGACTTGGACATTCATATTAAATTAGACTTTTTCACATCTCTCACATGTCTTGACATTGAATTGACTTTTAGGCTCTTTGTTCAGAGATCACCAGAGTAACACAAGCAATGATAACCACAGCGCCCCCTAGAACTTTGGACCCCCTGCCATAGGGAACAAAAACATTTTTTCCACAGGCTGCCCAAACTTGGTACATATGTATCATACCCAGACATGGAAAAAAAATTGTTTTGGTTAGCATTTACTTTACGCAAAACGAACTCCTCCTAGGCGTCTATGATGATAACATATTCCTGTATTGTAGCCTACATGCTGGTTAAACTTAAAAATGGCCTCTATTGTTTTTGTCTCAATTGTTCCAAATTGGTAATTAGCGATTTGACAATGACATATTATAGCAGATATACAGTGTATAGGCTACTTGAAATATCTCACTGCAGTAAATTGGAATATGAAGTCTGTCTTATCAATCTTACATTGCAGCAAAATAAATAAAATAATGAATAAATAAATTACCATTTGCCTGCCTTTGCCAAGGATATGCTAATAAGGTTACCGGTCAGTTATTTCACTTTTCCTAATACGTTTTCTCAATTTGATTCCTGGTCTAACATCCCATCACCTGCTGGCTATTCAGATGATAATATTAAGAGATGAGAGAGAGAGAGACAGAGGGAGAGAGGGATTCAAATGATGGTATTAGAGGAGAGGGATGGTTGGAGAGATGGCTGCTGTCACCGTTATGTGTCTATGACACCTCAATGTGCAATAGTCATTTGTGTGTGTGTGTGTGTGTGTGTGTGTGTGTGTGTGTGTGTGTGTGTGTGTGTGTGTGTGTGTGTGTGGTAATATGAGAATTGATGCTAAGGGCTGACCTCCTCTGCCCCTCTCATTTCCATTCAGCCATTTTAGTTCTTTTCGGAGTCGGCAGAGCCATTGTGGCTCAACCAGGGAGCAGTTTGTCCTCATTAGAACTGTTCTCCATGAAACCAGAGAACCATGCATGGTGGGTATAATTGTCAAAGAAGAAAAGAGAACAGAACAGAAGAAAAAGAAAAGAAGAGAAGAGATTCTTCTTGTCATTTATCATTGAATAGTTAATTAGTGTTTACGTTTTTAACACACTCGCCATGCACAAATTAAAAATTTAACAAGCCTGTGATTTACGATGAGAAGATGAGGATGCCAATAAAGAAATCATTCGACTTCTTTCCATGAGCTTCTCACTTTGTAAAAGGCTCAGGATGTGACATGAACATCTGTTTATATGAATGGGATCAGTGGACTCAGTGATATGTGAGATGCAGTGAGCATTATCATATGGAGCAAATGTCTTGATATATAAGTCCATGCTGCCACACTGGCGTTATGGTTATGGATTAGGCACATTCCATAAGTGCGGGATTGTGCTGTGAGCGAGGCAGAGATGTATCGGCCATATAAAAACTGCATCTGTGATGTAGTTAATCATTTATTCAGCTAGCTTCTTCATTCCTCTAACACCGAACACTTATGCAGGACCATATTTTTCCAGGCCAAAATAATTCAAAAGCCACTTCCTCTTCGGTATCTGTGTGCATCATATCCCCTTTTCTCATCTCCTTTTTTTCCAATTCCATCAGTTTAGCTTTCTCCTCTTTGGTATTGGATTTGATTTTACTCCATGTCTTCACTGCAGTGCCCCCCCTCCCCATCTCCAAGCCATTCTCCTTTTCACCATCACCATCCTTTGTCTCTCCGTCTTTTCCGAGCTGTTTGAAGTACAGACAGGTAACAGTCAGGCTTTTACTGGAAGCAGCCGTGTAGAATGGGGAGCTCATCCTCAATACACCTGTCAAAGGTTATTTTACAGTGTGGCTGACAAAAACACACCCGCACACACTTGCACAGTAGACTGGAGAGCGGTCAGTGACAAATGGTGACAGATTGATCCAGTGAGAGTCCAGTCGGTGTCAACTGCAACCATATTACAAAAAGAGATGTAATAAAATAAAGCCTGCACAGATCAAAATAAAAAACAATTCAACTGAAACAGATATTGAGCAAGTTTCATGTATTAATAGAAATTATTTCTGTATAATATCATGTAAGAGTGAAGCCAGTTTTCACAAGTATCCCTGAACAAGTGAGGTGAATTCTCTTTTGTGTGTGTAGATTACAACTTAACATTTAAAATGCTCAGCATAAATCATTCCGTACTTGTGAGAAAGATTTACCAACATAAATAACCAATTTATTGTCTATTAAAAACATCTACAAAGGTCCTGACAAAAAGTCAAAATCTCAAGTCACATATGTGCTCTAGAAGCTGGCAGCTGGTGATATGCAAGGGAGACTGAGGGTCATTTGATATTTTCTATTGCTAATTAAATCATTAAGGGCTACAGTCTACTGTGGAAATTTTAAAAAATCTCAATGAGATTAAATAAAAAATCATTTAAAGCTGCCATAACCATTATTCTCTGAAAACAACAGATTTCACTTATATGAACCCCAAAGACAAATATCACTCTACTCTGTAGTTACCATCAGATTTAGATATCTCCACCAAAAAACAGTGACCAAAAGTCAGTTAATGCTTTTTTTTTTTTAAATCTTCATTACTTCAGCCACAGGATAGGCTATATCTCCATACTCAGTATCAACAGTGTAGATATGACAGGAAATAAATGAGAAAGAGATGCAACAAAGGTCTAAAGTCCAAATGAAATCAATCAGTGGTCCTTTTAGAAGTGATGGTGATATCTACAGATCTGCAGACAGGTTGAACCAGGGTTATATTCTTTACTCTTAAAATAGCATAACGTGCATATCATTGAATGATGTTACCTTTCTCCCCACTTATTAACACTAGAAATCAGAAAAGGTGAAGCTACATTGAGAAGAAGGGGAATTGTATGCTGTGATTATCAGGTCCCCTTGTTCACCACATTACAGTCCCTCCTGCTTTGTCCTGGTTTCACCTCCCTCCAGGCTAAACACTCACACTCCCTGTATTGAAATTTATGAAAATCATCTTTGTAATATTCAGCCAGTGCCTGTCTGCCTGCTATATATATTTATATATAACAACCTTATTAAATCAGTTCAAAGTAGGACGATCTCCTGATTACATTGAAGAGGGGCTGAAGAGAAGGGGAGGAAAAAGAGGCGAAAGGGGGAGAGGGAAGAAAAATCAATGCCACTGGGTAATTGCATATTACAGCGTTATTTTGTGCATTGATATTGATAATACGTATGTTTACATTTGCTGTGATTAAAATCAATGCTGTAAAGTGAGTTATGACATCGTGGCCTGATGGGACGGCTTTATGGCTGAGAGGGACTAATGAGGTGGTTGATGGGAAGGAAGGATTGCCTCCATCCATCTCTCCACTGAATACTTCCTGCGAGGGACTGAGGGACCGATCCACACTGACTGTCGCCTGTAACACACCACACAGGACTCACTTCTAATCTCAATATTTTCTCAAAATATTCATGGCCATAGTGTAACACAGTTTCTCTAACGTGAGGTCAGTTTCACTTGTTTTGACAGGTCCTTGGTCTTAAAAGAGCAAATAAACAAGTAATCTTAAAACTGCCTATTCAATTCTTTTATAGGAACAATTCACCAAACTCAATCCAAACTCTTCAATTCTTATAGTCCAAAAGCCCAACAAATCCTTTGAGTATGCTAGCAGCGCTATAATAATGTTGGGCATCTCAACAATTATTTAACGGCTTGAACTTTATACTCGGCGGTGTTCGCATCAGGATAAGTGACTTTGGTGATGCAAAACGTTTCAGTGTTCCTATAAATTTGATCATTTTTGTTTTGTGTGGAAAAATCCAACACTATTGGACTGACTGCTGTGAAAAGTATTGTGTATTGAGCATATTAGTAGTTGTAGTAGTAGGAGTAGTTCACAACTAGAGATTCAGGTCTTTCCCTCAGGATGGTGGCAAAAAAAAGAAACCCAGAAACACAATGAATAACAACATATAGCAACAAGGACAACACAAAATAAAGATATTGTCTTGACTGCTGGATGCATAAATAAGGTAATAACATAAGTGTAATAACTTTATGTTGACACATTTTTCATCAATGTATCCTTTTCTTTTCTCTCTCTCTTTATGTTACTACACAAAATATTTTGATTGTTGAGTGAATTTTTTTTTCTTCTTAAAGTAGCACTATCGCAAATTCCACTACTTTGTTTGGCCACTAGATGGGGCCAGTGGTGCAGCGTATCGTCCTCGTCCTCTTTACATAGCGTGTCGTTCAGGGGGTGGGGCTGAGCGCCGGGCCGGTTTGCCTCATAACAAAAAGGAATTCTGCATTTGCTCCACAGGCACTACACTGTTTGCTACCGTATATTTTGTGTACAGATAGTTATGGCTCCCTGGACCTATTTATTTCATATTTCAGTTTTTTTTTATTGCTATGCTGTATATGCGATATTGCTACTTTAAAGGAGCTATTTGTTTTGCCATTGCTGCACATCCACCCATATCATTATTAGCTACCAGTAGTCACTGCTGTTGACTTTGTTTTTTCTTTTCTTGAAGTTAGCATGCTAAGCTCTGAACATGTAGCGTTTCTCAGAGGAGAAAGACAACCATGGAAGCGTGTCAAGTGTCACCACCACCCAATATCTGACAACAAAGAAAACTTTTAAGCAATAAATTAAACTATGTGCAACACTTCAGAGCCAGATTAGAGCTATTGGAGGTGTAGTATTGGATGAAGTCTAAACCTATGTTTCTAATTTACAAGCTGGAATTCACTCTTCCTGTCTTTACCTCTCGCTCTAACTAGCTAATATCACACTACACGGAGAGCTGTTGAGTACAGTACCTTTGCTAACATTGTTATGTAGCTCTTTAGATTATATATTTTACTCTGGCAGCTAATGTTGGCTCAGTGTTGCTGGCATCAGGTGCCTCAGTTAAGTGTGTGCTCCTCAATTGTGTAAATACGTTAGTGGGTGTTTCTGAAACAAGACCCACTTCAGGGAAGCACAGGGGGTTTAAATGTGCCTCGCAAATGCATGCGTACAGTGTGTGCACGTAAAAGTACACAAACAGACACAAATGCGCGTCTGTCCAGTAACCGCAACTTCTTTGGAAACCACAGGAAGCCATCTGTGATGACAGTGAGTCCTGTAAGTGCTATCAGATATACACACTGTAAGTACATTTACGCTCTGGCTGTGTTTTCACTGGTCTCTTTCAAGTGCTTCACTCCACACAAATCAGGTTTTGACAGAGGTTAAATAATTTATTTCCTGAAGTAATTTCTCACTTCTAACTGCTTCCATACATCTGAGTAAAATGTGTTACATGCAGCTTAACTCTTGGTTGCAAGTGTGACAGCGGTGTAATCAAAGCATAGAGGTCATTTATAGAGGATTTATAGAGCAAGTCTCAGGTAACATGGTGTTAAAGTGTTTTGGAGATGGACCAGACTGTTATTTAATCTGTTGTTATCAAGGCTCTGGGAACTCACTCCTGACTGAGAATAATACACAGCTACAGACGCTTGTACATTAACTTGCCACAAATACGGTTTGGTTGACACAAACAAGCCAAAACACTGTTGTATCAAAATGCCACTGCATGTGTGTTGGTGTGTGTGTACGTGTGTCAATGACTGTGGAAAAAAGAAAGGCAGAGGGCAGCTTTTTCAGTATAAATGTTGTATATTGGGGACATAACCCCGTCCATGAAGTCAAATTCATGGAGATTACCCCATCACAGATGGAGAGAGAGAGGGGAAGGAAATAAGTTGTGAGATGAAGAGAAGGAGAGAGGCAAAACACAACTGATGCATCCATCCACTCACCCAACACACCAACCCCCTTCCAGTTTTCAGGTTTCGGTCCCTGTGTAGTCAAGGCTCTAACTTTAATTAAAAGTTTCTGCAGCAGAGGTGACCTGTCGGTGCCGAGGTGACGGAGGGAGAGGCAGACAGGAAAGATGGAGTGATTAAAGTAAGGAAGAAGAGGGAGGACACAAAAATATCATCTCTATACTGTGTGTGTGTGTGTGTGTGTGTGTGTGTGCAGGAGTGTGTGCAGGAGTGTACAGTATGTGAGTTAATTTAACAGCTGCAGAGTAAAAAAAAAAAAACATTATTCATTTTGATGATTGATAACTTTTGACCTAGCATGAATTTCTAAATAGGCCCTTATTTATGTTAAATTAAGAGAACGCATCTTTATTGGTGTATCACTAAGGACCTGCATCACCTGTGTATTTGATCATATTTAAGTAAGAACCCTCCCTGTTTGCTGATTTGCTCCTATTTGCTTTTAATTTGCTTTTGCTGCTGTTCCTCCATCTGTTTCACTTTAAAAGCCTTCCAGGTTTTAATGGGACATAATCTCTTGACTTCCCCAGAGGACTTTTACTGAGAAACATCTGCAGGAAGTGCTTATTAACAGCAGGTTCACATCGGGAAAAGATTCACTGCTGTAAATTCTCAAAGGCTGCAGGAAGAAGCAGGCCTGTATTTCAAGGCTCCAACAAACAACAGGCCTGTGGTGTGGATGTATGCTGTTATATTGTAGAGGGCCACCTCCCTGTTCTCTGATGCAAATTCACTTTGATGCTGTTTGTGTTTGTGTTTAATGGTTGTCTTGATTAATTCAGCACAATGGACATTTTTATGTCACTAAACTGATGAGTACAACAGTGATTCTACTTTGCCTTTGCTTTTTTTTTTTTTTTTGTTCAGAGTTGTGTTATAGTTAGTGAAACACAAAAATGGAAGACTTCCTGTGCAAATGTTTCACAATAAAAGCCTTCCAGTGGCTCAAAGGACATCATTCCTCCCCATAGATTATTGCTGAGAGATTAAAAAAACTGATAAAGAGGTAAATAGATTTTAAAAATCTATTGAAAAATAAATGAATGCAGCACTACTGTATAAGCACTATTAATTGTTATTATTCAGACTTAGTCTACTATTCTGTAGTAGTTTTTTTTTTATGTTGGCCAATTATTTGAATAGTGGCTTTTATTTTAAAATATACTGTATGGTGAGTGGAAAAACATTAACCTAACAACATGTTTTTAAAAAAAAGCAGTACCTACAGTAATCTATTACCTTTCTGCTTGTCTGTGCTTGTACGGGTGAACTGAACATGTGTATATCTGTTTTCTTGTCCCCAAACCTATCAGCACTATATGTGTAGGTTGTGTGTGTGTGTGTGTGTGTGTGTGTGTGTTTCGTGGCTCTGCAGCAGGCCAGCAGATCGTTGCGGTGTGCAAGCCACGGGGACAGTGAAATATAGCCACAATTAGCCCCGGACACAGTTCAATGATGATAGAGAGGCTCGGCACCCCTTAGACCATGATTAAAAGGCCTGCCCAGCCCACCGCTGATAGAGACAACTGATCTCACATTATTAGTAGTACGATCACCACCAACCACCAGCAGCAGCAGCTTCATTCTAATGTGATCTGTGACGGCTTTTGTTCATTTATCATTCACTACTGGAAATATTTAGCTCTTAATTGCCTTATTTGTTGTGTTGTTTGGTTCTCTATTGAGCATCTCACTTGCTTATTGAGACGTGTTCATGCTTTGAGACGTGTTCATTGAGTTTTCAGACACATCTGCCAGAACAACAGAATTTCAGAATCTCTTGTACATAGATTCAGACCTTTTGACTCGAGTAATAGCAGCTAAATAATACTGCAAAGGAATCACGGCCATCAAATAGTGGAAAAAAGCTGGTGAAATCTAGTTGAGTAGTAGTAAAGCAGCATACCTCAAAATCTACCTTAAAATTTCATTTACACACAGTACTTTTTATGTCACACATTTACGTAGTTGTAATTACTATACATTCAATCATTTTGGGATGACTTGTAAATATCAGTGTTTCTCAAAGAAATTACTTCTTTTTGAGCCGGAAAATCATCTCAAGTCTTTTCCTACTTCTGGTATTATTTTAGATGAGTCTGCACCTCTTTAATTCTCCCATCTATTTGAGGGGATTTACTCTATTTCCCACTTACTTCCATTTGCTTTCTTTTCATCCCCCAGTCCCAGTTGCCGTCCTGCTCATAGATCAACGCTGAGACCTTCTTTATCTTTTACACATCAGTAGTGCAGCACCGTTCAGCCCTCCGCCCCATTTATTCTCCAACTTTTTTTTTCTTTTTTTTTTTTACCATTGGACCCCCGTTAATGCTGCTGCTCTGTCTCTATTCACTGTTCACATTAAGTCTGCAAAACTGCTCATCTGACCAACACCAGAGCAGAGAGAGCAGGAGGTATGAACAGAGGTCATACACTCATGTATATGGAAAATATATGCGTATGGTATGTATTAATGCACTGAACACACACACACACACACACACACACACACACACACACACACACACACACACACACACACACACACACACACACACACACACACACACTGTGGTGACCATGGGGCAGATAGACACCCACAGTCACAGCACCCCCATCCAAAACTGTGTCTGAGGAAAGTCACTCCTTAAAAAAAAGACGGGAAAGGTTGATAGATGGAGGGCTGGTAATGAAATGGAGACATCAAGGAGCATGAAGAGTAGAGGAGGGAGGGAGGGAGGGAGTGAAGGAGGGAGCATGGAAACAACTCAAAAGAGAGGCAGAAAGAGAAAGAGAGAGAAGGAGAGGGGGAATAAGAAGAATAGCCTTTCGCCTGTGTTCCATCAAGGGAGAAATTACACATTTACTAAGGTTTTTTCTTAAGACGACGGCCCTCATAGATCAAACCGCTTGGATGTACCAGCCAATTTTCAACATGAAATATAGACACCAGAAATCTATTACACCTGTGTTCTCTCCCCTCCTTCCATCTGCAGCTCTCTGTCGCTCCTTCTCGCAAAGGTTGATGCATCTATATCACTGTCTCCTCTCCTCCCTGCGTCCACCCCTGTGTCTCTCTCTTCCCTCCTTCCCGTGAGGCCATGGATCTCCCACTGTCTCTCTCTGACATGTACATTATGTTACCCACCAGTGCATCTGCTTGACAAATGGGGAAGTTGATCATATTCAATAATTGTCTGACCTTTTCCTTTTCTTGTATTTCAATTGCTTCTTTAACTGCTGCAACATTAAGAAGACTTAAAAGTGGATTTTTTTAAAAGTGTGTAAAGCTATAGCTGCACCTGTATGACTGATCACTATTATGACTATTTGAAAAAATGTAGAGGCTTTAACTTTGATAATATAAACTACAGAAGAACAAAATATTTGATTTGGGAATTAAGAAATATTGGGGAAAAAAGAGAAGCATGAGTGTCATCGCTCACAAGTTGTAATACCACATGTTGTGTTTATGGAACAATAATATAATAATATAATATAATATATTTTATATCCCTATAAAAAATAGGGATAACATGTCCAAACCACGCAAGACATGTTTAAATGTAGCCTACCATGTAAATATGCCATTTTAACATTGGATAGATTCAAATAATCATTTGTAGAGAAACGCTAAATTCACATGTACACAAAACTAATGTTTTGTCCATCTTATTTTCTTTTTTCTCTCTTTATTTAACACATTAAAATTATTTCTAAAATAACATACAATTTTGTCACCAATTATAACTTGACTTCTATGAGACCATTTTGTATTCTTATAAATATATAATAAGATTTTTAAACTTATGTTGAAATTGATGTGAAGCTTTAATGAATATACAGTATGCTCACACCACATCCTGACATACAGCGAGTGAGCGAAACAGCGATGATATCTCGCATGAAGGTGTCCTGATATGCAGCGTGACGATTTTGTCGCGAGCATATTCTATTGGTTCAGCATTCAAACCAATCAAATTATCGAGGGGCGTAAGCGAACTTCTGGAGCTATTTTTAGATTCCTGGCATTTCCTGGTTGCTGTTTTTCACATCTTGGAGTATTTTTTGTAATTTTATTTCTCTCATATTCTCCTCTCTTTGCTAACTAGCTTGTGAACAGAAAGCAGCGTGTACTTCTCAACCAGTAAGAAGTGTTTAGGGGCAGGACACCGCTGCGAAATGTTGTCCAGATAGAGACAGAGCGAGTGATTTTTTCAGGGTTGGGCGGCATGTACGCATTCTAATAATTTTTTCTCGCTCGCTTGCGTCGCTGTATGTCAGGACGCTGTGTTAGGTCTCTTAAATGTTTATGAAGCAAGTTCTAATCATATTTAAAACCGTAATTTCTAACCACTACTAAAGCATCACATCCACAGTGTTCTTGTGAATTGAAGTTTTAAGGAACTAAGAATTTAAGGATTGACTGTTGTTGAAGATGAAAGAATGAAATCCCTGACATGGAAGATATATAAAGACAATTAAATAAATTAAGTGAGTAAACTATTGAAAACTGCAACACACGTAACGCAGGACATAAAATGTTACATTAAAAGTTGTGTTATGTTCTCTTATGTTTACAGAGATGTATTTGAGAAAAGAGCTCCAGAGGCAGAGAAAGAGGCATTATCACTAGGTCCAGTAATGTTCTGGACAGTGAAGAGGAGCAGAGGCTGTGGGGAAATGTTGTGGTCATGATCTACTGTAGGATGGGGATCGAGACAGTCAGCAGACATGTTTTGAGGTGGAAGGCATGGACATGGGAGTGGGCAGGTGGACTGACTGAAGTTTAATCAGGATATTGTATGAGAACACTAGTGCAAGATGAGTCTGGATGTGATGAGGGAATCGATCGGGTCGCAGTGTCCAAGTTGAGGATTCTTGAGAACATTGGACAGCCTACACTGATGCACAGCACATGGCTGCACACATGATACAATAGCACCTCACACTGAGTACAGATAGACATCCAGCAGACACTGACTGAAGAGCAGAGCTGCAGAGAAGAATGTGCTGAACTATTTTTAATTCACTGAGCAATGAACACCACACCTGACAAAATAAGGAAATTAGAGATGTTAAAGTGAGAGAGAGAGAAAAAAAGGCGCTGATCTCACACATCCATTGTTTCGGGGGCTTGAACAGCCTGATGTCAGTGAAGTGTTGTTATAGTTTGACCTGTTAATGGATTATTACTGTCAGAGCAGCACGAACAAATAAAAGTCAAACAGCTGTCACCTGGACAGCAGGATGTGCTCAGCTCTGCACATCCTGCAGTGACACCACACCTCCTCTCATAACTATAATACACACGCACACATATAATGTGTATAGAACTGTTTGAAACGGACATCAGTAACATACTCAGGCACTAACTCCACAGTTACAATATGTATCACAGTTTACTGGGGTTTCCAGTGCTGCTGCTGTTGCTGCCCACTAAAATATCGGGATGGTGTTTGTTAGGATCAGGAGGTAAAACATTCAAACCATGAGCAGCTCAAAATGTCATAGCTTACTTTTTTTTTTTTTCGGCTTTTTGCCTTTTTTTTTTATTTGATAGTGATGACAGTAGAGATAGACAGGAAATGGGGAGGCAGAGAGAGGGGGAATGACACGCAGGAAAGGTCTGCCCGACGCGGGATTCGAACCGGGGATGCCTGCGGCGAGGACTGTAGCCTCTACATGGGGCGGCCGCTCTACCCACTGCGCCACGCACCGCCCCATCATAGCTTACTTTTAAGTTTTCAAGGTTATAGTTAGTGAAGCTGGTAAATGTGGCAAAACCTAAAGGGACGCTTCACTCAAAATCGATAATTCACCAATTTTCTACTCACCGTCATGCCAAGGAAGGGTTTGGAAAACTTTCGGTGTCATCAAAATGCTTTTGGAGTTCCGGGGGTGGTGGGGGGGTGGTGGGTTAGGCTGGCTATGGATTTTCATATAATGGTAGTGGATAGAGCTCACCTTTGAATCGTCCAAAACACACACTATGAAACATCCAAATACCTCCATACTGCTCGTCCGTACTGACCCAAATGTCCTGAAGCCGCGACATGAAAAAGATGTTAGTTTTTAGCCTTGTTGTAGTAGTAGCTCCCAGTGGCTGCACGACATTTGATGCGAGATGTTCTTCTGTGTTTACAGTACATCATACATCTAATGGTTTACAACGAAGAAAGAACATCTCACAGCAAATCTTGGATAAAAACAGAGGTCAAGTAATTTTTTTCCCAACAACTTTTTCATGTCGCAGCTTCAGGACACTTGCGTCAGTACGGACAAGCAGTATTTGGATGTTTCATAGTGTGTGTTTTGGACAATTCAAAAGTGAACACCTTCCTTGGCATGACGGTGAGTAGAAAATTGGTGAATTATCGATTTTGTGTGAAGTATCCCTTTAAGGTAGCAGCTAAGCAGCAGCAAGGTTTTGTAAGAATTGGCACTTAGCCTGTTAGCAGTTAACACTGCAAAATGAGTTCCACTGAGTCACAATGTCGTGGACCAGTAAGCAAGTGGGTGTTTCACAAAGGGCCGTGATGAAGGGATGGTGGAGACCAAAACAAAGCTGAGAAACAGACTTTGCTAACTAGCTTTTAGGCTCCTTCAGAATGGGCGAAATATGCACTGGCTTGCTAACAGTTTAGCCACAACAATATTGTATGCCAGAGTTGTGTTTACAACTTGTTCTGCTGCCCAACCATTTGTTTTTTACTTTCACTTTTTCACATTAGCACTGTTTTATGCATTAGCTACCCATTGCCTCCCCAGCAAAAACTGTAGGCCTACTATCACCATTAGCGCGTAAATTCCACCACAAGTTTGACACACTAATGTTCACATAATGTTGACACTGCCACCCCCTTCATTACTCATCCCTCCCCACTGATAGATGCTATGATACAGGAGAAAGGAGGGTAAGCAGAGGGAGGATCTTCATGTAAAATTCACTTAGCTGCCATATTTTTTTCCCCCTTCAGGACAAGATTAATTGCGTTATAACTTGTTTCTGGTTGGGGTGGAGGGAGTGTGGCAGAAAAGCACTCGCTGTTCAAATCTCAAGCCCCTTCCTCCTTCCCTACTCCCTCTCCTCTCCCCTCCTCTCTGTGGTGACCATCTCTTAATACATCCTGAGAAATTGAGGTTAAGAGGGGATATCCAGGGGGTTATCTGGCGTCGAGGCGCTCGGCGTGGGGAGATTGATGGTCTTAAGAGGCCGGGGTGCCGTGGTCATATTCATATGGTAATTCCTTCCTATTGTCCCTGCGGAAACTGAGGCTTTCTTTAATCTGAGAGGGAGGCCTCCTCTCGCTCTCTGTTGAAACGAAGCCCAGCGTCACTTTATCATCTCCACAGATGCTGATGATGACGACGGGTGGCCGGTGACGTCTGGATGGATGAATCACAATAACACGTTTTCTGTGTGTGTAAATTAAAAAGGAAGAGGTGGGAGCATTGTTGATAGGATAATGTTGAAGGGTGTTTCAGGGGAGGGCATGGTGAATATAATGATAACTCTATACTAGCTGTTATTTTAATCCCCCTCCCTCGCAGATCAAGGAAAGATAACTTCAATCCATTTGTGAATAAGAAGCTTCAGTGCTGACAATTTCAAGTCCAGTCCGGAGATAGCCATCCTGTGTGATAAAGGCATTTTGGTTTTACACTTGTAAATCCATCTATTCAAACGCCTGGGATTGTATGAATGCATTATACCTTTTTATTTTGTTATCAAGCATTTTTATCTCACATTATCTACTTTTCGCGTGACATATATATTCAAACTGTGCAACAGGATTAGAAAAAAATAAATACACATACATATTGAGCAGTCAAAAGCTGTAATCTATAATGTATCACAATTTACTTTATTTCTCATATCTCTACTAGCCCATAGAGAAATGTAATGAATTACATATGGCCACCTATATTATTATCGAATATACGGATATAAATTTGAATCTACTATAAGTTAAAGTTATAACATGTATAAAATATCTATAGTAAAATAGAGAGAATTAAAAGTTGATTTATCATATACCGCTATAACATGATGTGGCCATAACGGTGTATATTTAGTGCAAGTTTATCAAAAATGACTAATATATGTTTTTCTTATTGGGAAGTATACTGTTATAGTATTTTCATATCTGGAAATTCAGTGTAGATATATGTAGACCTTCGGCACTTGTGTAAGACAGAATAACATTTTGGTTGCCTGCCTTAATGTGGCTCCCTGCTTTCTGTTCATTGTCTAATGCCTGACAGCAGAACATAAGGAGCAAATGTAAATTTTACACAAGTTTCTCTGGAGGCACAGAGCAGTGGTTGAGTACAGATGCAGATAATGTGCAGTAAACCTGTCTGTGGTCGATCTATACGCTCACATGGTGGATCTATACTGAGATCTGCCAGAATAAATGGCTTATCTATATACTTGGTGGATCTATATATCCAGTACATGGCTGATCGATAGTAATGAATCTGAGCTCAGTAGACAGACAACAAGATGTCTCCTCTGAGAGTCCACAGACATGCACACACATACTGTATATATACTGGAAGAGAGACACAAAAACAGTGATGTGTGTGTGCGAGTCTTCACTGGATCATTTTCAGTGGTTTGTTTAACTTTGCATAATCGATTTATGGTATTAGTGTATAATGTATGCCATTTGTTTTCCTACAGACTAATTAGTGCGTTTATTAGACTTTATCCTCTGATCTACTTCAAGGTTACAGAGTCTATAACAGGAAAACAAACCTATAAAATATAGAAACAGCTCATAGACAGGCCCCAGGATGTGATCTCTGTTCTATAAGGCAGCAAAGCTCTCCATCACACCACATCCTACCACCCTTTGCTCATGATATTTTATGTTTTTGATATATTTAGCTGTAGCCTTTTATTTTCATTAAAGTCTTGGACTGGCTTTTTAGATTACACAAAATGACTTCATTATGCACTGGGTCATATTCAGAGTGGGAAAAGTATTGTATAATGAAGAAGAATAAACATGCACTTATGTGAGCCTCAATCTTTTCATAATGTTGCACCTTTAAACACATTTTACAAAAATATTTAACATTATTATGGCTGTATTGAACAGATTCTAACACTGAAGTCTATGAAGTGAAGGGGAGAAGTCATGGTGTGTTGCTGAAGGTATCAGTGACAAGGTGTAATAAAAATGCAGTTCTCCGGTTTAAAGTCATATCCAGACAAAATGTGAAAGGAACATTTTCCTCCTCTACAGGTGCAGATGGCAGGAAGCAGACCTCAACCTACAATTAAATCTCTCTGCAGACGACTGTGTGTTTCTGTTGCTGATGCTGGCCTGAATGAAAACTTTAACACAAGACACATTAACTACACCACAAAGCATCATTTGATTTTCCCAACACACACTGAACACAGTACACCATACAATCAGAGGTAGTGAAATTAACTATAACCTACAAAGAACATAATGAAATCGCTGCTTTTTTAAAACTATTGATACTGGGACATAGTGTTGAATGAAAACACCCAACATAATTTGATGACTCCAGTGTGTGGCGTATTAAAGAAGCACATTGTATAAATTTGTATATAGATGGCGATATTTTGTAATGAAGATGTTTTGTTCATCGTCCAATGAGATGGACAGACTGTCTGCTAAGCTGAAACTAAACTTCTAGTCTACTCTTGTATCCTGATGTGATGTTCCATGCAGACATACTTACAGGTGACACAGAAAACTATATCATCTAAGTTTTACAAACTCACAGGAGAACACAGACAGAGAGAAGCCAACACACTGACTCAAACCACATTAATTAAGTTGAATCACAGTGATTTCTTACTGCTCTGATCAGTTTCTTCACCGGGGCGACCACTGCTGGTGTGTGCACTTTCCTCATATCACCCCACCAACACACACACACACACACACTACACACACACACACACACACACACCTCCCCCTCCTCTTCTTAATCAATACTCATATTAATCATCCAAAATATCTGTGTGACAAACCAATTATTAATCTGCACCGTCAAGTCCAATACAGTGAGATAATGAATTTAGTGGGAATGCTGTGGACTCCATCCGTTCATTAACTGCTGATGGCTGCTGTAATGACTGCTCAATGTCACCAGGATATTCTACTGCTATTGATGAAGCGGAGATGGTAGGGGCACGTGTGCGCACACACACACACACACACACACACACACACACACACACACACACACACACACATATACCGTATATATACACAGTACATGGGTAGGCATGTTTGCATGGAAAAAGAAAGATACAGTAACAAGTGCAGACAAACAAGATACATTATATATCTTCCTCATCCACTAGGGGGTGTCTTCGTTTTCTCTCCTCCCTCTGTCACTTTCGTCCTCCACCCCATTTTTAGTCATTTCCTTCCCTTATCCCCAACTTCTCACGCTCTATCTTCCTCTCCCCTATCCTCCTCCTCGTCTCCTCCCCCTCTTCGTATTGATGTCTTTCGCTCCTCGCTCCAATAAGCGTCTAATCAACAGCAGAGGAGATCAGATCAGATCACAGCAGGATGATGGATCTGGGAATCATTTACTGGGACTGGCCCACTCAGCTAAACCGCGGGTACGAATCTGCAAGATAGCTTGATGAAATGATGGGCTTGACGTTCCACACCATGAGTCCACAGCTTGCTAAATAAGAGCTGGGGAAGCCTACAGGCTGGGAATTCAACCTGTTTAATTTTTTTTTAAAGCTTCATTGCTGAAGAAAAGCATTTAATTAATCACTTTATTGATCACAGACACAGATACTCACCATCTGTTCAGAACTGGCTCAACATCATACACTGCTGATATTAGGGTCAATACAATCATTTATGGCTGCATGTGAGAGGCTTTGGCTGGTGTTAACCCTAACCCTTTTTTTCATCAATGCATTGGTGTGTCATTCGAAAAAAATGTTTCCAAAAAACCCACAGATACTCAACAAATATACAGTATGAGTTTAATGTAGTATGTTGGCGCTATGCATCACCGGAAACAGAAGCACCTCAGGTCTGTGCTCTCGCTACATGACAGTTCCATTTACTCCTCCAGCACCACTGTCAAATTTGCAGACACCACCACTAAAGGAGGTGGTCACCTTTAGCTCAGAGGTGTTCCCATAACAACCTGGACTTCAACACCATACAGTAGATCTCCAGGAGGTGATAATAAGACTCCAGAAGATGGTCATCACCATGCTCTCTGCATACAAGGGGGTGAAGCAGAGAGGGTGGAGAACTTTGAATTCCTGGGAGTCTACATCAAGGCAGGCTTCACATGATCTGTAAACATCAGCCCACCTCCCACAGGAGCTGCTCTCCATGCCACCATGGAGCCTGCACAGTGTGGCTCAGCAGATGTGCTGTGGAGAATGAAGTGGTCTGCTTCCGGGGATGAAGGCAGCTCTGAGTATCATTAGCAGCACTATAACCCTAACTCTTAGGGATCGTTACAAAGCCTCATAAACACCATGGACAGAAGGTACAGGACAATGAAAACCAGAATAAAGACTGGACTGACTGAAAACGACAGACTGCTGCGAGCAACGAAACAAACCTGACAGTTTCCTCTCTGTTTAAAGAGGAACTATGCAAGTCTGGTCACCTTTCCGCTATTTACAGTATTTTGCTAACTCTCCGCTTGGCCATGCCGTGTGATTTTGTTTTAAAGCTGGCAAGCTGGCAAAAAAACATTCCATGGAGCGGTGGATAACGTTATATAATGTATACGATGTTATGACGTGTATATTTGTGTAGTCCTGTCATAAACAAAAATTTCCGGGTTACGGAACGTGTTTGTGTCCCGGTGCTGCAGAGACGAGAGCTGGGACACCGGGGTGGCGACCAAGTAATACACTGATGTTGCAAGGTTGGTTTTCAGCCATGAGACGTCAGGTGGAAGGCAAAGAGCCTCCATGCTCACTTGTAACAAGTTACAATTTATGTATCTAACCATCACAATTACTTGGAAGCTTTTTAATTGAAGGGATAGTTCAACATTTTGGCAAATTAGCAAAATCCCTATAGTCTTATGAGTAGGTTCGTTACCTTTAATTGTCGGTGCAAGCTATTTCTAAAATGGTGGAGCAGAGCTGCGAGCTGCTCAGAGCTACGCTACGGCGGCTA
Source organism: Trachurus japonicus (assembly GCF_045865225.1). Lineage (NCBI taxonomy): Eukaryota > Metazoa > Chordata > Actinopteri > Carangiformes > Carangidae > Trachurus > Trachurus japonicus. The sequence goes on along the minus strand of NC_140923.1, from coordinate 37,953,076 downwards.
ATGGGTTTCTTGGTTGCCCTCATCAAACTCATCAAATACACAATCCAACAACTCCAAAACGCTCTGGTGGACAAGTTGCACATTCACCATGCTATGAGATAATAACGGAACGTTACAAGACAGAGCCGTTTTAGAGGTAAATTCATGCAAAACCGCTGATGCACGTTCTCGTCGGGGGACAGTTTTTCTGCAAGCAGTCTCTGTATTTGCCTCGAAAACAACTCAGTCTAGCGTAGCTCTGAGCAGCCCTCGCCTCTGCTCCGCCGTTCTAAACATAGCTTGCACTGACAATTAAAGGTAACGAACCTACTGCTAAAGGGATTATGGCAGTAGGCCAATTTGCCAAAATGTTGAACTATCCCTTTAAGGGAAAATATAGCCATGAGAAAAATCCTGCATAGTTCCTCTTTAAAGCAGAAGTAAGCGGAATATTTGTGTTAATATAAGTCTTAAATAGTTATATCTTCCGACAGCAATCACTTATAGAGTGTTTGGTCTGAAACACGGGTCTGTCAGTCACTCTGCTCTGCTGTAAGCCGAGGAGAAAACTTTCCTTGTATCCTACAACCTTTATCCAATGAGGAGAGAGAACGGCATAAAGGGGCGGTCCTCTCTGTGTGTGCAGCCAAGGGATGCGCATGAATGTGGTGACGTAGGGACGAGGGCGGGGACTGCTAACTCCATCGGCTGACAAGAAGTTAGCCAAAACGACCGGATTGCTTACTTCTGCTTTAATATGCAACTTTACATTTTAATTTTAACTTTAAATCCTTTTCAGTTCGGACTGTCACTACTTCACCAAAAGGGCCTTCACCCAAAATAATGATGACTCATGTCACGCATGGCTCTGGCTACTCTGTGTGTGGGTCATCGTTCACTGAGTATTTCTGCCCTGCATGTTGCCTGATGTCAGCTCCCCTCTCCTCGCCCAGCAGCCTCCACATTTGCATACAAATGAACATCTAAATGGGCTCAATGACATAATTGACTCACAATTAGAAATTTTCTTGAGTTGGTCACTTTGCACTGGACGGCCCGCGTGCACAAAATGAGTAAAGACACACACACACATAGAGGGAGGGGAAAAAAATGGCTTCTATTTTGCATATTAATGAGAGTCATTAGCTGTCGCTTGGCAATGGCTGACAAGGGGACTTATTTATGCCGTGGCCTTCGATGCCTGACCGGGGGAAAGTGTCCAATTCAGCGACTCGTGCTAATTGTTCCTGAGCATGTTGTCCGGTTGATCATCATCATCATCATGGGAAATTAGGCCCGCTTCAAAAAGACGACTTGGCTGACGTTGGACGTGGCCTATTATGATAACTCTGTGTAAGCTTTTAACTTTTGCTGCTCTACAAGAGCCAAGCTTTTAACTTGGAGCCATTAAGGTCCTTGTATCTCACTGTTTCACTTCAAGTAACAACTATTGAGTTCCAAAAAGCTGACAGATGAGCCAGAACAGCAAGTGACTCAAGATGCAGGCCATTATGCTAATATTTTGATAGATGGAGCCAAGGGAGTGGTTTAACATAGACTTTCATGACAAAGTCCTTTCTCTATTGAAAATCAAACAAATATGATTCTGTTAAATCTAATAATATTATTGCACAGTAGAAGATGTCTTGTAGACCTTTAGACCGACATAATGTCGTGGGTGACAAAACTATTCTCTGGATTAACAATTTTGTCAACACTGATTATTTAAACTGAAACTGGCATCATGAGTTATTTTGGATCAGAGCTGCTCTCTGATATTTTATTTGTGCAAAATGTCAGAAGAAAGCTGTCTCATCAGAGAGACTGACACTGATTATTCACAAATTTTTGTCTCTTGATATTTGATATCATCATCAGAACCATGAAATGTTATTAAATGTGACTAAATGTGAGAAGTGCCTTCCAAATATTCAAGTAAGGCTATACAGTAAAGAACTGCTGGGAATATTATAAGAATTTTGTGGTATAGAGACAGTTTTTTTTTTGTTTTAAATTATGAAAATCTCATTTCACTGTTTCTACTGCCAACGCAGTCAGACTGTCTGTTCTTGTATTTCCTATAACGTTATACATATATCACATAAGATTTTAGGAATACCAAATTGGAGTCAACCAAATCAAAACATATTGCCCAAGCTGGGTTGTTGGTAGGTTTTGATCCAGTCTGAATTCATCCTGCAGCGTTCAGCATTGATTACCATGTTAACTATCTCAGCAATCCCACAGTGGTGTCATAGAAAACCTTTAGTAAATTAATTGGACAGACAGAGCAAACTGTTGACCCATCTGGTGAACTATCGTTGGATTTCTTTTATGGCTGGTATTTTATCAAAGAGTCTAGATAAAGATAAGGCTGAAGCTATTTTCCACTTATTATTTCAAGATAATAATTCAACTAACTCAAAAAATAAGTCAGTTTCAACTTTTGACATTGAGTCAAATCCCAGTCTCTTTGGTCTGAGCCCTGTGCTTGACCCATTCATCCTCATCTTCATCCTCTTCCCCGTGTGTAACTCCTGTGGCCTTTCTGCTCAGACCGGGTAGACATTCCGTACACCACCAGGCATAATGAAAGCTGTTGAATATTGAACAGTGCATTGTAACAGTTTGCACCATCCTTTTACGTAAATATGTTTAGTGAGGGGAAAAAAAACACACATCTGCATTCCATCCAGGTGTAAATAGTCAAATCGGTGTCATGCGGCTGCTCTCCCCTGTGCAAATACACACTGGGCAGAAATAACCAAGGCCTGTGTATGACTGAGATACTGTGTGCCTTCCCAGACATGCAGACAATATGCACAAATGCTCCTGGCTGTAGTTACCATGGCTGCTGTGTACATGCGCTCATCTGTGTCTTGTTGTCTATTCCTCTAAAATGCAGAGGCTTATAGGCCTCTTTAGTGGAAAGGTCTCTCTCTCTCTCTCTCTCCCTCTCTCTCTCTCTCTGTCTCTCTCAGCTGGAGTGCCAGGCAATCCAGCCGCGATCCAGAGATGAGGAGTGTGACAACAAAGAGGTGGAGGACAAGGAGGTATTAGTGCACACACATACACACACACACACACACCTACACACACCTACACACACACACACACACACACACACACACACACACACACACACACACACACACACACACACACACAGTCAGTGTGTAGTAGTTATGGTCTGGACAGCTTTAGCACCCCCATATTGTAAACAGGGGGGTGGTGACCGCCTCCCTGTGCTTGTTAAGATCATCTCCGTCATTCAGCAGACGCCGCACTGTCAGTGCCTCGCTGTGCCCCGACACAATCAACATTAACTATGACACACACACACACACACACACACACACACACACACACACACACACACACACACCTGCACAGATACACCGCCCATGTACATTTATCCAAAACTTTACACACACCACAAACACACACACGCAGCAGCAAATCTGTTCATGGATCCTGCAATAAATCTGCACACAATACACACACACACGCACACTCACTTAGATTTATATTCAGATATAGATACTGTACATGTATACAAAATTACAGACATTAAACCTCTTGCTCTTCTACACACACGCACACACACAAACACAAACACACAATGGCTTATCCTGGCAGAGCCCCATGCAATCAGCATTATCCATGTGAGCTCCTTAATGGGCACCTCGTAAAACACACGACAGCTCTGCTACAGGAGAGACAAACTACCTGTGCTGACACACACACACATGCACGCACACACACACACACACACACACACACACACACACACACACACACACACACACACACACACACACACACACACACACACACACAACAATGTATGTATCTCATCCATGAAAACAGTGCTTGCAAACAAAGTAGGAGATTTGTACTTGTACAGATTTCTTCATGTCAGCTAAGTGAAGCTGATGATTTGGATTATTACATCTCATTTAAAGCTTACCTTTACAAGACTCTCTGTAACAGCGTAACAATAAATGGGTAACACTTTACAAAAAGGGTCCCTTAATTAATGTTAGTTAGTACATTATTAAGCATTATTATATAAACTAATGTGTTAATTAATGCTGAGTAATGCATACATAATGCTAACTAATTACATTATTCAACTTTTAATTTATTAACTAACTTTGAGTAGTAAACATTAATTAACTGCTTACTAATAGGCTACATTAATTAATGTGTTGCCTAACCCTAAGTAATACATAATAATGATTGTTAATATAATCTGTAAACAGTTAATTAATGCTTAATAATGTAATTATTAATTAAGTTAATTAAGGGACCCTTATTGTAAAGTGTAAATGTATTCCTTTCTTACCTAAAAACTAATATCAATATCAATAATATTGCTTTATTCTAATATGACTCTTCAGCAAATCTATGAAGTTGATGTTTATGTGATATATTCATGATCTGACTATGAATACTCATCACATAATGTTAATTAACTTTATATAAATCAAGTCTAAAGACATAATTCTCCTTAAAAATACTGTATGCCCACTAGCTTTGCTGCACTTAATCGGCGTAAATGTGCACGCATTACCCACTGGGTGTTGGAGCAGTCCCCCAATATGATGGTGGGAGAAATACTTAAAGCAGAAGTAAGTGATATATTTGTGTTAAATAGTTATATCTTCCGACAGCAATCACTTACATAGAGTGTTTGGTCTGAAACACGGGTCTGTCAGTCCCTCTGCTCTGCTCTGAGCCGAAGAGAAAACATTTATCGTATCCTACAGTTTTTATCCAATGAGGAGAGAGAACAGCATGCAGGGCTGTGTGTGCAGCCAAGGGACGCCGTGAATGTGGCGACATAGGGACGAGGACTGTTATGGTGCGTTCAAGGAAACTCGTATTTTTCCGACCGTGAAGTGGTACCAGTTCGATCTGGTACGAGTTCACCGGTCGGAAGTTACGAGTGGCCGTTATAGTGACTTTCACAGGTAAAACAGGTCGGAAAAACAAGAGTGGGTTGCCTGAAACGCTACAAAGTCGTAAGTTGTGACTTGAAGCTGTAATTTACGATTTCAAAAGCCTGCCTGGAACGCAGCATTAGCGAAAACGACCGGACCGCTTACTTCTGCTTTAACGTAAGTAATATGAAAATAAAAACAATAAAGTAGAATATAAGCACCAACAAAAGAACACACACATTACATTGCATTCATTGAAGTTTATTAATTGATTAAGATGCATTTTGATAATTTTCCACAGACATGATGACTTTGCAGGCAGTTTCAGTGGCTCATTGCTGAACCAGTTCCTCCTCCTGTTTCTCCTCTGGTTTGCTTCTTTGAGCTTCTGCCTCCACTCTTGCTCCTCCCTCTGCAGGAGCCGGTGTGCTTCATGGCCTCAGATCTTCAGCTGCTCCTGGAGCCTTGCCACCTTGTCATGTTGCTCTCTGAGTGCTGTCTCTTTGTCCATCCACATCTCAGAGACAAAGGTTTCTGTCATATTCTGTAGGTCATTCATGTTGAGGCAATTCATTTCCGCCTCAGTTGACTCTCTGAGTGCCTCTTTGTTTCTGGATGACTCCTCTGGGAACTTCTGGTGGTCTATCTCTGTTACCTGGACCCACGAGTCCTGATTGTCACCACAGGGAGCTACACCGTTCCCCTCAGGCTGCATTGCTCCTTCTGTCTGCTGCTGCTGATGATTGTGGACCTCAGGATCCTTCATTTTTTAACTGAAGAGCCTCTTCATTTTTGGGTTCTTCCTCATTGTTTCTGAGAGCCTTCTTTTTCTGTGGGTGCCTCTTCCTTTTTTATACGGTACCTCCTCTGGAAGGTGGTCCTTCTCTGTTACCTGGACCTGTGAGTCCTGTTTGTTACCACAGAGAGCCACTTCCTGCACAGCTCCTTGCAGCACTTGTTGATGTGAAGCTCAAGCTTGCGGGTGAAATCCATATTGATTGCTGACTGCATGTAAGTTCGGTGGTGGACATCTGGACCTCTTTCATCTTGTCAAGGAACTTCTGGTTTTCATAGTACATTGCTCTTATAGTCTGTTCTCTGCATGGTTTCGATTGAGCTGGATTTTGAGATGCTTAAACGTATAACATGTAGGAATTACCCCCATCTAGTCGTGCAGTTGCACATCGGAACGTATTCTTGATGTGCATTCATGTGAAATCGGGCAGACGTCAGACAGACAACAGACACTGCATGTAACAGGATAAACAAGCGTCTATGGAAACAAGTGGTCCAATACAGGCGTGACAATATGTTGTCATGGTGATGTCGTATTGTTTACCTGACCCACGTTTTACCGTCTTTCTCTCGTCGAGTAAAATGACGGTTGGTTTGCCGACGGCGTCATTCAGATGCCTGACTGCACCTGAATGCAACGTCAGTGCCTCCGTCCTTCTCACACTACACAGTGGTGACAGTTTTAACAGGCGCTACCAGGAAAACTTTCTCCCCGAGCCGACAGCTCCGGTGAGTTTCTGTGGTTACCTATGGTCACGCTGCCACTGAACGTAAAAAATGGCGATGCAACATGGCCGCCTCGGTTCGGTGCGTCGCCCACTTGTGTATTTATAACGACTTGTAACAACCCAAAGAAAGCTTTCATTTGTATGCGGGTGTGATTCGACTTCAGTGAAATACGTATTTATGAAAGCAATATTTGATTTTTGCTAATAAAAAGCCAAATAAGTTACATCCTGGGGCTTTAATTATTTTGTTGCTGGCAAAAGTTTGCTTACAGCATCCTGCTATGTCTGTCTGGCCTGATGCAGCTTCTCATTCAGTGAAGCTACTTCGCCCCTCAGCTTTTGCATGGTTTTGCATGCAGCAGTTCCAGGACATTGATTTCGGTTTCGACTTTGGTTTTCAGTCTGCTTACATCACACACTGATCCTGAACCACATGTTTTGATATATAACTTGCCTGGGTCCTCTCAAAGCTGTAGGAGTTGCAAACTGAAATTTGACATGGAAGATGACTAATAAGAAAAAGAAGAAGAAACATGCAGGGTAACAAAAGTGCCTCGGGGTGAGGTCAGTGCCTTGGTGTGTTCGCCCCATAGCACTAATTGAAAATGAAGACAGGGAAAATCTTCTGTGAAAGTTAAAGTTTACAGACAACAATTAAAGATTGCAAAGATTCCAGCAAGCAGTGAAGAGCACACCTTCATATGACATTTACATTACCCAAGATCCAAGAGAAAAAGGACAGAAAAATACACACACACAAGCACACACACCACAAAACAACCATGCACTTCAAGGCTCAGTGGGGTTGCGAGATCATATCAGGTAAAGCACCAGGTGTGTACATGTTTGTGTGTGTGTGAGTGTGTGTGTGTGTGGTCACTGGGACATAAAACGGGAGCACGCCACCCATGTCAGATATGCTGCCCTTTCCTCTAACGGCTCCAGAGGCCACAGAGGCTAACTGCCGTCAATGCTTCCACCTCTGCCACACACACACACAGCCTCTATCTCATTCTCACATGCACAGTCACACTCATACACACACACACACACACTCAGGCATGCGTGGGGCTGCAGCAACACACAGCCGTGGTCATTCCATGCGTCTCCAGTCCAGCTAGCGGCGACGTTCCCGTCACAACTGCCAGTGCATTTGACCTTTCCTGTCCAGGCCTAATCGGATTGTGTCCCTCTTTATGAAATCAGACACTAAAGGTCAGCAGGCTGTTTAACATGGGGTGGAGGCCCAGAGCTATGGAATTTGCCTTGGCAGTAAATTACGTTTATTATGTTTGGTGCGTGTGATTCTATACCCTCCCAAAGGCCGCGGGGCACTGGACATGGTGATACATGGAGATGGGCCACAAGGCCACACTTTTCCTCAAAAGCACAATGAAAGTCTTCACTCTGTGGAGCTCCACTGGTACTAAAGATATGATGCTGTGCACTTACAACACAGTGAACTGTCTGTCACCTTTTCCTGTCCTGTCATTTTCATTTGTACTATAAAAGAGATCAATAATGATGCTAACCCTTTCAATAACACAAAGAACAAAGGCTTAATTAAAATACAACCGTGTGTATTTAGAACTCTTATCTCTGTAAGATTTCCTCATTAGGCATGCTTTGCGATTAGTTTGAAAGTTGAGCTTTCAACTTCATTATTTGACCTTGAAAACAGATAATTGAAAAAACACCACTTTGAGGTCCATTTAGTTGCCATTTAGTTTATTTTCCAGGCTGACTTAAAGAGGAACAATGCAAGATCTGCATCTTAATTAAATAGCTTCGGAGTAATTGTGATGGTTAAATTACTTGTTACGACGAGAATGGAAGTTCTCAGCCTTCCACCAATGGTCTTTTGGCCAAAAATCAACCTAGCAAGATCAGCATCTCTTTTTACAACAGCGAAAGTATGCACTTATGTATGCTCCGTACAGAAAAAAAGCGACCAAAACAGCCAAAAAGGACCAGACTTCCATAGTTCCCCTTTAATGGTTGCATGCTTGATTCCTGAAAAAAATCAGTTGGTGTTACAATGTGAAGTCTGCACACTGCATTTTGCCATACTTTGCAGTGTGAACGCACTTAGATACTCAAAATACTTAGTGTCAGTATGGAAGTATTTGAATTGAGACACAGCAGTGCAAGTCCACGTGAGGGATGATGGATGGGTTAATCATGAATGTAAACTCCTAAACAAAGTGGAACAAGGTTTTGGATTGTTCTTTCTACTGTCTGAGGATGCAATGAGCCTTAAGCTACAATATGCAATATTTCTGAAAAATTCAATGGCATAAGTCTTGACTTGCAAACCACTTGGCTCCTCCCCCTCCCTGCTTCAGTATCCCCCACTCAGCCCTGCTTACTTGGGTTGCGTTCGCTGTGTCAGCTAAGCAGGAGGAATCAAGAGCTTCCTCAGCCATAGCGGTGCCTTCCAGCAGATAATACTAGCTTGAAACATCTATCATGCATGATTGACAGCTGTGATCTCCCATCCCAGACTTCTCTGATTTAGAAGGACGTATCTCAACTACTGTATCTGCTGCCTGGCTGTTCAGTTACAGTACCTCCACATTGAGATGTGTTTTGGAGAATTTTCCAGCAGAAAGTTTTGTAAATAATTACAAAAGTTTGCATGCATCTAATAAAAATGATGATGAACATCATCCAGTCTGTCCAAGGCTTGTATTTGACAGTGTCCTATTAAAAAGTTTTAAGTTACATTAACTCTTTCGCGACCACACTAATTGCTCAGCACATCTGCTCCGGACCACATGTTTTTGGCTATTTTTTACCTTTTTTCTCACGTCGAACCAAACTCTGTACATCACCTAGAAACGAACGGTTTTCACGTGGTTGAAGAGTGACTTTCCAACGTGCTCCTCGAAAAAACTGCAAGTTTTTCCGCCGTTTTGTTCGTGAGTACGAAAGAGAAGAAGAGAGCTCGGTTTCTCCAAAAACGGAGCTCCCGCTCTAGTTTCAGAGAAAAATGCACTTTTGTGTCAAGTGGTTTTTGGCTTTAAAGAGAAAGTTCAACATTTTGGCAAATTGGCCCATTGCCATAATCCCTAAAGTCATGGAAGTAGGTTCGTTACCCTTATCGGTGCAAGCTATTTTTAGAACGGCGAGCTACGCTACAGAGACTAATGGGATTTCTTGGTTTCCCTCATCAAACTCATCAAATACACAATCCAACAACTCCAAAACGTGGCTCTGCTCCGCTGTTCTAAAAAATAGCTTGCACCGACTATTAAAGCTAATGAACCTACTCCTCAAACTATAGGGATTATGGCAATGGGCCAATTTGCCAAAATGTTGAACTATCCCTTTAAGTAATTTGTTTGAATGTGTTTGTTGTTTGTTTTGCTGTTAAATAAATTCAATATTCAGCTTTTTAATAAGTGATACACAAACTGTATTTGACTTATGGTTTAATTGACAGGGTGAAAAAAGCTGACCAACAGCACAGATGGCAGGGAGCCAGTCACACATCTACACTGTACACACTGATGTTTGTACATGTGTGTGTGTGTGTGTGTGTGTGAGGGAGAGAGAGAGAGACACAAGGACACATTAGAAACAAGTGATGACGATAGAGACACTGAGCGACAGAATGAGCTGAGATGAAGACAACACATCACTGTGGATGCTGGACGCTGTCTATTTTGGGGGCTGATCTCTCTCTCTGTCACACACACACACATACACACAAACGATCATCTCTCACACGTCGTGCTGTCCTTTTGAGGGATGTTTCTGTCAACCAGGAAGTGCTCGCCCGGTCGTCATGTAACCTTTTGATCCATCACGCGAGCCAGCTCCTGATCCCTCACCCCTTCATACCTACTGATCATCACTCATGTGACATGTTCCCTGCATCACACAGGGAGGGCATGTGTGTGTGTGTGTGTGTGTGTGGGACTGAATACATGTTTGTGACACTAACGCATTAAAAGTCGGCCGTATCCATGTTGACATCCGTCGTGCTCCTGGCTACTGGCTGCATGATGATCGAGATGAAACTGATATGTGCAGACAACAAAGAGAAAACCTCTTCAAGGCCTTTTACGCACTGTGAGTACCATGAAAGGGGGAGGATGCGGATCAACGTTACAGAAAACGACAAAAAATCATTACCGCCATGCAATCACTCATTAAATTTGTCTTTCCTCTTTGAGCACTGGTTCACTATTTTAACTTAACATCCTTAGCTGTCACTTTTCAATGATACAAGTCACCTCCAAACTTCCTTACCTTCGATAACGCAAGTATGAATATAAAAGTTCAGTATCCCCGAAAGCAAAGAGAAAGACTGAGGAAAAAAAGAAAGACAAAGGAAAAATGTGAACAGTGTTTTCTAATAGAATCTTAACTCATCTCTCACTAAAAGCCTCCTCCAGAAACAATTACTGATAAAAAATGAACATTGCCTATTTCAAACAGAACATGCGCACATTCATAACCCCCTAAACCAATTGTAAAAATGGCCCCTTCTCTCAATGAGCTGCAAATGTTTTCAGACTAATACCATTTCCCTCATCAATCGGCTGCTAATGACTGCAAGGTTTCAGAGTTGATGTGAGAGAAGGGTCGGTGGCACATAACTTTGTCTGGAGAACGTTGTCTGCAAACTCTGGGGAATGATGCTGTACAGTAAAGGTGAAATGCACATAGTTTACATATGTGAGTCTTACCATCCTATGACACATGAATCAATATTGACTGATTTCCTATCTTAGCTTGAGAACAAAGAGTGAAGATTTTAATTTGTGAGGTTACTGAGAGGTGCTTTGTCTGGTGGAAACATTACTGGAAATTACAATGGATTTTGTGAACTTTGTATGAAAAGTGAGATTTCTAACTAACAGGTTTTCCTTGCTCAGCTTTGGAGTTGTAGTTTACTTCTCCCTCTAAGACTGTATATATTGTATATGACATTACAACCTTAGAATTCACTTCTAACAAGCAGATATTTCTTTTCACAATGCTTAATTAATTTTATGGACAATTGAAGACAGTGTCCTACGGATCTAAGTCTACATTCAACGGACACTGTAACACAGAAGTCTGTACTCCCAGTAGGCAGCACTTCACCACTCTAGAGGTTGTATATTATTTTTTGAATGTACTTGCAACCAGAAATTAAAAAAAAAAAAAGCAAATCTTGTCATAAAATAATGTGCAGAAAGCAAGTTTTTAAAAATCCATATTAGTAGAAAATCTGATTCAAATCAGTATTAGTAATAATTATTTTCTCTTCATACATCTGGGATTCATCAATATCATCACACAACTTTGTTCTAATCTGTCAATTTAGATGTTGAGATTTTTCATAAGATGAATGAAAAGTCTAAACTAAAGAAAAAGTCACCAACAGCTGCAGGATTTATCAAAAGACACATGCATTTTTCAATTCATATGCTAAAAGCTAATATCTGGTATAAGGTAAAGCTATTGGATAGTCACAATTATTACAGCTACTTCAGCTCCACACTACATCTGTAGTCAGTGGACACATTTGTAATATCCTCCATTTCATTCTGATGTTTTACGTGCTGGCTGTGTTTAGCAGTCTCAGATATTGGCCTGTAAGTAAACCTGACGTAACATAAGTTTTGCTATTGCAACATAGCATTACCATTAACATTAGCATTAACAGCTGTTCACTCAGCAGTTTTGCCAAAAGCTTCGGCCGTCATTGTTTTTATAATAGAAGAGGTTATAACAGACCCTCTGAGCAGCAATACTCCTTCAGCAGATAGCTGGAGGCAGCTCTTGGTGAGTCAAGGAAAAAGTATGATGCTGAATTTGCAACATTTCCTCTAGGCCGGTAAGGAAACAGCTGTTGATGCGAATGTTAGACCATAAAGTTAAAGAAAGCTATCATGGTTTTGAATGTTCCAGTTCTCTGTCACCTCAAACATCAGCTCTGTGAAAACAGTTTGTGTGGTCGATGACACAAGATTTATCCTCTTTCACTCCAACAGGTACAAGAAAAGAAAGAGTACGGTGAGTAAGCGTCTGAAGGCTGTTTGGTACTAGTTTCCACTGACACCATTGCTGTGAATATTTCAGTGCTTCAGTAAAACAGAAAAGACAAAGCCTCTCCAACAACAGGCCGGAGATGGAACAGCACCTGTGAGGCAGAAGTTTGGCAAAACACAACAAAACGCTCATTACATTACTCCACTCATAAAACTATAATACCCAAACCTGCTTTTTAAAAATCTCATTTACACATTAAACACTCTACACTTGTTAAGCTTAGACTCTGTTATAATTACAAAGTCCACCACTTAAGCCTACAACATAAATACAAGGCTGCAGCAGAGTGTACAGTAAAAACACTTCAGAGCGCACACGCCTTCCATCAAAAATTAACTTGAGTAGCTTTGATAATTATACGATGGTGTAAAATATTTAAGAGCAAGTGTGTTTGGAGTGCTGTTTAGAGCAGCTCAAAAGAACATCAACTTCATCCAGAACAATAACAATTACAAACTGCTGACTGCTCTCCCAGCCACTGTGTAGCTCACTGTTCTCTCTCTCTCTTCTGTCTACATGTCTCCCTCCATACCTTTCTATTTGCACCTCTCCCTCTCTTTCTCTCTGCAGTGAAGGGAGGGAGGGGAAGGGAAGGAGATGATTTAAGGTAATGAGAGGAGTAAAACATCATTAGTGCAAATTAACTTTTGTCAGCTGAGGTGATCTTGGTGGGGGCGCTTCTGCCACCGGCGGCAGCTCAGATAATGGCAATTTATGCATTAACGCGTGTTACAGTGTGTGTGTCTTTCAGTTTGTGTGTGAAATGTGCGATGATGGCCACCAAGGACGCTTTCAGTCTTAAAGGGCAAGTCCAATCTTATGAGAGACCTTTACTGAGGCAACCCTAAATGTTGTGTTAATATAAAGGTGAGAAGACGACACAGAGGACGGCCGGAGACTGATTAATTTCATGAGGCAAATAACCAACAAGATGAAAAAACGTCTCCTTTTGTATAGAAGTTTACTTCACTTCGATTTTAGTTGATAACAGATCACCTGAATTCCTTAGTTAAACTTGAGATCATTGCTCAATGATCCAAATGATGAAACAATTTTACTTAATTTACATATTTGGTGAAACAAGGTCACCTTTCATCCTTTTGAAAACACAAATGCAACGTGTCCTTCAGAACTGAAATAAGAGGCTTTTAACAAACTTACTTACTTATAAGATCCCATTCAATTATCTAATTTCATGATTTTTAAAAAAAGATCACAATTGCTAATAACAACAAGCTAGCAACAGCTTCCAACCTCTTGTATTAAAATATTGTCAACTTGTGTGTGACTTCTGAGGTACTGAAATTGAACGCAGCATAATTCTGCAACCAAACTTTAGCAAATGCATATTATTTCTGAACAGTGTTGCCACAGTTAGGGGCAAAAAAACAAAAAAAGGCAACATTGCTATTGAAACCAACCAAAACTGACACCGAAATAGAAACAAAAAATAATTCAATGGAGCTAACTCTTTAGCGTCAGCTTGACCTTTGCACACAACAGATTTAAAATGTCTTTTAGGGGAAACAACTTCTCTTCTTAGATTTCTTTTTTGTACACAGTTTTGTATCTTTCTATCAAACAACTAGATTTTACGATGCAGGTGTTCATATTTTGTTCTGCTGACTCAACCAGCGAAGTTTTATATCCATCAATGCCCGGGAAGTGCTCCAGCTGGCAGTCAGCTAACGTCCTCAACGCTAAACTTTTCCTTCTGAACCAGGATAATTCCACGTCTGTTTCTGAACAGGAGCATACAGATGTCAGCAGAAAATAAAATGGGAATCATTTGGGAGCTCGTTACAATTCAGAAATTTAACCTTGAAACAAACATGTGTCTTTCTTCAAATGTTAATGCACTCCTCTTTTACTTCACTTTTCCTTTAATTCAACAGGAAGTGGAACCATTTCACCAAATCCTTTGTCTCCAAGCATTCCTTTGGTTATTGTGGCCAAACTCAACTAACTCATTAAGATTTTGCTTTGTGTGAGTGGGTGAGGTTGCAGTCAACGCTTCCTCCTGACTCTTCCTGTTTGTACAGTACCAGTGCTGCAGTGGAATGTTGCACCACCGCTCCTCTGTCAGCTGAACCTTCCTACAGCTCCTTTTTGCCTTTTTGTCCAGCTGACGTGCAGTTTTATCTGAAAGTTTCCTGGTCTTCAAGATTGTCTCTACTTCCACAGCTCCACTTTCTTGCTGACATTTCAGACAGTAGAAATGTCAAGCTGGAGGGACACTGATAACTTTTTATAGCCTGTTTTGTAGCATCTCTTGGCTTCATTTCAGATCCTCACTCAGATGCCATAGCTGTTGAGTGTGTTACCATTAAGTTTGGAGAGTCAAAGTTTAGAATAAACTGTCCTAGTCCTAGTAAACAAAACATGGAAGACAAAGAGCAGTGCTTTAACATGTGGCCCTTTAATTTCTGGTTGCTGCAAAGGTTTTATTTACATCACCTTTTCAAACTTCTCTAAAATGATCAAAGAAGCCTTTTGCGTCTTTATACTCAGCTGTGTATTGTCAAGCCATGCTATAGTGTCATGTCACAGTGTCACAGGTGCTTACTCCCTCTCTCTGTCACTCTCTCTCCATCTTTCTGTCTTCCCAGCTCTGGCAGCAGTGGGGGGCATGGTCATGTTTAATGCATGTGGTTTGTGTTGCACTCAGCACAGGAGAATGGGCTCCAGTCCATTAATTAGTAACAAACGGTCGTTGGAAACAAGACAGGCCCAGCACAGGTCAACTGGCTCCAAGGTCTGGAGTGATGTGGACACTGATGTCTGCCCTGGGCCATCTACTGTCTGCAGCTGGGCTTCATATACCACATCTTAACTGATTCACAGTGGGTACAACTCTGGGCACATTCCTCCCCGAATGACTTATCTAGGGTGCCAATATTGGTAGCTGCTTGTGCATGCTTGTGGATGGAAGGGGAAAGGGCATAATGACTGCCTCAGCCACATTCTAAGAAACTGTGCAAGGGTCCGTAAATACCAATGAGGTGGGAGAAGGTTGGTGCACCAACCAGCCAAAATCTTAAAGGGATAGTTCAAAATTTTGGCAAATTGGCCCATTGCCATAATCCCTATAGTTTTAGCAGTAGGTTCATTACCTTTAATTGTTGGTGAAAGCTATTTTTAGAACGGTGGAGCCGAGCTGCGAGCTGCTCAGAGCTACGCTACGGAGGCTCATGGGATTTCTTGGTTTCACTCATCAAACTCATCAAATACACAATCCAACAACTCCAACTGCTCTTGTGGACAAGTTGGGACCTGCACATTCACCACGCAATGAGATAATAATGGAACGTTACAAGACAGAGTTATTTTCGAGGCAAAGGCGGAGACTGCTTGCCGAAAAACTGCTTGCTTGAACTGTTTGCTTGAATTTACCTCGAAAACAACTCCGTCTCGTAATGTTCCGTTATTATCTCATAGCGTGGTGAATGTGCAGGTCACAACTTGTCCACGAGGGCGTTTTGGAGTTGTTGGATTGTGTATTTGATGAGTTTGATGAGGGAAACCAAGAAATCCCATGAGCCTCCGTAGCGTAGCTCTGAGCAGCTCACGGCTCTGCTCCACTGTTCTAAAAAATAGCTTGCACTGGCAATTAAAGGTAACGAACCTACTCCTATAGGGATTATGGTAAAATGGGCCAATTTCCCAAAATTTTGAACCATCCCTTTAACAATGAAATTGTTCTTGATGCAATGAACTGAATATTTGTTAGCATTTGCATTTCAGTAGGTGCAATATGTTAGCGTCTTGATTGCTTCACATGTGCCATGATTGGTTACTGCCTGTATTTACATGGGCCATATTGAGTCCCTGGGTTTTTTATTCTCAGCTACACAGTGTTTCTGGTATTTCCAGGGCTCTCTGTGAAGAATACCTGTTAATTAACCAGCAGGAATAAATTATTTGTAATTATCACCACAGGACCAAAGCGCAGGGAGTAAGAGAGGGAGAAGGGAGATAAAATCATGTATGTTAATCAAACCAAGATGAATCGTCCATGTTCATACAAACACGGTCCCTTCATGAGTCCCCTGTGCATTCCTTTCTCTCGCTCTCCCGCTCTCTCACACGCACACACACACACGTGCACGCCGCACAACAGAGTGGGCGGAGAGGAGGGAATTAATTCTATGAAGTGAGCTGGCACGCAGACACTGTATGTAGATAAGGACCGGTGATGTGGCCGATGTGTGTGTGTGTGTGTGTCTGAGTGCATGAAAGAGCATGAGATTAACTGACCAACACGAGTACGTGTACATATTTGGAACTGTGCGTGTGTGCGTGCAGAATTCCAAGCAGAGGTAAGGTTGTATGTTAAATTCAGCAAGGTGGTACTGAGTGTGTGTGTGTGTGTGTGTGTCTGAGAACATAAGTAGTGTACTGTTGTCATCCTGGTCACGATGGCAATGACATATCTTAATCTGCTTAGTTAGCGGCCAGGGGTCTTTAGCTAACGGATTATCAGCCAGATTTGAGTAATAGACTCCTCATTTAGCTTTAATGCGTTTTGCATAGAGAGCAACCTCCCCTCATCACTCTTTAAGATGAATCGGCTTCACCAGCTACAAGATAAAGGAAGAAAAAAAATTCTAAAGATATTAGTCTGCAAGCAACTGCATAAATCATAACATTTTGCTAATGGAGGTGAGGTTAAAACACTAACACAGGCTCTGTGGTGTACAAACACTACAATATCACACGTGTATGTAGGCAAACATGACACACATATACTGTACCAGTGATATTATTCCAAGTTAGTACCCGTATTCTTAATTTAACTCCCAAATTATACAAGAAACATTGACCCTCACTCAATGGGCCAGATTTTAAAAACGATGCAGGCGCACAAAAACCATGTGTTTACAAAGATTGTGTGGTGAGAATATGCACCACACATACTCCTTACAATGTTACAGTGATCTGAAAGTATTACATAAGTTGAGAGATGTAATTTATCATAAAATAAAACCAACTTGTTTGAATTGCTTTCATCATCATTATCGTTATAAGTTTAAGGAGTCTCCATAAGTCGCTAGTTGTGGAGGCTCAAATGAGGCTCATGTAATTCCTCAATGAGATTCAAGAAGCAGAGGCACAAGAAAAAGTAAAGACAGTGTTTTAGACAGTGGTGGTCTGTGACACCATTAAATACATAGCATCTTTTTTTTTTTTTTAATTTCTTCATTGTGTCTGGTGGTCATATTTTGTTCGAATTATTACTTTCCTTTTTTTTGTTGACATTTTTACATCACACAGAGCAACCTCTGAGTTGTTTCCCCCTGTTTCCTTATTCATATTGAGGTAATGTTAATATTTGTAGAGATAGTAGCTTTCTCTTTTGTGCTTCCTATCATCTTTCATTCAGTTTTGACAGTTTTCTAAAATGTCCTTTTGCTTGCGCCTGCATCTGTCTGCCTGGTGTCTCCACTTGGGATTTATAGAACTTGTCATATCAGGGAGCCTAAGATAATTTTATATTCTATGAAGAGGTCATTCACAACAATAAACAGATGTGCAAAAACATATTTTCCTTTTTTCTTTTTTTGCCTCATCGTGGGGATTACTTTCTTTTTATATCTTAATCAAAATAATGAACAATGTGATGAACCGCTAATTGTAGTTTCTTTTTTCAGATCGTTCATCTATCTTTTCTTGAATTTCCCGCTCTCTCCATATCGCACATCCTTACTCTGTCTTTTTTATGATTTCAATCTATGAATTTCTTGTACATTATTTCCATTGTCTCTATTTGTTACTGATCACTTTGTTCTCTATTTCCTCATTTTTGCTCAATTTTGCTCATATAACGTTGATTATGTATGCACTTTATCTCTTTTTTTTCTCTATGTTTATTTGTTAGCCATAGAAATTTGTTTTGTGTAATTAGTGACAGGGGTGGAACTTATGTACAAGCCAATCGGCTTTATTCCCTCCTTGCACCATCGAATATAAATGTGTGCTAAATAAATAAACCTCAAACCTATCAGTTTTCATTTATCACATGATGTTCATCGCATTATTTCATATTCAATTATTATTGAACATAATAAGTTTAACATATTATCTGGGTAGGTATCAATCACCTTTGTCAATGATGAAATATTTGTCTTAAATCGTTAATTGTTTGCATTTTAAATGATTGTATTCTGAAATTGCTGGATTTTACACCTTACTGCTCCTTTATAATCATGTGGATTCATTAGAATGGAGACATAAATCTTCACTATGGTGAAGTTGAATGTGGGTGTGTGTGTGTTTGACATGTTTCAATTTTAGACACACCTCATTAGATTTCCCCCCTCACACCAACGTGTGTGTGTGTATATTTGTTTATTGCAAACAAGTGAAAGATGCATGTAAAAAATAGATGTCTGTGGCAAAATCCAAATCTCTTTTTTTCCCTTACACACATACACACAATCACATTCACCCACAAACAAACACAGACAAAGCAGCCCCAGACCTACCACTGCCATCGCACACGCAACTCGGCCTGTCTGTGTGACACGCACAGTTTGTTTGGTAGTTTTAATTTGACAGGGCTCTGAATAGAGCCTCTGAAACACACACACTCACACACTTTCTCAGACCTACACACACACCTTTAATTTGACAGCGCTCTAACAAGAGCCTGCTGCTTGTCAAATGTTCTCCAGTGGCAGCAGGGATCCGCAGAGCCGAGGGGGTTCTGTTCAAGGACATCTGTGAAGAAACACACACACACACACACATACACACACCCTCCTTCACTAACACACACTCGCTTTGAATAGGCTGTGAGAGGCAGCCTGCTGCACCGCACGATGGGAGAGAGGCTGCACACACGCTGAGGGGTTTCTACACTGCTGTTCCTCTTACTCTCCATCTTCCTCTCTCTGTCTTTTTTCTCTTTATCTCACATTCCATCGCTTTTTTTTTTTTTTTTTTGCCTCTTTTGGTCTTAAGTAGAGGGCTGAGGGGCTGAGATAGACCAGGGGAGATTTTGATGACGGCTCCCTGTCTGCTCCAACAAGCCGATTCTCAAACTACGCACACATGTACACACAAATCACATTTTTTCTCCTCTTACTTCAATCCAAAACACCAGGAGACCTTTTAAAGTTCCTCAAAGGCGGACAGGACTTTGGTCCTGATCCTCCGCATTTCATCCTATTCAAGGTGTTTGTGTGCACTATGACGCATGTATGTGTATGTGAGAGAGAGAGAGAGAGCTCCCATGCTGCCTTGGACTGGGCTTCCATGGGACACTTTGCTCATTAGAGGAGAGACGGGGTGACTTGAGTGACTCCGCGTCGGCTCCCTGCTCAACTTGATCACAAGGCCGGTCCCGCTGAATGAGAGAGAGAGGCGAGTGTGTCGGCTGGATAAGACAGCATGATGCACCTGGGCGTAAGTGTGTGTGCATGTGTGTGTGTAAGGAAAGATACAAACGGGAGGACAATAAGGAAATGTAGACTATAATAAAGATTAAAAGCATTAGCTATCCATCTCTCCCTAACAGATTAATACAAAACTAGTATAAAAAAGTAAATTTTAAATATGGAAACTTAAAATTGCTTCCATTCTGGCAAATATTGTATTTTTTTTTTTACAGCCTTATTGCAGATTAGTGTGTAAAGCAAAATTCTGGCAGGAAGCAAAAAGTCATCGTTATCATTGGCCAGAAAATCACAGTATGTCAGACTTAAAAATCAAAATGTCAAGCATTATACAAAGTCAGTCCAGATCACCGGAGAAAGAGGTACAGAGCTTTTGCCATTAGATCCTATCTGATAGTTTGTGCGTCCGTCTATGTGTGTATGTGTGCGTCTGTCAGATAAAATACTGCACATGCCCACCCAATGATCTAGAAAGCGAGTTGAGAGGGTAGCATCCAAAATGTCAACATGTACATAAATACAAACATTCCTTCCATTTTTACTGACATTAAACCGATGGGGGGAAGAAAAGTATAAACAGATTTCTTTAAAAAAGAAATATTCAGTTTGTGGGCTTATGTATGATAACCAGCAATCCAAAGTGGAGAAGGGAAACATTAACCTTTTTTAAGGAGTTGATTGTATTTTCTGATAAAGCTGGCACTGATGTGACTCCGGGCTGAAGGCGTTCGTGGGCCTTGCGATGATAAAACGCCACCTGGATTATTTGAATCCTGTAAATCACAGCTAAAAGTCAATGTGTAAAGCCAAGGTCTATGAAACTATCAGTGTGGAATAGAGAACATAGACGATATGTTACCGCATTGCCAAGTGCTACCACTTAATACCATTAATCTTGGTGCCCCCGCCCCCCATCTCTCTCCCTCCATCCCTGCGTTGGAGTGCTCAGCGTCCTCTAAAAGTATGGATCTTGACCGCAGCCATTTTCCGCGGAAGAGGGAAAGGCTAAAGAGAAAGCGCTGACCCCTCTTCTCTGCAATTTTCCCCTCATCAACTTGTGAGACTTCATTAACTTCCATGGGGTAATTTCTTCTTTCAGTGCGTTTCTGAGAGGGGGGGTGTTATGACGTTTTCTCTCCCATCCATCCATTCTCTGTTTCTATCTTTTCCCGTCTTTATCTCCCACCCTGAACCTAGAAGGCTAGTCTTTGAATTCAATACGACGCTTTGGTTTCTATTTATTTTATTATCTGTAATCAGAAAAATTACAAGAGAAGAAAGAGGGATCTAATGAAACTAATGTTGCTGTTGACCTGCAGGAGTTATTTGTTTTTCCTCTTTTCCTAATTCAAAGCAATGCAGGAAGCAGCTTCTACAGGTAACGTTTCACAGCCTTTATCCCTCAGGAGCCCAGAGTAACACACCCACTGCTGGAGCTGATCGGAGCTGGCTCGATGCACAGTTGAGGCCTCAATGAAATGTTGCATGATGGGAACTGTGAGTCAATGCTGCCCTCTTCAGGAATATTAGCGTCACTGTGCAGATCAAATGTCAATCCGATATTGTATTTGCCTCATGGATATTGTTTGCAGTTTCTCAACAAATTTTCCAAAGTGAGTGCCCATTGTTTCTTCACATTGCTCTCTATTTCTTTACTTATGTTATGAAGCCAACCTCATTCACCAATTACATTTTATTTACCATGTAATGACCTGTTTTCTTCTTCCTTGGTAGCTCAAAAGACCCTCAAGACAAATCCACGGTGGCCCTGAGCTGCAAATCACAACAGCAAATCAGAAAACACAACAACAAAAGAGAAAACACAACGACAAATTACTAAACACAACGGAAAATCAGAAAACACAAAAGCAAAAGAGAAAACACAACCGTAAATCAGAAAACAAACAAACAAATTTGCCGTTGTGTTTTCTGTTTTGTTGTTGTGTTTTCTGATTTGCTGTTGTGATTTGCACCTCAGGGCCACCGTGCAAATCCCTACCACACACCTTAACATAATATAATACCAAAAATATAGTACATGCAAAACTAGTTATTTCACTTAGCCAACATTTATTTATAAGGTAAAGACTTAACCAACGTTAGATGAAGAAGACCTGCTTCTCCTCTTGATTAACATATCAACTTTTAGATTCCTGCAAACTTACACAACACAGGTGTGACTGATCAAAGGGTTGGCATAGAGATGAACAACCTCACACACACCTACAATCAATTGTAAGTCGCCACTCAACTCAATCAATCAATCAATTTGTTTATTTTGGGCATGTCAAACACATGGCCGAAAGGGAAAGCGGGAGAAGCAAAAGCTTATCTAGTCCCGCCCCCATAAGTGTGGGAGGAAGCTGGAGACCCCAGAGTGAACACACACAGGCACGAAGAGGACATGCAACGCCACACGGAAAGACCCCAGGCCCAGGAATCAAACCCAGAAACTTCTTGCTGAGAGTGAGCAACAGTGCTAACCACCGCATCATGGTGCCACCCAGATTACAATATTAACTATTTTTACTATTAGCATTTTGTTATTCTATTATTTTCCCAATAATGCTTTTTCAGCATTCAGTCTGAAGTCAGATATATGGTGTATTATAGCATTTAGCAATTAACTAAACAACGTTTCCCTTCATTTACTTCATCATTTGATTTGAAGACAGAAAGTTTTTCAGCCCATTTGAAATACATTAGTGGCACACCAATGGGCCTATGGTCACATAATGGGAACTACTGACATAAATCAAACTGACAACATAAACTACTTAATTTAACTCATCCCATTAAGAAATTAGTACTGTTTACATAATTATATAATGCATATGTAAAGGAAAAAAGAGAAATATATCTTCTGGATGACATAAGAATTTTACTGCGATATTATATTAAAGGATCTAGGTATTTTATATTATTCTGACGTGACATCATATCTTGCAGACTTGTCTCTGACAGGTGTTTCCTTGTTGTAAATCAATAGAAAGGGCCAAATCCAGAATAACAGCCTCTGAGAGTCTTTGATTCATAATAAACAGAACAAACTGTGAGGACTTCCTGTGTCACTGAAACAATGCAGCAGGATCAGAGAAGCTGGTCTCATGTGCACTCCAGTAAGCGATGTTCATCTGTCTCTACTGATATGTAAACTTTCCTCTTTCTCTCTTTCCTCCCAGCAGCTCTACATGATACATGAAGTGCCAGGGCCATGCCTGGTGCACAGACAAATGCCAACCGCACGCTCTTTCCAAATGTCAAAACCTGACATGTCGTAGACATTCAATAACCATCCCTGCTGGACTGATCCAGAGCCAGGCTCTTCAAACAGTCTCTGACGTCTCATGATGAGAGTCGAGGGGAAATGGCTGGATTTTTATCTGCCTTTGGGTACGACATCACAGAGACACCTTCTCGTGATGTCTCCCTTTCCGTAAGCTGCCTCAAAGACGAATTTTATTACATATATATAATCCTGAAGTCCTGCTATTTATACTGCTGATGAGGACAGGAAAGAATCATGACAAACCAGTTCTACAGCACACCTGTACATAATACATCAACAGTGCACTTTTAGCCCAATAGAGCAAATAATCTTTGGAAGTTGTAGAACAAATATCTTATGCTATGCAATGTAGAGAGAGGTCACTGCTCAATATCACACATGAACAAAGGTCAAACACATTCCCTCTCTCTCTCACACACACACACCTACACACCTACACACACACAGCTGACAATTTTGGATGTTTACATTCGTTTTTTTTTTGTCCTGTTTGGTCCTGCTTGTTTTATGTCATCAGGTTTTTGTTTTGTTTTTTGGTCAGTGTGTTGTCAGTCCCTCATAATCTTGCACTGTTGTTTATGACTACTATAGCCGTGCACGTATGTGTGTGTATGCGCATATGTTCTATATGCATTTGTGTGTGAGATTGTGTGATGGTATGCATGTTTTCTTGTCTCTTGTACATGCATTGTTTTTTTGTTTCTGTCTCTGCTCTGTGAAGCACTTTGGACGACTGTCACAGGTCTTTTAGTGCTATATAAATACAATTTGTATGTCATTTCCATTAAATAAATAAAATTTAAAAAAGAAAAAAGAAGAAATGAATTGCAAAACCAGGCAGTGTTAATTCATTGGGTCCTGAGACAACAGACATAATGACTGACAGCAATGCAAACCCTTTTGTCAGCATTACAACACAGCTTTTGTTTTTACTAGATCAGAACCAGTGGTGCCAACCACTCCCCTGCTGCATCTGGAGTGAAGAATAATGAGGGATTACACAGCTCAATGTGTTTTAATGGAATTAAAACACAAGCATTGTGAAAAATAACTAGGCATGACATACTTGTCCATGAGCATTCTGATTTATTGAAGGCACATCAGTTAAAAAGAACAGGTAGTGTTGGACATATACATTCATTGTCAATTAACATTTCCATTTAGCTAATTCAATTTCATGAATCACATATTTAGGATTGGCAATTCTACAATTTCTGGACCAAAATAAATACATCAGATTGCATTTCCTGCTTAAGGCAACAATTTGGACATCCTTTTTTATTCAAAGAGAACATATGTGATTCATGCTTTTAGTGGTTCATTGCTGCCTTCATTTCAAGCACCTTGTGATTTCATTTTAATTATTAAAACCATAAATACATTTCAGATTTTATAAATAGATAGAAGATACAGATTATTATTTTCCAATAACCAGTCTCATCAGTTTAGATTCACTACTACTAGTCTACAATTCATCACATTTTACAGCAATATTAAATACCATTCAAATCACCCTAAAGGAATAAGTACCAAATTTCCAGTGTATAGCAATTGTTTGTATTGTTATTTTGTTTTTTACAAGTGGTGCATGACTGTTGAGGAGGCAGGGTTATGCCTTTGTGCCAAGGACATGTGAGTTACAGTGTTTCATATGGCTGGTTTTCTGGACATGGACTAAGGACAGCAGACCCAAAACCACGTCTCTGGAACCATCCCACACATGGAGAAACTTTGCCAGGATCTTGAACGAGTTGAGCTCTAACTCCGGCTGTCTTGACAAAAAAAAATGTCAGCCTCACGTTTTGGCCGATCTTTTTTTAGCCACTGTGGAAAAATTTTGATTTCTTCACTGCTTGAGAAATCCGGTTAACACCTTTGCAAAAAATCCTGTGGGAGTCTCTCTTTAGGTTTCACTGGTTTTGAATCCGGTGTCTCTTCTTCATCTCAGTCTTTTCTGAATCCTTCATGCAAGCAACCAAGAAATCGCGACACTTCAGAGTGTACTGTTCGGGAAAATCCCGGAAATGACCGACATGGGGACTGGAGGCAAAATCAAAAATGTCCACGGGGACGCTTTTTTGCTTCAAGGCCTCCACGAAGACCTCAATGTCCCTGTGCCTGATCACTTGGTCAGCTTTGGAGTACAGGTAGTAATGAGGCCATGTGGGCGGTCTATCCTGCACTGCATCATAGTGGTTCTTGTGAATGTATTTTGTCAGAGGGTACAGCACAATTCGCAGCAGGAAAACGGTAACCGCAAAAAGCGCCAAGAGCAGGTACCTTAATAAAGGGCTTATTTTTGGCCCTAAAGTGGCCGTAAGTGCGCGCAGGGCCCCTCTGACATTCCCACTACCTGGGGCACTGTCCACTACAGCCCCAATTACACAAAGGGAGCTGAACTGTTTCTCACTGTGCAACAACTCTACAATGTACCGGTAGAGCATGAAGCCACCATTACTGAATACATGAAAGAAAACAGGGCTGTTCTCCACCTCATAGTCATAGAGGATCTCCAGCAGCTTCAGGGCTGTGCTGCTCAGCTCCTTGTAGCCAAACGACTCTGAGATGAAGACGGTCTTCAAGGGAGCAGTGTAGCGGATGGTGACACATCCCTAAAAGTGAAGAAAGCAATGAAAAAATGAATGAAAGAGGTGGAGATGGGTTTGCATAGTTTCTGTTAACGTTTTAGTAATTGAGACTTGAGACCACATTTTCAAGGTCTTGTGTCAAATACACAATCCAACAACTCCAAAAAGCTCTGGTGGACAAGTTTTGACCTGCACACCACGCTATGAAATATTAATGTAACGTTACGAGACAGAGTTGTTTTCGAGTCAAATGTAGAGACTGCTTACCGAAAACTGCCCTCGACAGGAATCAGCGGTTTTGCATTAATTTACCTCGAGAACAACTCTGTCTCGTAACGTTCTGTTATTACCTCATGGTGTGATGAATGTGCAGGTCACAACTTGTCCACCAGAGCGTTTTGGAGTTGTTGGATTGTGTATTTGATTAGTTTGATGAAACCAAGAAGTCCCATGAGCCTCCGTAGCATGGCTCTGAGCAGCTCACGGCTCTGCTCCACCGTTCTAAAAATAGCTTGCACCGACAATTAAAGGTAACAAACCTACTGCTATAGGGATTGTGGCAATGGGCCAATTTACCAAAATGCTGAACTATCCCTTTATTCTGTTCGATCCTTATTTCATTTCAATTAAATATTGATTGATTTATATAAGAGTGAATAGAGTAATGGTCTTGGTCTTGACTCTTGTCTCGGGTTAACACTGTGATGTTATCATAGGATGCAATGGAAAGGAAATAGTAGACAAGCTTTGCTGTTTAGCTTCACCTGTTCATTGTAGATGGAGCTGTACTTGGAGAGGTGCTTGTCTTTGCAGCCAGCCCAGCCCAACAGGATCACAACCGGCTCCTTTGTCCCCTGCCAGTGTCTCTCTGAAAACAACACACACCATAAATCCAGGGCGTTAGCTGAGCTGCCACAGTTGACGAGCATATACTAAGCTAACAACCGAGTTAGCGCGGTTTCCCCACAGCTTACACACACTTTTACAATGTTAGCATGCACGCTAATCGGGGGGGGAAACTGAAGCGTGAAGGCACAGTACAATGAACTGATGCTCACCCGACGTCCCTGCATCTGGAAACACGATGTTGTAGTCTATTTCGTCGTCTGCCATGTCTGTTGTTCGCGAGGGTTATCAGTTGCTGTCGTCCGCTGGTGTCAGTGTTTGGTTCATTGGTTCTGTTGGGATAGAGGATGGATACGAACCTACAGACCCAGCAGCAGCACGGACAGGTCGGTGGACTGTCACTGTCACTACCGCCCTTCTTCTCTACCGGAGCACTTCTTCTTCTTTGTGTTGGTCAGCGGTGTCGAGTTAATGTCACATTACCGCCCCCTCGTGTCCACTGGTGGATAAGGTTTCTCTCGTTGCCATGGAAGTAATGAATTCTTAAACGATATTGGTTTAACAATCTTTAATGAGAAACAAAAGCATGTCTGTGTGTTGCTCCTTTAGTTGGAGTGTAAAGACATTTGCCACAAAATGACTTTATGTCACTCACCAGAGAATTTAGAAAATTTTACCATTTATTTAGCAGCGATATACCAGTACTTTTTACCACTTGAAAAATGTGTAGGCCTAAAAAGGACCATTGCAATGCATAGCTATATTGCAGTCTTACACCTGCCAAAAATTGATTCCAGCTGCAGCTCCTGATGTGTAATGAAAGGGGTTTTCTGCCCCAAAATGACTTTATGTAGGCCTATGTCACTCAACAGACTCACATTTTAAGGATTTGACCATAGCTACATAGGCTAGTACCCTACTTTTTACTAGCCTACTTGAAAAATGAGTGGCCTACGCAACTCCTGTTGTGTGTAATGTCACTCACCAGAGTTATATTTGGAAGATCTGACCTTAACCAGTCCTTTTTACCACTTAAAAAAAATAGTAGGCTAGTACAAGCCAAGGCCATTGCAACACATAGGTAGCCTATATTGCAGGTTTTGAGGCAAAACTGTATTCTGTGCAACACCAGGAGCTGGAATCAATTTTTGGCAGGTGTAAGACTGCAATTTATGTGTTGCAATGGCCCTTTAATCATTTTCAAGTGGTAAAAAGTGCCGAAGTATCTGTCTTTTCTTCTTTGAAAAGCGGTGATCTGCAGTTATATGCTTAATTTATTGTTCTACAACATATTGAGATCTGTAACATGATTGTTCTGTTACCCCTTCTTACTCTCACCTTTCTGTACAAAAACATAGAAAAATGATATTGAACAATTTCAGCTCACTTTCTTCTTTCTGCTTTCACAATCATTCAGACATTCAACTCTCAAATGAAGGCTGCTCTCAAATCTGTTGCCCTGTGATTAGGTTGATACATATGTTAATTGCTTCTACTTGTTTTTACTGTATGTTTATTTTTCTTATTGGCTAAAAAAAAAAACCTCTATTTAATTTTGAAAATGATAATAGTAGGAAAGAATGGATTAACCATACTGTACAGCATCAATATGAATAGAACTTATAGGGAAACTTATGATGCATCTTGTTGTGTTCTGAACCTTGATGCCTTAATGACAAATTTACACTTTATAAACAAGATGGATAAGTGATAAATGCATTTATTAGGATTTATTTTTTTCCAATTGTAAGTTGTTGGGAAACCGGAGAATTGCCGGGGAAAACCCATACGCGGCATGGTGACAACAGAAGAGTGAAACTCTTGAGTCACCATGCCGCCCAAAAAAAGTAAACCTTAAAACAGTGATGTTTGGTGTTTTAATGCTGATTTACTATCAGGACCCATATTTATCAAGCATAGGCTACATCAGTAGCCCCCATCCCACCACCACCCCCCACCTTCTGCACAAAGAGAGAGTCACAATTGCTTGATAAATATGGGCCCTGAAAAAAAAACTTTCAGGAAGGAAAAGAGGAAAAGAGGAAGAAGAAAGAAAAGGATTGAAAAGAAGAAGAAGAGGAAAGGTGTTCTTAGCTTGGACCACGTTTGACAGATCCTGACCACTGCAGACCAGGAACAATTCCCACAAGAGCTGATGCTCTGACCCAGTTGTCCTTGTCAAACTGGATCGAATTTTTACACTTGTTCACAAATGTTCACTTACTTACTGGTTAAGGTGAAATCTTAAAAATGTGTGTCTGGTGAGTGACATAAAGTCCTTTTGAGCCAGAAAATCCTTTTCACTGCAACACAGGAACTGGAATCAATTTTTAGCAAAGAAAAAACTCTAACTTGTGCATTGAAACGGACCATTATTAATTTTCCAAGTGGTGAAAAACCTACTGGTTAAGGTCAAATCTTTAAAATGTGACTCTGGTGAGTGACATAAGGTAGGCTACATTTTGAGACAGAAAACCCCTTTCACTGCAACACCAGGAGCTGGAATCAATTTGGCAGGTGTAAAACCCCAAGTTATACATTGCAATAATTTACTCACTTTTCAAGTAGGCATAGCTAGTAAAGAGGACTGGTTAAGGTCAAATCTTTAAAATGTGAGACTGGTGAGGTAAAGTCATTTTGAAGCAGAAGCAGCAACATCGGGAGCAGCTGGAATCAGTTTTTGGCAAAGAGAAAACTCTAAATAATGCATTGAAATGGATAGCCATGGATCGCCATCATGGTAATTACAGTCTAACAATGATAGCCGATTGGACATAACACAGAGACATAAGGCTAGGATATGTCTTCGCCACCGCGAAATCTGTTAATGCACGTTACCGTCTCACAATCGCTACTAGCTCTGACCATAGACGTAAAAAAATATATTCAGCCTAGGCTATGGCTCTGGCAGTCAGTCAGTGTCTATTTGTATTGTTTTTTTGATTGATTGATCATATTTATTTCAAACCAAACAAAAATTATATCTCACATACAACAACAAAAACATCCACGGGACACCATATAACCAAATATCGAACAGGACAAAAAACAACAACAACAACAACAAACACTAACAACAACAACTACTGTTTGAAATGGGGATGGAAGAAGCAAAGCTTATCAGTTTCCAACCCCAGACAACACACATACAACACACCCAAAACACAAGGTCACTCTCCAAAACCCCTCCCCCCCACAGTCATCTCATTAGTTTACATCATTTATCTCTCCTCCTCTTTGCTATACATTTCAAACATTCCTTTTCTAAACTTACTTTTAAATTGATTAACACTTTTGCTGAGTTTAATCTCTAGCCTACATCCAAGCTATTCCATAGAATAACCCCTCCGACAGAAATACACATACTTTTAAGAGTCGATCTTACACTTTGCTGTTGCAATTTGAGTTTTCCTCTCAAGTCATATCTTTTACAACCTTCCCTCTCATGAAATAATTTTTGGATTATACAAGGAAGAAGATTATTTTTTGCTTTATACATGATTAATGCAGTTTTAAATTTTACCAAGTCAAAAAATGTTAATGCAGATGCCTTCAAAAAAAGTGGCTTAGTGTGATCATTGAACCTAACATTAAAAACTGTTCTTATGGCTCGTTTTTGTAATATGTACAGAGGCAAGAGGTTGTAGAACTACTAGGCTACTTTTCAGCTGTAACAGACGGAAACAAGTTCTTTTGCGAGCAGTCACTTTTTTTTGGCACGACAGACAGGTTGGGGCATTAAACTTCCCCACATCATTAAACCAGCACCACAGCAGCCTGGACTGTTGTCTGAGAGCACGCAATAGACGCCAAATTCTAACCCACACATTTGTAGCCGCAACACAAATTCATATTCATGAGACCAGTGTCCAGGCCGTAGACTATGATCTACTCCTGTGACCTACAGCGGCGCTGGCTTTAGCGATGTCTATCAGAATCTCTGAAAGAGCTGCAAAACTCTGCAAACTACTTACTGTAAACCAAGTGGTCATTATCAAAATACTGTGAAAAACATGTCCCTGCACTTTCCAGACACACAAATGCTTGAAAATTAAAAAAAATCATCCACATTAAACCAAAATTATGTAATTTAAAACCATTTTAAATGATGATGATAATTTCAGTTTATATATTTACTGTTTTATTTTATTTTTTTCAGTTTTAATTTCCTTTGTATCTAAAAAAAAACACTTGTCCCACTGCCATGTTTCAACGCTATTGGACAGTGTAAAAATATTTCCTCTTTTTTGTTTTAAAAAAAAAAGTGGTCAATAATGGGCAAACACTGGGCTTAATATATGAATAAAATTAAATCTAAATTGGCTATTTAATAATAAAAATATTTTAAAAAGAATACCTGTCCTTCGATTTGGTGTCATTGGTGTTACTGGTATCACAGACCATTATTTTGAAAGGTTAAGAATATGTAAGAGAACTCCCAAGGTCAGAAAGAATTAGAAGAAAAAGAGCCATTTAAGACAATACATTGTGAGTGTCTCTTTCATGAGTAAAAAGTAAGATATTTCCAATTAAAATGCCATTTTTCAATGTGGTTCTTTTTTTTGTGTCATTGGTGTTACTTTGATTTGCGCTATAATGAAATATTTTTATGGGAAAAAAAACAGTTTAATAAGTATAATTTATAGATTTTAAGGTGCTGACTCATGCTGACTTTGAGCTAGCTTGGACACTATTTTGTATAATTAGCCTTTTGTAGATATTTGTCATTGGTGTTACTGGTGTTAGGCTACCACGTGGTAACACCAATTACAGAAAACTAAATCTATGTTTGATAGATGAAAAAAAAAAAAAAAAATTATAGTTGTCCATTATAGTTGGTAACATGGTCAACATGCTAATAAATAGTTCTCACTAAATTAAATTTGTGAAAACTGAATTAAAATTTTCAACTTTTTTGACTCGGAAAATCACCGTACGAGCATTTAGCCTAAACCTTGTTTGTTGGAAGCTGAACTCTCGGATAACTGCTCACGTGCTTCAAAAGCAACTGTCGGACACTGAAGCAAAACACATCTTAAGAAGCAAAAGGAAATATCAAGGAAACTTTCATAGTAAGAATAACATCTTTGTCGGAACATGTCTTTTAATGGACCCCCCAGACAGGAGCACCTGCTGGAAAGAGTCAGGCGGTGGATCAGCGACATTGCAGGTAAGATAGCCTGTTCTAATCTAATGGCACAATGATCTGGTGACGCAAAGTGATGTTTTATTATTGAACCTTCAGAGGTGCTGTGCTCACCTTACCTGTAGAGCTTAGCTATAGCCGACATCTTCATAACTTGGCCTAATGATGAGATGTGATAGATGCAGGAGTGGACAGTAAATCTTAGTTAGGCTATCCCAAACCCCTCGGTGTAGGGTAGCAACAAGCAACAGTGACGACCCGATTGGTACCGGAAGCACAGATGATCACGGATCAGCGCACACCTGAGTGGCCTGGTTCAACTCCTGTGATCTGCGGACCACTGAAACTGTGTCAAGTAGGCTACAAGCAGAGATGAAATATAAAAACATTCACTCATGTCCTAGAACAATTTAGAAATATTCATAGGCCTATTTATGTTTTATGCTGCATAGGCTATAGGCCCTACTTTACAGAGTTTATAAAACCCGCACTAGACTAACGCTAGCCTACATTATTTTGACCAACTCGCTATTCACAAATTAATTCATTATGATCTATAAGATCATAGGATATAAGGGTAACACACTTTATAATAAGTACACTAGCATAATAAATACTGAATTCTTCATTTATAACGCATGCATACTCATTAGTAGGCTAGTTTAAAAATACAGTTAGTGCTTAGCAATGATGAGTAAAACATTTTTAATTGTGTTCATAAACTACATAATGATGTGTTAAAAATGATGAATTCAGTATATTTAATGCTTAACTAATGCGTAATAGTGTGTACTTTTTATAAAGTGTTACTGATATAAGAAGATAGACATGTATGTATCAGATCTATAAGCACTCTTTCTTTCTTAGTACATGAATAAAATATATGAATCTGAATCTGATATGATCGATCCAACTAAACCCTGTTGATAAAATAGTTAAGAAACAAATGCAGAACCTTTACTTGACTTTTACATAAGATCTGACATTCATTGCTGGCATTATGTCAATAATTCCTCATTTGGACACATGTGCCTCCAACACCACTATCAAAACAGTGTGAGTGAGGGAATGTCATCCCTGTGTCTGCTCTAGCTATAATCATTGTCAATAGCCATGATCTGAAGCTGCTCTCCACCTCAACACCTGCACAACTCAGCATTTTGGCACTAGGGGGAGACATATCATCATAGAAGAAAGAAGAAAATTATGTTTTCTTGGTGGGAATTATATGGAAAGGGTTCAATATCAAATATCAAATTCCTAATCACTAAAGCATGGGGTGATCCAGTGAGAATCAAAAGTGTCATTATGTCAAATGCCACACTTCTGTGCTGTTTGTCTATAATATTTTTTGTGCAGCCTGCATTGTGTTGTCACAGATATTTCCCTGATGTTTGACAAAGATCTTGTAGACTAAAGTGAAAAAGCAATGTTAAGGGCAACAAACAGCAGCACATGATTTGATATTACACATGCCTATACACTCAATTTATAATGGTGAAATTAGTTGACAGATTTTTTCTTTTTTATGGAATGATCTAATGGGCATTTTTAAAACACATTTTCCAGGTGCCTTCTTTTGGCCGTTGAACAACAACATTGAACACCCTGATGCTGAAAGGCCAGAAGAGAACGGGATCATCAATGACCCTCCTCTGCCCCCTCAGAGAGATGCTGAAAGCAGTGGGGATGATGATGATGCTGATGATGGTATACTTGACCAGCCCAGCAGCAGGAGAGGGGAGGAAAGAGAGGAGGCAGTGAATCATAATGATGATCTAAATATCAGAGCTCCCTCTCCTCCCTTTCAGCAGCTCCCATCACCAAACGTTGGGATGGAGATTCCAGTTTATCATCACCTTCCCCATGCTGTCCCTTATGCTCTTCCTTTCCCTTTCCCCTATGTCTATCCTTATGGTTTGCTTAATGCTCTCCCTCATTCTTTTCCTTATGCTAATCCTTTTGCTTTTGCTTATGTTCCTCCTTATGTCCCTGCTTATGTTGATCCCTTTGCTTTTGGTTATGCCCCTCTTTTCGCCCCTCGCTATGCAGCTCCTTATGTCCCTCAGTACGCCGGTCTTCATGCTTTCCCTTACTTAAATGATGATCCTCATGTTCCTGAGCGACTGGTTGCGCAGAACCGACAAGAGAGACCTGAACAAGATCCTGGAATTGATGCCATTGGTCCGGAGAATGAAATCCCTGAACTCGAGGTGTTCGGTCTTGGTCAACCTGAGACCATTGGGCCTCTCAGCACAGAAGAATGTTTAGGGATTAGCAGCGACAGCTCTCTGGAAGTAGAAGTTGTAATTCCTTCAACTTCTGGCTTCAGCTCCTCCATAAGGAGAAGGATAGAAAGTGATGATGAGGAACCTTCTGCCAAGAGGCCAAGGTGGTCTGATGAGACCGACTCAGATTAACTAATCGATGCTCCTCTGACAAGTGGCTTCTGCGTCTGGCAGGGCCATTGATTTCCTAACATGGCCAACGTGGTCTGACCGGGCTGATGACACCCCAGTGAGCCTCTTGCACTGGTAACTATCTTGACTATGTTCATGTCTGCATGGTCTCTTGAATGACTCATTCTGAGGGCAGGTATTTGCGTCTGCCTTGGGGGTTAGTTTTATCTTGCTTGACTCCCACTAATTGATAGCCTATTGATGACCAGTGTTGTAGAATTTAAGTAACACATGGCAGTCCACCCACTGGTCAACACAAGTGGAAGAAATCACTGGACTGTACTCCACCTTCTGTGCTACAGAGAAGAAAGTAGAAATCTTCTCTAAATAGGCATACATACAGTATAAACCTAGTAAGCACTACACAGATGTTAAGTGTAATAGAGAGGGAAGAAAGTGACTTTGAGTAATATCTCATACGAACACAATGAAAGTCAAATTTTAATTAATTTAATTACATTTCTTTCTTTCTTTTTCTGTTCACTTTGGACAAAAAAGGTAAATACAAGCTTCCTACTTGAGCAGAAGTTGCCTGGATTAGACTGTGACTAAGTAAAATCAGAGAAATAATGTATAAGGGATTGTGTAAACTTGTCACATAATGACCTCATTCACTCATGAACACTTATTTGTTGGCTCAACTTGGTGATTATGATATCTTGAGTCTGTTTTACTCACTGTTATTTCCATTTTTCTGTTCCAACTCAACTACCAGAGCTGCTGCAGCTCACTGTGGACAAAAAGGGTGAGTATGAGCTTATCAGGAAAATGACAAATAATGAGGTCTCAATATGAAGACAGACTGTTATGTTAAAGGGATAGTTCAACATTTTGGCAAATTGGCCCATTGCCATAATCGCTATAGTCATAGCAGTAGGTTCGTTACCTTTAATTGTAGGTGTAAGCTATTTTTAGTACAGCGGAGCGCAGCAGCTGGCTGCTCAGAGCTACGCTATGGAGGCTAACGGAATTTCTTGGTTTCCCTCATTAAACTCATCAAATTCAACATCCCAAAACTCCACAGCGCTTTTGTAGACAAGTTGTGACCTGCACAACCACCACGCTATGAGATAATGACGGAACGATACGAAACGGAGCCGTTTTCGAGGTAAATTCATACAAAACCGCTGATGCGCGTTGCGTTCAGGGACAGTTTTTCAGCAAGCAGTCTCCGTATTTACCCTGAATTTACCTCGAAAACGGCTCCGTTTCGTATCGTTCCGTCATTATCTCATAGCGTGGTGGTTGTGCAGGTCACAACTTGTCTACAAAAGCGCTGTGGAGTTTTGGGATGTTGAATTTGATGAGTTTAATGAGGGAAACCAAGAAATTCCGTTAGCCTCCATAGCGTAGCTCTGAGCAGCCAGCTGCTGCGCTCCGCCGTACTGAAAATAGCTTACACCTACAATTAAAGGTAATGAACCTACTGCTATGACTATAGCGATTATGGCAATGGGCCAATTTGCCAAAATGTTGAACTATCCCTTTAACCTCATGTATGTATATCAGTATTTTATCTGTTGTCTTGTTCTAATGACTGAACCACTGTGGTTTACTGACAGTGAGGTGAGGATGAGTTTCTCACCTGAAGACAGAAAAAAGAAATGTTGTTATTTTGCTAGCTTGTTATGTTATTCATACTAGGTTACACTATGTTATTCACTTAGTATAACTTGTGCAGGGTTATTTCATCTTATATGTTGTATCCCGTGCTAGTTTGGTTTCAACTGACTGCCTATAGATAACTCAGTAGTTTGAAACTAATGTTCCTGGTGACTTCTATTGACTAATATCCTGCAATAACCCTACTACAGTTTTGCATTTTTTATTAGAAGTATTGTTCTGAGGCTTAATCTGTGCCATTGTCAGCCTATCTGTCCACCACTACTGGTTTACTGTTCCTAATACAAACTGAAAACGTATCATATGGCACAACTTGAAGGTAGTACTGTACATTGGACCACTTCATTTATTGTATTGGTTTATATAAAGTAATAGATTTGGAGAGTCTGTTCTCTATCTTTGTCTTCCCAAATAAAACTGAAAGAGAGACAAAAACCATACAGAGAATATGTTTATTTTTTTTCTTAATATTTCATAATACAAAAGACAGAATGTAGAATAACCACTTGGCAATCATGGTCTTATGTCTGCTAGCACAGTCATGATACTGCCTGTAATTTATTGGTGGGTTCCCAAGTCTCCAGTGGTTTGCTCATTCTTTTCTTAATGTTATTGTTGTTCAACACTCATAACCCCAAAACCTCTAAGATACTAGTATAAGGTTAAGAAAATAAAATATTAAGAAAAGTAACAAATCACTGCATTGGAGAACCTGGAGCAAAATGACTAAAACATTTTTTAATTGACTGATTAATTAACTAATTTAAAAAAACAGTGCTTTTTAAAGGTGTACAGAAAAGAAAACTGAATTTGAGCTCACTCTGGATCATAAAATTAATGTGATAACTCATCTTTCAGACGATGTAGGCCAAACTTTGTGCAAAATTCCATTTTTGAGTAAATCCGGGATGAAAGTGTGTATTTTTATTTCCCGCATTGGATAATGCAGGCGCACGGATTATACGTCAGCCTGTACACGATTCATCAGCCACTGATATTGGATCCGTAATCCCACACGGAGCTCGGACTCGCCCCAAGCTTTGAATATCCCGCCCGCTCGATAACGACCAATCAAATTCGTTTTCCTCACTCGGGTAAACTCGTGTTGCAGCTCGTGACAACTCGGCGCGACAAACAGGACAAACGGCCATTTCTGTACACCTTTAATTTTCACTGACATAAAAGGGATAATTATAACGGCTGTTCTCCTGTTGTCATGAACATAAAAAAAAAAAAACATTACACTGGGATGTACTTAAGTTGTGAACCTCCCTGCATAAACATAAAAGTGTCCTTGTAAGTGTGAGTGTGCACACTACATCCTTCCTCCCCACACCATCTCCATCTTGTGTGTGTGGGCCTTGGATGACTTGGAGAATGTGCTTTTAACCACGTTGAGAGGAGCTACCTTCCCACTGAGGTAAACCTTATTGAGACAGGTAGGAAGCCATGTCTGCTCGTCGTCCTTGTTCTCATTCACTTCCACAGTTCCTGCTCCTTCCCTCCTGGAGAGGGCATGTGAGTGGGCGAAGATGTATCCCGTCATAAAGGCATCAAATCCCGCCCGGTGTGTTCCTGCGTCATTCTTCTTCTGAGGGCCAGTCCCAGCTGAGTGGCCACTAGACCTCTCTCTGTCTCCATCTGCTGTTCTACTTTCCAGCTTGTCGTCTGTGTTTGTTTTCATGTCGGTGTCCTCGTCAGAGTTTCTGGAGTCTGGGATGTCTTCGCACTTTCCGTTCCCTGCGCTGTCTGTTTTCATGTTCTCTCCTTCACTCTGTTGGGTGTTTCTATTACTGTCCATCAGCAGCCCAGTCTCTGCACACAGATCAGCTGTCACCTTTGGGTTGTTATCTGGAGTTTGCTCTTGATCAACCTCCATGTGGGGGATTTTGTTTAAGGGGGCACTTTCGAGGATGGAGGACTCATCTGTCACCACTCCTTCACTTTTCCTCTTCTCTCTATGTCTCTTCCTCTTCTTCCTCTTGTCCTCTTTTCCTTTCTCATCCTGGAGGATGATCAGGTCAGTGTCGTGGGATAATGGGCACTGGGTACCATTTGGACACCAGCCAAATGCCTGTCAAACAGACACATGTCAAGACACAACTTTTCCAAGACATGGCCCACTGGAAAAACTACAGACCTGTTCACACCTGGTATTAACCTGCATCATGAGTGATCCCATCACAAGTGCTCAGCTCTAAGTTTCAGTTCACACCTGTTTTACCTCTTATGATCACATCTCACTTCCCAGCTACATGTGTAAATAAACTATTGTTTCTACCCAACTGACAGATGCGTTAATGTGCTTGTTTGTCTGAGAGAGGGGTAGGGGGCGAAAGACCAGGAGAAAGAGAGAGAAAAAGGAGGAAGTGGGAGGTGATGAGTGAATTAATGTGCTGTGCCCAGCTTTTAAAAATCATTTTATTCATTTGAATTTTATGAATATTTTTGGTTCATGTAGAGTTGTTGGTCCTTCAGTGTGGTCAGAATGCATTGGTGTTCACACTGCTGTAAGAATGTGGCCACATGTGGCCCAGACCACCTCTGAATGTGGTCTGAGTGATTGGATCACTGCGCCCAGAATGCATCTTGGGTACATTCACACTTGTATTTAGGACTGCCCTCTTGTGATTCGATCACAACTGTCACAATGGAGATGGTATACCACATCTGAATGGGGTCTAAAAAATGTTTTAGGCCAATTTGACCCTTTAACAATGAGGAGGCCAGATTATGCCTTCTCAGAGCACTTTTTATTTGAATGAAAATAATAAAACATTCAGGACTAAATTGACTGTGATGGTCTGTGGCAGTGATAGGCCTTAATATAATATATATATTTAAACCCATAGGATGGGAATCACAATTCTGTGGGATACAGACACATAAAGTAAAAAGAGAAAGTCTAAAAGTCTATCTTTCCTCAGCCCTTTATTCCATTACTTCATTTGTTTAAAGGGATAGTTCAACAGTTTGGCAAATTGGCCCATTGCCATAATCCCTATGGTAGGAGTAGGTTTGTTACCTTTAATTGTCGGTGCAAGCTATTTTTAGAACAGCGGAGCAGAGCCGCAAGATGCTCAGAGCTACGCTGAGTCTAATGAAATTTCTTGGTTTCCCTCATCAAACTCATCAAATACACAATCCAACAACTCCAAAACGTTCTTGTTAGAGATGGTCCGATCAGGTTTTTTGGGACCGATACCGATCACCGATCACCTAAAGCCTCACCGATCCGATCGATCACATGGGACAATATTATTAATATTTATATTTTTTTTACTCTTTTTTCCCCCATTAATTCATCCACTCATGCAAAAATACTCTGGTAAAAGTAGAAGTACTGATTCAACTCCTTTACTCAAGTAGTAAGAAAGTACAGGCTCTGAAATGAACTTAAATGTAAAAGGGGGCTTCTTTGCCCCCCAGACTCTAGGACCGGCCCTGCTACCCATAACGTTTTTTTCAGTCAGGAGTCTTCATATTCCTGCTCTGTCTGCACATTGTTGGACTTACGCCGGGATTCCACTGGATGCGGAACGATTCCGAAACGGGTCCGCTACGGAGCGGCTGCGTACTCCGACTCCGTCAACTCACACCGGTTCCGTCCGTGATGTTGATTGTTGCGGCTCTGCCGCACAGCGGGAACACGTGATCTCGCGATAAAGCCGGTTGTAGTTTCCATAAAGTGAACCACAAAATCAAAAACAATTAATTTAATCCAGAGGAGAAGTAGAGAAACAACTTGGTGCTGACCTGACTTGATTTTATAATCACTATCTCCTTGTCCATGGTGTAAACGGGGTGAAATGATGTCTGAAAACCTCCGAGCTGCTGACTTCAGGCCGGTCGCTGCCCATTACAACGTTTTCAAGGTGTAGGCTAAAGCAGGAAATATGCTCCGCTGTAAACATGGTGTATTTTATTTTGAAAATTAACCGGGTGTTTTATTTTGTATTTTACCCGCGATTTCCTGTCATACACGACCTGCTCTGTGCTGCTTGATGCGCCGTGCTCCGGCGTCCGGCAAAAATAGAAGCTCTGCGTATCTTTTGCGAGGGCTGCCGGATGCCGGTGCCGTTCCGGACCCACGACGCAGCGGACCTGGAGTCGGTGGACGCTCACACGGTGATTATAATTAATACGTAACGGCTCCGCCGCCGTACCGGAGCGGATCTGCAGCCGTTCCGCATCCAGTGGAATTTAGGCGTTAGGATTTTGATGAGCAGACACTAAGTACAGCATCTTACTGGGAGTGACACTGAGTCAGTCACACACCTAAGGGAAAAAAGATCGTTTTCTATTGCTTATTTGCGCATCTATATGTCAATAAGGTTGAAACAAGTAACAAGCCTGTTTTGACAGCGTAAGGACTCGGAGCATTTTGTCTAATTTTGGAATCCAGCCGCAGGATTCGGTCCGTGGTCCACCGGTGTCGAGAGCGACCGGGTTCTCTCTCACTCATGCACAAAATAGACCAGACGCCGAAACAATTGCTGCACGGTGCGAGCCGGCCGCGGAGGATCGCGGCACTTTGCGTCGCGGTGTCTCACACACACATACTGGTCGAAATCCGTTCTTGCGACGGGGAACTTTAATCCCAGCAAATGCCGCTTCATCGTGATGCAGCTGTCTATGCTGCCAGTCACACACACGCAGAGAGAGAGGGAGAGAGAGGGAGAGAGACGCTCGCTCCCTGTCTTGCATGCTTCACATGATCAATTACACACATTACACACACTATTACACACATGCAATTGTGATACAGGCAGCCTTATTTTACTGTCTGCACGCGTGGATGCAGCAGGGCTGCATGTATCCACAAGTTTCCGAACGTCATCTATGGTCAAAACCGGCTTATGTTTTTGACGTTCGGAAAAAGGTGGATAATGCGATCGGATCGGTGATTTTAACCTTTGATTGGATTTCCCGATCGATTGTTTTTTTTTATCATATCGGCCCGATCCGATCAGTTGCAGATCGATCGGGACCATCTCTAGTTCTTGTGGACAAGTTATGACCTGCACATTCTCCACACTATTAGATAATAACAGAACGTTGTTATCGAGGCAAATGCAGAGACTGCTTGCCTAAAAACTGCCCCCGACGGGAACGCACATCAGTGGTTTTGCATGAATTTACCTCAAAAACAACTCTCTCTCGTAACATTCCGTTATTATCTCATAGTGTGGTGAATGTGCAGGTCACAACTTGTCCACCAGAGCGTTTTGGAGTTGTTGGATTGTGTATTTGATGAGTTTGATGAGGGAAACCAAGAAATCCCATTAGCCTCCGTAGCATAGCTCTGAGCAGCTTGTGGCTCTGCTCCGCCGTACTAAAAACAGTTTGCACCGACAATTAAAGGTAATGAACCTACTCCTAAAACTATAGGGTTTATGGCAATGGGCCAATTTGCCAAAATGTTGAACTATCCCTTTAATCTCACTTCAGATGGAGCGTTTTAGTCAAACTGAAAGTGTCATCAGAGTAAAAAATGTTTTTAAACTCACAGAGAAGCGTTGGCAGACTTCAGTCTGTCCCTCAGAGGAGAGTACTGCTGGACACTCTCTGTAGTCCACGTAGCTGGACATGTGACCAGCATACTGACAGAACTCCACATGAAGATGAGGTCCGGTCCCTCCAGAGGTCAAACTGCGGCTGTTATCCAGCTTACTGGAAGTTGAAGGACATAATATGAAGAAACACAGAGAGATTATAACTCATGAAAACATTCACAACTGCTTTGTTAAGTGGCAAAGACTCAAGAACACTTTTATTATTAGCCTGTGCATGTTCTCATTTGTCCAGGTCATAGTATCTCAAAGGAATTTTCAATCGAAAGCAACTGGACTTGGTTATTTGTAAACATATATATATATATTTTTTTATCATTACACCCACAGTCCTTCTGCTTTGCTTTTCACTACATTATTGTGACATCCTTTGCATATTGACTGAGGTAGACACAAATGCACACAAATAACAATTTTCAAGCATATATTATAGGAAAAAGCTTTAAAAACTAGAATTACTAGCAGGCAGTCTGTAGTTTGACTACATTTTAACTGTTATAACACATGACTTCTAAGTGTTTGTAGGTCAGGTTTGTAGCTAAATTCAAAGTATAGCTGATGTACAGTATATACAGTAATTTGAGCGTATATTATAAATCCATACTCACCATTTTTTATAGGCATATTCCAGGTAGGATGCGGTGAGACGCAGCTCAAACTCTGTGACGTATTTGGTGTCATATATGCCGGCAGGAAACATCTCAGACAGGTCGGCTGTGAAGGTGGCCAGGCGCTCAGGCAGGTGAGCATAAAAACTCTGGTACAGAACAAATAAGCAGTGATTAAATAAATACTGTATGTTGTGAGAAAAATACAAACCGAAGATGAGTCAACTAACATCATAAAGCTGACACTGGCAGTTAACTTGCTGGATAAATACTATATACCCACAGTCAGGTGAAGAAATGTAACACAAGTGCAACTGTAAATGTTGTATGAAGTCTGCTGCTTTAAGTAAAACAAATAGAAGATAAGAGTTCACTTTTTGTTTTAAGACAAAATAAATCAAATGCTACTGCTGCTACACACATATCTATCTAACCATTTTTGGATGGAAGTGACCAATGGCAGGACAGGATTTCTGGTCCACTACTGATGTGAGCATTTAACAGTCCTGTAAAGGCTACAGGTGATGATTGCTCAATCACAAATGAGACTGGCTGTGTGTCTTTAGAGTCTAGATATACCTGGTAAAGGAAGACCATGTCAATGAGGCCATTGTGGAGCACCAGAGGTTTCCGAGCGCGCAGCAGTTCAGTGAACAATGCCCTGATGTGGACCCCCCTGGCATCAGTTACTCCCTGCAGAGAGAGAAAAGGCAGCCAGAAATCAAACAATGACATCTGAGAAAGTTCAATTATTATAATACAGAGCATCGTGGCCACAGAACTGGGTTCAGGACACTTAGCAAAACCCTAAACAGCATGAAGCATGTTGGCACCTTGTTGTTCTCACCTTATTATTGCCCTTGCAGTAAGGGATTCCATGAGTGTACTGCTTGTTAAAGTCAAATCCATGCTG
Source organism: Trachurus japonicus (assembly GCF_045865225.1). Taxonomy (NCBI): domain Eukaryota; kingdom Metazoa; phylum Chordata; class Actinopteri; order Carangiformes; family Carangidae; genus Trachurus; species Trachurus japonicus. The sequence goes on along the minus strand of NC_140923.1, from coordinate 37,910,138 downwards.
CACCAGGAACTTGACAGACTGGGGCTCTATGATGTACTCCTCTGAACACAGCAGTGTGAGGTTATACACCTGGACCAGGTATGTGTCTGCAGCCTGGGCAAAGAGGTGAGAGGGAAGATAAAATAAAGTACCAACAAGAAGATAAAGAGGATCACAGACATAACACAAGATTGAAGAAGTCTGCAGGGACAAATTCTCATCAAGTATGTTTGGGGACAATCTAATTAGCTTTCTTCCACTTGTACATATTACGTTAACTGTAAACAATAATCACTATGATATACAGAATGTGGATGCCAGTGTCTAGAGGTTTTATGCTGTTGGATAAATCATCTTGTACCTTGGAGTCCAGTTTATTGTAGCAGGCAAATCCCAGGGAGATGACAGAGCGAGAGCGCGCTGCATGGCAGATGGCTTTATATCTGTCCTCTATAGATCTGAAACATAACAGATTATCAGTGCAAACTCATATTTATCATCCAGTTCTGCGTGTATGATAGTAACTTGTGAACATTACGCGCGTGTGTGTGGTGGTATTAGGAAGAAGTGAAAAGAAAGACGTTTACTCACTCGGCCAGCAGGGATTTCCTATTCCCAAGACCACTCAGCTCCTGAAACAACAGAGACCAAGTGCTATGTATTAGCATTTATGATTGTGTAACTATGCACTTGCAGTACTATCGCAAGTGTGCCTCCCCAGTAATAAAGAAGAGGGGAAACTGTCATTTATAACATTTTAAACATTTATACTCACCGTGTCTAGTGCAACGAAGGACGACGTTTTAATGGCCACTACCATAGCAGGCCAAAGCTCTTTGAAATTATCATTGTGGACGTCAATGACTGGAACAACCAGTGAAGATGTCATGTTTGTCTCGTGCAGAAAGTAAAGCTAACAGGTCTTTCTCGTGGCTCTCACCAATGCTACAGTTTCCGCTAGCTCAGCCGACTACCATATAAAGTTGTTCATTGTTAGCCAGTGTACGCGGAGCTCAGCTCGTTGCTTTTGTGTTAAATTGTCTTCGTAAATGCTGCAATTATTTCAACATTTATCTATTTATTAGCGCTCATTCTGCTCAACCGTAAACAGTTCAACGTGCTTTTTCGGGGTCCTCCGACAAACAGTCCCAGGTAGTTGGACTTTTACCTGAGCACAAATAACACCAGTTTGTCACTATACACATGAACAAAAATATCCACTATCAATTAAAAATAAAATGAAATCATAAATCGTCTAAATCATATTCAAAAATATTATTATATGTTTGCCTTTTTGCTGTTAAATCACATTTTCGGTCAGGCATTTACAATAGACGCATATAAACAATACGTCACCACATTCAACCGTCGAAGCGAAGTGCGCCATTTTGGCTCAAACAAAGTGAGAAACATTTTATCCCAGAAAAACTATTTTAAATTGTATGCTTGAAATACTTTGAAAACATCTTCACGACAGCACTCTGGTTTCCACGAGTGAATGTTTAGTCCAAAGGTAACTTTTTCTCGTTTTTACGCCGCGGAATGAGAGAGCTAAAGGTAATGGTTAGTATCCCCAGCTGAGCTCCACTGTTAGCCAGGCTAACTTAACATAACGTTACCGTAGCTTCTCTGTTTGTCGTAATTTGCCGCAATGGGTGGCTGCTCCGCTCCAAACTGCTCCAATTCAACCAGCATAGGCAAACAGCTGTTTCGCTTTCCCAAAGACCCTGTCCGTAAGAAGAAGTGGGTGATGAACTGTCGTCGTGACTTTGAACCAACTCCTCACTCCAGACTCTGTCAGGTAAGTTTAACTTTAAGTTACACTGAGGCTGGCATCGTAATGCCCTGGCTCTGATGTTAGTGTATCATCATGCACGTGTCCAATATAACGTTAAAACCCCACGTTAGAACAGTGCGTCAGAATATAAAGTAAAATATGTATGTTATCTATCCATGTCTTGTATTACTTTCTGATGCATTAGGCTACTTTCCTTCTGCCACATCCAATCAGTCTTTGTCCTCACTGTCTGCATTAGCATCTTTTCTTGTGTCTGGGATGCACGAGTAGTTGGATAAATGTGAGTCTGATTTGTTTCCCCAAGGATCATTTTGAGCAGAGCCAGTTCGAGGAGATAGCCAGGTCTCCAGCTGGGGGGAAGAAGCTGAAACCCAATGCCATCCCAACTCTCTTCAGTGTTGGAGAGCCTCCTTATCCTGCAGTCCCCGCTCCATTCATCCTGCTGCCCCTGAAACCTGACCCAGGTAACTAAGCATACAAACAAATGTCATAGTTATTGTTTTCTATTACTTTACATGTGGCAGTCGAAACTTCTCAACCACATCTGTTCTCTCTGGAATGATTTTGTTTCACATAAAATGAGAGCTAACCATTTTTGATGAATATAGTCAAGCTCAAGTGAACTCAAGACAGACGCATGGTTTATATGCTTCTGTTACATGTTCATAGACACACCTTTGTAAATTTTGCTTGCTGTGTATCTCTGCATATTCTGCCCCCATGTGGCCCAAAACAGACCTGACCAGCTTGAATTAGCAATTTAAGAATAATCATCATCAAAGTCAGCATCAGTCACATCATCCTGAAATTCCTCATAGTTAGAATTTAACCTGGCTTTTATAATGCAGACAAGTCTGTTTAAATTTATGGTATAACATGTAAAACATTTTTTTCTTACTGTCCTGCTTGGCCAGTAGATTTGAGATTTACTAGCCTTGTGTATTTTCACTGGCCCAGCCACCAAAAAATGAAAGTAACATTTATTTTTAACAAAACCGTGTTTATTTATTGAAATTGGTTAAATTGTTCACATGTTATTTCCCTGGATTAAAATGATGTGGGATACTGTGCGTCTGCCCCGAATCTGAAGCAGCGGCGGTATGAACTTCAGCCGCTCACCGTCTGTCGCTCGGTGGAATCTCAGATTAGATGCGCTGAGCTGCGAGCATTGAATATCTCACTTGGTAGAGCAAGCACACTGCAGCGATCCTGAGTTCGATTCCACCGGGCGGCCCCTTCGCTGCATGTCCCCTTGCTCCCTCTCCCCCTCCCAGTCTCCCTCCTTTCAAAATAAATGCATAAAAAGCCTGAGGGGGAAAAAAAAACACAGACTCGTGAGCTGGTGCCGTTGAGAAATTTAGCAGTGGCGGCCACAACCAAATTCTCTCTGCCTACGCTAAGCCCCAGCCCCCTTGGTTACTGTTGCTATGCAGGTCAAGCTTTCACTCCCAGCCATGCTCATGGCATAAGAAATATTGATTTTTCAGCAATTTTGGCACTGATTTCAAAGGAAATATCAGCAAATTTCTGGATAAACTGTTCTAAGATATCAGAGTAGCAGTCACAAAGATCATTCAGAGTTTTCAGTTACATGACTCACGTAGAAGGATAAAACATCGGTTCAACGACACGACTGGACTCTGTACAGAGCAGAATTAAGGACTGTTAATCTTCCCATCTATCAACCCACGAAGACGTGCGTCATGAAAGATACGTTGTCAAACTTCAAGTTTTTGGGCGATGGCGAACCATATACAGCTCTCGCCGCTGAATTCACTATTTGATTTCAGACTCTACCGATGCCACTTCTCCACAACGGTTCCATGAAAACAGCGGAGCACCACCAGCAAAAAAGAGGAGAGAAGATGATCTGCAGCAGCTGCTGCTGGAGAAGGAGATCATCAAGGTGGAGGCTGAGACAAGAAAGCTGATAATGGAGCAGGAAAAGCTGGCGCTGGAAAAGCGGAAGTTGGCGCTCGAAATACATTTGCTCCAAAGGCAAATGAACAGTCCCGGGGCGGGGAGGCCATCGGGGCGACCGAGAGATTTCCCGCCGTTCGCTGCCGGCCTGCCGGCCAATAGACTCAAGTGAACCGGCCCACAAGCTGCCCTGTGCGGCCGTGTGACGTTCATGGCCGGCCCATTGAGTTACAACTACTGAGAAGTGAGAATCAAATATGGTCCCTTGAAAAGCTCCAATATCTACTTCAACTATGCACCTTGCAAGTCCAACCAATATTTATACCACTTGGTGTCTCTCTACCTCTCACTCATGGTTGCTCTAGTGACTCAGACTCTCATCAATCCAGCCTACTGATTTTTGTTTAGCCTCCTATCTTTTTCTAGTTCTTTTTGTTCAGATGTTACAGAACTTTCATGACCACAAATAAAAAATGACCAGCAATTTAATTTGTTTGTTCATAAATTAATGTAGAATAGCAAAAAGCCTCATGGGAAATGAGAAATGCGTTAGCCAATCACTGTGAGTTTATCCAATGAACCTGTAGCCTCATAAGTTATCATTAAGCTAGCGGCTACGGCTAAAAATAGAACGCCAGAGCGCACACCAGGCAAATTCAATACAGGACTGTTTAGGCTGTAAAAATGTCCTAAATGACGTTTCGAGTAAACTCTGGACTATGTCCCTTCAGGACACTTGGATTGCAGTGGACGAGCAGTGTGGAGGAATGTTAAATGGTTTTTGTGTAGTTTTATGGACGTTCTTGTTTCGAGCCCTATTAATCTCATATAAATGGCAAAAATGTCATCATGGAAAATTGAAAATCAAAATGGCTGACTTCCTGTTGGGTTGAGTTCAGGATGTCAAGAGATCATCTTATCATCAAGACATCTGGGCATGATACATATGTGTATCGATTTTCGTCCACCTACGACAAAGTAACCCCAATGTGGAGGGGCTTTTTAAAAATTTTTTTCAGCTGGATTATATTTAAAATACGTCCATATATCTTCTGGTGGAGTGACGGCAGGTGTGTTGAGCAGAATGTGCGCTGCATGCCAGGTGGTGGACGTGACCACACAAGGATGGGATGCAGCAGTGTTGCAGATACTTGTGAAAGTATCCGCGGTCACCGGAGCAGCTGATCACTGCCTGCTGCTCTCTGCCGCTCTAATCACAAGCACCGGGCGCACAGCGGCTCGTCTCAGCAGCGTTGTTCTACTTTTGATGGAGCCGTTGCTAAATCATGTGAAGCTTAGAGTAATGACAATCCATAACATGGAATTTAGAGGTGATCACAGCCCGACCACTAACATTTACGTCCGTTCTCGTCTCGTCAACGAAAACTCACACACCTCTCGTCATGTTTTCGTCATCAGAGAGCCATGTTTATCTCGTCAGCGTCTCGTTATCGTCATGAAAAAAAGGGGCGTCAACGAAAATATTTCGTCATCGTCATCGTTAACGAAAACAACACTGGCTCCCATGTGCAAAAATCTGTGTCTTTCCGAATTTGGGAAAGGGGCCAAATTTGGGTTTGAAGTTGCGTAAGAATAATAATAAACAACGCAATTTCAATAGGGCCTTTGGCGGGCGACTTGCCAGGGGCCTAATAATAATCAACCACAGATTTTATACAAACAATAAATATTGATTAATTTACAATCATTGTTATTCTTTCTTTATACATGTTTTTTATACATCTTTTATATGTTATATATTTGTATTTGGTTTAAAGTTATAGCTGGTAATCCTGTTGAGAAACACGTTTTGTTATACTGGGTGAAATGGTCCTTCTATCCTGAGAGGCTGAGAGTCATCAATACATTATGTATTCAGAAAAAGGAAGAAAAAATAGAGACCTCTGTGGCAGCTGCAGGACTGACAAAACTCTGACCAATCCATGCTTTTCACTCCAAAAAGAAAAAAACAATCAGATGCCTTCATGTCTAGTTCTGCCTACGCCCAATCAAACTGCCGTCTCCCTCCTCTTGCTTGCGCAACCAGAGTCTTGCTTGCGCAACCAGAGTCTTGCTTGCGCAACCAGAGTCTTCACCTACGTCCGTGGACCTGGTGGGTGGCAGTGTAGCTCTGGTACGTCCGCGGAAAGGTGAATGTGTGGCTTCAGAGAGCAGTGTAAAGCCTGCCACACACATATAGATAATCGGGCTGATTTTGCCCCGATTTTCCCCCTTCCGACCACGGACAGACATCGCCCGATTATCTTAAGCTCTTAAGATTATTTTATAAGATTCTCTTGTAGTGTGTGGTGTGTTAAGAGTCAAAATTCCCCCGACAATCGGCTTGGAAAACGTTCGGCGCCGATAATTGTAAGTATTAAACATGTTCAATATTTACGATTATCGGGGCCGACAACCGTGGCCGTTTCAATCAAAAGTCATCTTGTGTGTGGAAAGCCGGTGTTGTGCGGAGAAGCGCCTGCTTGCCGAGCTCTGCATGCTGCTCGCGGCAACAAGCCACTTCTCCACACAACACTGGCAATCCCACAGAGAGCCACGGTGCAGCCCTGGCATTACATGAGGTTCACACAGACATTCACGCATACACGGGAGATTTCCTGACAGCCGATAGCAAGGACGGTAGCGCTCACAGCCAGCAACAGCCAGCAATAGAGCAACCATGTTTAAACGATCATGTGATTTCGCTCACAGTCCGTCATGTGACAGCGCACGAGTCCCGTCCGGAGCCACAGACACACACAGATGGGATCGTTGTAAAGGCTGAAGTGTCCCGCTTTCATTAAAAAAAAATGACGTCGCTCTCATTGTCCATTCCGGAAATAGACCCGAAAGAGTAGCTACAACGACACTCCACACTAAGGAAAGTGGCTGGGACTTTTGACTTGTGTATTTTCAAAATGAAGCCTGCTAGAACCGTTTTTCCAGAATCTCCAACCCTACCTTTAAAACGAGCAGGCATTTTAGCCGGGAATTGATCAAAAGCATAACGGTGAAAACAATTAAAATGACAAGGAGCTGAATGAGATGAAACAATAGGAGAGATCTGTATTAACTTATAAGGTGTTAATAATGTGTGCACCGACTAGTCGTCCACCACCGTCCTCATGTACTGCAGGGACCAGAGCGTGCACATCCTCCCCTGAATCGGCTAATGGTGTTGCCTGAGGAGGGGGATCCTCTTGGTGACACAGATGTTGTGGAGAACAGTGCACGCCGCTACTACTACAGTTCCATCGTCTTTCGTTAACAGTACCGTTAGTTGTTACTAGAAACGGCAAGATTTTCCTACTTTACGCCTGGTCTTTGTGAGAAGGAGGCTTAGGACCAGCTGGTGCAACCGGCCCCTGATCACATGAAGCATTTTGATCTTCCCACGCGCGTTCTTGCGAATCACAATGCATGTTGTCGTACGAGCCAGTGACCGGCCAATCACAATGATTAGCCATTCAACTTGCCCTGCTTGTACTTTTACTGGCCCCAGGCCAGCGGGCCATGGGTTACGTGTTGAACCATGTACCAGATCAAATCAAGTACTATTTATACAATGTTTTGTGTTGTAGTGGATAAGGAGCTAAATTTCGGGGACCATGGCTACGCCAGACGCACCCCTCTGCCCGGCTTGGAAGATGATGATGCAGACAGGACAGGCGAGGACCAGCAGCCCTGCACGCAGTGTCAACTCCTCAAGAAACAGTTGGAGCAGGAGATGCAGCACACTGCAAGGCTACAGAAGGAGGTGGAATGGATGCTACCATATTTTTTCTCTTGTCGTTTGTTTTTGCTTCAGAAGTGGTTGCCTGTGTTTTATTTTAAGCACTAATAAAATATTGCTACATTAGGCAAGGCAGCTTTATTTATATAGCACATTTTATACAAGGGGCAACTCAGTGTGCTTCACATAACATTAAACAGTAAGAATTGGAAATGGGAAAAAAAACCCATAAAACATACAATTTTGGAAAAGTTCAAATAAAACCCAAAATAGTAAAATTTTGAAACATTACACATGAAGCAAGAAAAAGGAATTAAAGAAAGTATAGAAAAGAGAGAGAGAAGAAAAACACTAAAAGGGCAACAATAAGTGTCACTGGGTCACACACTGGCTTTACACCTTATAAGATTTCATGTTTTTTAATCATTGAAATATGCATAGATGCTTAGCAACTGTTCTAAACCCAATAAACCATCCCTCCTTTTTTTTTCCTGCCAGGCGGAGGAGATGAAGAAACGGCTTTATCGTCTGGACCGGATCGAGAAGGGCCTCCAGAACTTTCTGTACGAGGATCAGATCCGTGCTCTGTCCCTCACCAAGCGCTCCCGCCGGGCCGTCTGGTCTCCAGAGACCATTTTGAAGGCTCGACAGATCCGCTGTGCTGTTGGTACGAAAGGCTATGAGTATTTAAGAGAGCTGGGGTACCCGTTGCCATCGTACAGAACTCTGTGTAATCGCCTGGAGACTAAGATCATGGTGACGACTGACATGAGCTGTGAGGAGCTGGCAGAGCTGGGACTTGGGCTCATGGCCCCATGCGACAGTCCCACAGAAGGTGTTGGGGACAATGATGAGGAAGAACTAATAGGTGTTTTGTCCTGATCCTGGCAATTTATATCATCTATCCAAGCATACTGAAAGAAGAAGAATGTGCAGAATTTGCTGTGTTAGACATTTGGAGATTCCATGTCAAGTGGAAAAAGTAGCACATTGTGCGTCTTATCTTATCTATGAAAGACTTGAGCCACAATATAAATGTATGCTGCTCTTGACGGAGATTGTGAGTTCACAGGTTTTAAATGTCACCTGGTCCTGCTTGTGATCTGCACTACCAAGGCATGGCTTTGCTTCGCGAGATGCTGGGGCTTGCAGCTAGCCTTGGGTTTATGCTCATGGTGTTTCTTACCCTCAGAAAGCTGAGCTGCAGAATAATCTTGAACATTTGACAGGACACACTACATTGTCTAATGAAGCAGACCCCTGCTGAGAGGTTGAGATTGTGTGCAAATGTAGACGCAATTTGCACGATGCCAGAATTAATGTGTGTTTCACTGGCTGTTTACATGCACAATAAAACCCTGGTTTTATTCAGTATACTCAAATGCACTTCAAGAAAATAAGCCTGATATCCTGTGTGAGGAGGATATCGGTACTCCAGTATGAGGACAGGCATTTATACAAGCTTTACTTTATTTTTGTGTGACATTCATTTGATATGTATCTGTTGATGGTGAGTGTGAGGCAAGTAGCATACAACTGGCATAATATTGAGTGTCTGGGATTATGTTTCCCTTAAAACATAACTAGTGGGGTCTCAAACCGCGATGTTTGAAATAACCCGCTCTTTTACAAAGTCAGTTGAAGTCATGAAGCCTGTTTTGGTTACATTTGCAAAGTTGAAACCTTTGCTGTTTTACATAAGCCTCCAAGGTTGTCTATCAGTCCCAAAGGATTGATTTTATAGGGAACACACTATGTTCAGTTAGGGAAAGGAAATGAATTCCTTCATTGGTAAATAAACAATGTTAACAATGCTCTACATGAAATAGATTTTAAATTCCATTTAGTTGGAAGTTTGTTCTGTCTTGAAGTGTTCACATTTGCAGTGCAGTTGCAATTATCACAAAGTAAATCAAATAAAGTGAACAATGATATTCAGGATTCAGAACACTTGCAGTTTGAAAAAATAAAATGGCTGTTCAGAATTATGTGTAGCTTTCTTTGTTTTTGTATGTGAGAGAGACATATAGCCTACATCTCACTACATCTAAATGTCCATAACATTACGTCAGGTAACTGATAAAACAGCATCATTGGCATCACTCCACCGGTGATATTAGAGTTGAAAGGAAACTGCTGTGAGTAGCCACTCTTAAAGTTATCTTTACCCTGAATACAACAAAGAATTTTTTACACTGGCTTCGTTTGGACTTTGAGCGAATCACTCGCGTGAAAGATTAGATATTTGTTTTGTATCTGGTTCATCACCTGAAGTGAACTGTAGGTAATGTTGGTAACACAAAGGTTGAAAGACAAAATACAATAGACAAGTGCTGCATTCAGGTTTTGTATAGAATACACTTAACTTAAGTACAGGACGGTACATGTGCTGTAGAGAGAACAGTTTACATCTGTTTCTTTCACTTTGACTTTCATTGATTTTGGCTTCTTGCCTCATGCAAGATTGGAACGGTGGGTTTGTTTGTCGTGGTGACATTCACCCCTACACAGTCCAAAGCCTGACTCACATATAGTAAAGCAAATATTACTCAATGATGAGATCAATATACAACACTAAAGTCCTGATGGTAAACAAAGCAGTCACGCGATTAGCTCCGTCAGGAAAAATGCCAAAATCAACAGGCTAACATAAAGACAATGCTAACATGCTAACATCAATTGGGTATAAACTATATTCTCCTTACAGATGTCCATACCAGTATGCAGACATTATCAAATTATCACTGAAAATTCCACGAATGGAAATCTTGCTTATTTTTGCAGATGTTTTCCTCAACAGGATACTGTAACGTTAGCAGTTCAATTCCAGACCTGATGGTGGCACTATCTGAATAGTTGTTGAGATGTTTAGCATGAAGCGACAAAGATCAACCTCGTAGTGGTGCTAGAGGAGAAGTCTGCGTTGTCTGAGTTTGTGTTGAAGACCCAATCTGGACTAAAGTAACAGGCAGACTGACATTACAATTCTGAAGCTGCTAACGGCTGAAAACAATCATATGGCAAAGGTGAAACACTGCTGCTCTACAAGAGCCTGTGCTTAATAAGTGGCTCAGATAGGAAGTTATATTGACTCTATTACAAAAGTTAAAAATATCATGTCATGCTGAGTGCCTACTTTACCAGGATCAACAGTGATCTGGATAGAAATGCTAGCAGATAATTACATGAGCACAAAAGAAAAACAAACATGTTCAAATGTGTAGTGTACTACTTATATGGGAAAAGTCAGTAAGCACGGTGAGTACATACCGCATAAGTGCTGTTGAGTGTAGCCTACTGTTGACGTAACCTACACCCACAAAGCAACACTCAAAGGAAATGGAGGAGGTGCATAATAAATGCAGATGGCAATGAAAACAGACACAGATGTCAGTTATGTACTTAGTGCGAGAAAAGTCCTCTATATCAACTAATATGCTATATACTGAATACCATGTTTTTACCAACATAGAATAGAGAATACTTTATTCATCCCTAGCAGGGAAATTCAAATTAGTCCAGTAACTCACACAACAATGACACAAAAAAGATGAACACACAAAAAAACATTTTAACAAGTGTTATATAAAACGATTGCAGCAGGAACAAATGACCTCTTAAATCTTTCTGCAGGTCAGGGAGATGAGCCTTTTACTGCGGCTGCTCCTCTGACCTGTGAGGGTTTTGTGTAGAGGGTGTTGGGGGTCACCCAGGATGGTCTTCAACTTACACCCCATCCTCCACTTAAAGCAGAAGTAAGCGATCCGGTCGTTTTGGCTAATGCTGCGTTCCAGGCAGGCTTTTGAAACCGTAAATTACAGCTTCAAGTCACAACTTACGACTTTGTAGCGTTCCAGGCAACCCACTCGTGTTTTTCTGACCTGTTTAACCTGTGAAAGTCACTATAACGGCCACTCGTAACTTCCGACCCGTGAACTCGTACCAGATCGAACTGGTACGACTTCACAGGTCGGAAAAACACGAGTTACGGGCTGCCTTGAACGCACCATAACAGTCCTCGTCCCTACGTCACCACATTCACGCGCATCCCTTGGCTGCACACACAGCCCTGCATGCCGTTCTCTCTCCTCATTGGATAAAAATTGTAGGATACGATAAATGTTTTCTCCTCGGCTCAGAGCAGAGCAGAGGGACTGAGAGACCCGTGTTTCAGACCAAACACTCTATGTAAGTGATTGCTGTCGGAAGATATAACTATTTAAGACTTATAATAACACAAAAATATCACTTACTTCTGCTTTAACCACAGCCTCTACCGGCTCCGCTCCCTCCCCCATCACAGAGCTACATTTTTTTTGATGAGCCTGTCTAGTCTGTTCCTGTCCCTGACCTTGATGTTGTTACCCCAGCAGACAATAGCAAAGAATGTAACACTTGCAATGACAGACCGATAAAACATACGCAGCATTACATTACAGATGTCAAAGGACCTGAGTCTTCTCAAAAAGAAGAGCCTGCTTTGTGTCTTTTTGTACACATCATTTGTGTGTACGGACCAGTCCAGCCTGTCATCAAGGTGTACTCCAAGGTACTTGTATGACTGAACCCTCTCAATGTCCACCCCATCCACAGTCACAGGCCGTAAGGATCTCTTGGACCTGCCAAAGTCATAATCATTTCTTTGGTCTTGGATGTATTAAGCAACAAGTTGTTCTTGTTGCACCAGTCTGTGAACGCCCCCACCAGGTCCCTGTATTCATCTTCCTGTCCCTTCTTCACACAATACTAGGTTGAATTGTGTCAAAGGCACTGGAAAAGTCTAGAAACAGCAGTCTCACATATCGCCTAGGTTCATCCAGGAAGGAGTAAATCCGATGCAACATGATTGCATCGTCCACCCCAATGTTCTCCCGGTATGCAAACTGCAAGGGGTCCACAGAATGCTGTACTTGAGGTCGAAGGTGGCGAAGTAGTAGTCTCTCCAGAGTCTTCATAATATGAGAAGTCAGGGCTACTGGTCTGTAGTCACTGATTCCTGCTGGCCTCGCCACTTTGGGAACCGGCACCAGGCACGAGGTCTTCCAGAGAAGAGGGATCCTACATGACTGCAGGCTCAGGTTGAAGATGGTACGGAGAGGCACAGCCAGCTGGGCAGCACAGTCCTTAAGGACATAACATGTCGTCCTATATAGTATCTCTTTTTCTCTCTGGGCAGGTGACAAATTCCGTTTTAATAAATAGATAAGAATACAAATAAAGTGCAATTCATTAAGTTAAAATAGACAAAGTCAAACAAGAATAGCAGAATATTAGACTATGATCTCTGAACCTGTCTAAGTTGTCAGGACCTCTCTGCTCTGTAGGCCTATCTGACGGTAAAGAGACATCCAGCGAACTTACATTCGTGGCTGATGGTCACATAAAGTATGTTTGGACTTTATCTAAAATTCCAGGATTTGTTATTTCCATTGTTTGCTGTGGTTAGTGGTTGGTTAGCAGTGCTGGTCGGATAGTAACAGTCTGCAGCGCTTCACTTTTGCAGTGATTCAAATCTCAGTCTGTCCTGGGGGCTCAATTTGAGATGTCACATTGACAACATCATCATCACCATGATCTGTTAGGAAACATTTGATTCATTTACAAAGCTCGTATTCTGTTATTGTCTGAAAGACATTTGGTTTTAAATACTTTTGATAGACTGATCCTGGGGTCTGCCAGTATTCATATACAGACTTCAGCAATGGCACATGCACCAGCTCTGAGCCTTTTGTTTACAACTGTCTTGTGATGGGGTGTAAAGAGGACTGTCCTGTAAGTCACATCCTGTTTTGGCATTTAAATCTCCCGCCTTTTATCTCTCCCTCCCTCCCCCGTCTCTCTCTCTCTCTCTCTCTCTCTCTGTTTGATTTGGGGGAAGTGCTTATGAAACCCCAAAGGGTTTAAAAACAACAGGGGTTTACTGTCTGTTGATGAGTGTTTGAGGACAGAGCGAGAGGGCAGAGGTAAGCATTTAACTTTGGGCTCATACTTGGTTTTATTTTTACTAACTGTTGTGCATTTTTTTGTAAAGTCAGTGCAGTTGTATTTGCATGTTTTGCTACAGATTGGTATCACTTTGTTAGTTCCACATTAATCTTGAGGTTGTATTTCTAGACTAAATTCTGCTTGTGAGACACACAAACTGGACTGTTTTCCAGTGATGTTCTGATTTAATCAAATTTGCATTTAATATCTATAGTAATTTTAAACCATACCTAAATAACCACATACTGTATTTGACAACATCTGATCCAAACCCTGTTTGTCCAGACAGCACAGTATCTCTGTTCCTGGCTCCCTTTGTCTCTGCCTGCCTGTCAGCCTGCCAGCCTGATCGTCCATTTGTCTGGACATTCTTCTGTCTATTGGCTGCTTACCCCACAATAAGCTAGTTTTGTTGATTATCTCCGCATGATGAGGGAGACAAAGACTCTGTACTTTTTAATCATTTTGGAATCAGACTGAGTGGCCATTTGGTTCAGGGCAGAACAAACCTGCCAAAAACGGACTCTGTTTTTAGACCAGACTGCCTGCCGCTGCATGCTGCTCTGCACATAGCCTACACTGTGTTCAAAACATTTATATTTTTACAATATCATAGCTGATGATTCAACTTTACTGATGTTATAACCCTACTTATGAGTGCTTCTTGTTGGATTATAAGTATCATCACACTACTCTTTCCCCACACAGAGTTGGTCTTTGCAGCCGGGGAGGGACAATGCGTTCACTCTCTTCTCTGTGGCTGTACGCAGCCCTGCCAGGTGTGCTCTGGGCCTCCCATGTCACTCTGGTGGTGGAGGGGGACAATAATGCCTCGAGGATCTGCCAACCTGCCCCCAACTGGCAGATCAAGGGAGAGGCACCCATGCAAAAGCTGCTGGGAAAGGTGGTAGTGGTGGCACTGCTGAAGGCCAGCTGACAGTTCTGTCTCACTCAGGCCTCCAAGTAAGAAAACAGACTCTCAGTGTCACCCTTGTTGCGCACAAATGATAACACAGCGTTATACAACTCCCCTCTGGGCATAGAGAAACTTGTCAAGACAAGATTAAGATCAAGCTCGCCACAAAGCTTGGTCTGTATCTGTTATATTGTATTGTTCTGTTATGTGCATTCATTCCTCACTTCCATATTCTTGGCAGGTTAGACAATGACGTCTCTCATGTGGAGCTTAACACTGCTGCACATTTTGTGCAAAAATGCATATTGCATATTTGCATATTGCATATTTGCGTTAACAGAAGTTATCACATATATTTCAGCATGTGCGATATAATTTATTGTGTATTCTGCTACTGGTTGCATTCATGAGATTATCGGAATTGACTGTGTAACCTGTTTCCCCACTCCATTTTTCGTTTGAGGGTTAGTGTTTATGCAATATCTGAGATATCAGTGAGAAAAATAATGACTTTGCAACTTCTCCAGAACTGTGTGTAATGACAGCCTTCTCTCTTCTCTCTCTCCCTCCCCTGCAGTATTAGAGGCCTGCGTGACAGGCTGAAGCGCAGCAACCTGACAGAGGTGTCCTTCATGATCGTGAATGAGCAAGAGGCTCACTCCAGAGCAATGTACTGGGAGCTGAAGAGAAGAGCGCCCCCCGGTGTTCCCGTGTACCAGCAGTCACCCATTCAAGATGACGTGTGGGAGGCTCTGGATGGTGACAAAGATGACTTCCTGGTCTATGATAGGTAGGAGCAGCCACCGCTCCAGGATACCATGATCAAATTCAGATTTTATGATAGAAAACGACCTTAGCAGGGTCTCAGCTCTTTGATATGAGGAAGAGAAAACATCAAATGTATAAATTAGTGTGGACCAACACTGTTGTCCTGCCAGTTTTTATGCTCTGAAGCTGTGGTTTTTTTTATTTGATAAATGAAAATAAATAATACAAATTTCCAGCGATTTCAGTTTACCATACCGAGCGATCACATTATCTAAGAGTAACACACAACAAGATGTCCCAAAAAAAAGAAATGTTAAAAACATGACCTGTTGGTTTATGCATCACATCCTCCTTGTTCTCCAGGTGTGGTTTCCTTACCTTCCACATAGTGCTGCCGTACAGTTTCCTGCATTACCCCTACGTAGAGGCTGCGATCAGAGCCACTTATCTGAAAAATATCTGCAACTGCTCTGTGAGTAATCCACAAAAACACTCACACATACACATGCAAACACACAAGTAGTTATAAATATTAACACTGCTTCTTTGCAAAGGAAATTCTCATTCTCACAAATATATCACATATTGGCTTTCACTTGTAGCAGCTCTAAGTCAGTCCACTGAGGCCGTTCAGCCTGTTTATTTATCTCTGTATTTTGCCCTCTGCTCTCATTAACTTACTATACACAACTTCTCCAGGACCAAACAGACAATGTTGGCAATTCGCTAACTGTGTGAACACATAGTGGACCATTTAGAAATAGAGTTTTGTCTTAGGAGTTGGTGGAGACCAAAACAAACCTAAGAGATTGATGTTTAATAGATGAGAAACTGATTATATAATGTCATGTTAGGTCGATACGTAAATAGGCATGATGCCATGATGAAGTTGATTGATTGATTGATGTCAATGTTGTGGTGTTCATGATGTTATTTTCTTATTTTACTGTTTTATTTATAACTTAATTAATTACATCTCTGTGTGAATACAGAAAAACCACACAAAATTTTGCACATGGGAATCACGTTATTTGCACATGGGAAACATTTGGCCCAATTTTATGTGAATCACATGTGAATTCCCAGGTGAACCCATTTTCCACATGTGGTAACATGTTTTACACATGTCCTCTACATGGTAACATGGTAACTACATGTAAGGGTGGGAACTGTTTCTATTGCTTTTATTATATATTAATATATATATATTATTGTTAAATAAATAAAGTCTGGTTTAACAGTGTTAAATCAAGAACTAGCAGATATTTTATCTTTTCCAGGCTCATTCTACTTTACCAAATGGTCAGAACAGGACAGTGAAGAATGACACAGCACAGCTTGACGTCAATGAACCAACTACATCCCCCACAATCCAGCTGGACACTGATGGCCCAGAGGAGGGAGACAACAAACCTGGAACACACCAGCACAGCCATCATCATCATCATCATGATCATCATGATCATCATGATCACCAGCATCGTCAGCATCACCAGCATCGCCAGCACACCGGTCAGCACAATCAGTCACAGGATGTGCAGGATACAAGCCAGAATATAACTCATACTCATCCTCTTAATAATCATCATCATCATCATCATGATCCTCAACATCATCACCACCAACACTAGAGAGTTAAATTATTAGGTTTTTACTGCTTTCATTTTTAGTCATTATAACTTCTTTTGGTTTTTATTCTATTTTAACAGCAGTAATTCAGTGTTTGCAGATGAGCTGTTCACTGAGCAGTTGAATCGGTCTTGGACAGGGACCAGATTGTGGTCTCTCCTCCAGTACCTCCATACCTCACCCCTCTGTGTGGATAAAGCAGGCAGTTCTGTCCCACCTCCTCCAGTTAATGACGTCTTCAGTTTAAAACCTGCCTGCAGGGGGCTGTGGATGGATGCGTGTGGAGAGGTGGGTGAACCAACAGCCGCTGTTGTCTACACAGAGCCAGAGGACGGAGCGAGCTGCAGCTGAGTAGACCTCAGTCAGGCGCCTGCCCAGACTAGATTCAATTCTCCTGCCAGTTCTGTTTGTGCTCTTATTAATCCTTTGTTTCCTGCGGTGATTTGCTGTTCATATGCTTGAATTTGAAAATTGATGTGAAGATTAATTCATCATTTTAATCCAGTCACTCAGTACTAATCACCACACAGAGGCTGCAGTATCTTTAATCTACTTTGCCTACTGGATTCACATGAAGTGTGTGCCGAAGAACAAACGAAAAGTTAAGTTTACTTTAGTGTGATATGTAGTATCACAGCATTCACCTATATTATTGCTCAGTTTTGCAGGTTTTCTATGCTTGAATTCCTGAATGTAGAAATAATTTTAAAGCATGGTTTTGGTTTTAAAGGATGACACATTTAACCATTGCCTTTCATCTCTGTAAGCATTGAAATTAACATGTTTGTGTCCGTGTAGTCAGAATTTATTGATAGAAATGATGGTAACACTTTATTTGACGCCTATCTCTATAATGCATTATCACCATTTATAATGAGTTATAATGCAGTTATAGCACTGTATGGCTATTATAAACATTCGTAAATGATCATAGTGCTTTATAACTAATATATATAATTGATTCATAACACACTATAAAGCATTTTTCATGACTTATAGGTCAGGTCATCGTTATTAACACTCATAAATTATCATAAGGCTTTATAACAATAAGCATAACACATTATAGAGCATTATAACTCTTGACCTCATAAGCCACTATGAAATGTTCTATGATGTGTTATGCTTATTGTTATAAAGCCTTTTGATAATTTATGAGTGTTTATGATGATAGTTATACATGTTTATAAGACAATTATAACACATTATAACTATATTTATAATGCATTATCGATGTGAGCATTGTCAGCGAGTTACTAACAATTATAATGTATTATAATACCTGACCTTATAAGTCATGATAAAATGCTTTATAGTGTGTTATGATTATTGTTATAAAGCATTATGATCATTTATGAGTGTTTATAACAGTAGTTATACAGTGCGATAACTCATTGTAAGTATAGTTATAATGCCTTATAGAGATAGGCATCAAATAAAGTGTTACCAAAATTATGTCTCCTCGTTCCTGATAATAAAAAAATCAATTTTGACATCAGAAAAACAAGACCTTTTCAATTTATATTATATTATATCATATCATTTTATTTTATTCTTCTTCTTCTTTTTTTTTGTAACTTTTTTTGTTAATTGTGAGATTCCTGTAGTTACAATAATGTTTACTCTGAATTTCACTGTATAGGATTTAGCTTGAAGGTACTTGAGTTGCTGCAGTTGCATTAGGTAACACACTGCCATATGTCAAGCCAAGCACACACACACACACATGCACACACACTTACACAGAGAGAGAACAGGTGGCTCACCTCAGTGCTGCTTAACACATGGTGGATATGCAGCACTGTTTGACAGGTGGATGAGCGGGGAGGAAAAATCAGAACCATCAGAATGAAGGTAAGATCGCTCTCTTAAAGCTGTCCTATATCTGACAGTGTTCAATTATCTTTGTGTTAACTTTGTGTTAATTCTTGCAACTGATTGAATTAACGTGTCACACAGGTACCAGGTAAACAGTAAATCAGTATTAATGAATTAATGACTGAGAGGTAAAATGATCATCATGAGTCCATTTAGAAGGGCTTTAGGGACTATAGAGTTATTGAACAGCCCATCAACCCATGACACACTGTCACCACATTGTCACAACTTAACATCTTAACAACTTAATGTAAATTGCTTTTTTTTCTCTTTATTTTTTAACAGAATGCTTATATGAGTCTCTTATTTTGAAATATTATGTTTTTGGTCTTTTCCTGTAGTTTTCCATACAGTAATGCTCTACATGTTAAACCTCAGCAGGTCTCACACATAACTCTGTCAGGGATTTCAGGCTGTAAATCCTTGTGAAGAGGCTCCAGGAGAGGCTAAAGTGCTTAGCTCTGTCCACTCACCCCCCTCAGTACAGTGATTAATGTCTTTACTCATGTTACACAAAATGATTGGTTAGAAAAAATATCTAAAATACCCGTTTCATTTCTTTTAAAAAACAAAACAAAATAATAATTTTAAAAAATCAATAAAAAGATTTGATTTTGCTCAGTGTGAAGATGTGCAGTGGTGATTTATGCAATAAACTGTGGACAAACTGCAGGTAGATATTGAAAAAAAACCAACAACAAAAAAACAAGCAACACTTGTTTAATTAGATTGTAGTTTCAAATGATTACTCCCTTATTTCAAATGATGATATTCAAACAAATAACCAAATAAAAGTTCATCTCCTCAGATACTCTGTTACTGTAAAGCGTTTTCCAAATTCCCATGATTTAACCTCAATGGAGAAATACTGAAACCCTTTGTTATGCAGTGTTCAAAATTTGAAACAATGTTCAGGTTGAGTTATATATGAAGAGTTATATAAAGTTACACAAACACCAACAAGGATGTAGCCTCACATTACTGTAATAGAGCAATCCTGAGCCTCTGAGTGGAGCAGCACCACGGGGGGGAGCTCAAGTCTCCACAGTAGTTACACATGTAACTGAACTGTGTCTGAGAGGTGCAGGAAGCTGAGGGAGAGACCAACTGAGCTGTCAAGTGTAGAGCTTCTGCCTACAAACACTAGATGGCAGCACTGTCATACATTCATCACTGCCGGAAACTCATCACCCTGGCGTCCACATTAGGTAGCCGTTCATCAAGAGGATTATTAGTTATTATCCATTATCAAGAGATACGTTTAGATTAGTGAACATAATCCTTGAATTATAATCCTCAGATCATCTGGCGGCTTAATCAAATTTGAAGTTAGGGCTTCTTCTTAATGTAAGACAGTGAGCTGCAGTAAATTAGACTTTTTTCTGCTGGTACAAAATGTAACCTGGTCACCTCTTCAAGACTGTGGTTTTATAGCATCTGCTGAACACTCACAACTTTATTTTCAACCTCATCAGAGCTCAACAGAACAGCATTAATACAAAATACAAATGCTGCTGAAGAAAGTCATGAAACGAAGGTGAAATAACAAAATTCTACAAATAAGTGCAATTGCTCAGTACAATTTTATATTTGCATTTCTGATTGTACCATCCAAGACCAACCATCCAAGACTCCCATGTGCATTCAAATATGGTTTGTCTTTCCCCAATTGAGTCATGGACACAGTGTTGGATTCTCTCAGCTCTGCTCTTCTCCTGCCCTTGTGTTCCAGGCTCTCACGCTGTGGCAGAAAGTCCAGTTATTCTACCAAGGCATCCTGGAAAATGGAGGCAAGTCTTTATTGTCACCCTGTGAGAGTAATAATTACCCACATATTTCAACCACGTATTGTTGTCAGACATCAGCGCAATCTTTGCCCTTTACTTTTTCCTCTGTCCGTCTAGACAAGAGAACAGATAACTGGCTGCTGGTCCACTCTCCTGTTCCAATCAGCTGCATCTTCCTGTGCTACCTGCTCATTATATGGGCCGGGCCGAAGCTGATGGCGAAGAGGGAGCCGGTCAACCTCAAACCTGTTCTGGTAGTTTACAACTTCGCCATGGTCTGCCTGTCTGCCTACATGTTCTATGAGGTATGACTGAACTGGACGATCAACTTTTGTCTGGGAGGTAGAAGTGCAGTGACTGAACAGAGATGAATACAAGAAGATACAGCGCTTTCTCACATTTGTATTGATCCAGAAACATCAGGATTGTGGAAATTTGAAAGGCAATACGTGGAACAACAATGTGTGCAAAATGATGTCAAGTAAATTTGTTTTTATTTTGGATGGGCACTGTGAAAGAGGTTGCTCATAACAGAATGTGTCTTGCCCTCATACTGTATGTAGCACAACATCAGCTTTTTAGCAACTTTCGACTAATTATTTTGTGTTTTCAACGACACTCTAAAAACCCTCACAACAGAATGAATTTGCTTCCACTCATTTTGACCTTACAGAGGCCAGATACATCATTTCAAATCAAATGTGTCAAAAAGAAGCTGCTCTTTAATAACACCTAACAAGCAAGCAATATGTATCCTCACTCACAAACATTTGTCAAAAACAGTCCAATAAATCAAACCAAATCAAAGAATCAAAGTAGAACAAAAGAAAGGGCAAAACATCAGATAAAACCTGGGATAAAAACAGATGTAGGACACCTACAAGGTGGGAATGCGTCTGTTTTGTGCTGTCAGCTCGTTTCTGCTGCTCCCAGTGGACGAAAAATCCCAAACAAAACAAAAAAACAACATCTATTTTTGTAGGTTTTACAGTTGTGAGTTCTGACAGATGTAAATCTCAAGGGATCCCACAGTGCCTATATGTCCTGATCATTGCGACATCAGTCGGTCCAACAGGAAGTGATTGCACTCATGTCAGAATGGGATGAAAGGTCCCTGAGCTGATTGAGAGAAACCAAAGCAGAGATGAAAGCAGCCTTTGTCTTTCCAGTTCACAGCCTCTTCCTGGTTGGCCAGATACAGTCTGCTGTGCCAGCCAGTCGACTACAGTGCCAGCCCCCTGGCCATGAGGGTAATCTCTTTTACTACATCTGACTTTATGAGACTGTAAGATAGGTAGATAGATAAATCTCCATATAATCTGTCACAATGTTCAAACTTCCCATCCACATGTTCATGCATGGTTTCAATATGAAACCAGATCACAATAGATTTTGAACACAGTCCTTTCCTCCTGTTGGACAGATGGCCAAAGTGTGCTGGTGGTTCTACTTCTCCAAAGTGATAGAGCTCAGTGACACTGTGAGTGCAAAAAGAAAAATGTCACATTTTTTTTTAGCAATACATTGTAAACACAGTATCTGACTGTATGTCTGCCCCCGTGTGATTGTGTGGTTCAGATATTTTTCATCCTGAGGAAGAAGAACAGTCAGCTGAGCTTCCTGCACGTCTACCATCACGCCACCATGATCTTCAACTGGTGGGCCGGGGTTAAATATGTGGCTGGGGGCCAGTGTGAGTACAACCCACTAGACCAGAATCACAAAATGTCATGAAAATAGAACCAATTGTGCAATTTTTGTCTATTTATTTACAGAAGAACAAACATACCGATACATGCACAAGGGAATAAACTGTAACATTCATCCTGTGTATCTGTCCATAGCTTTTCTGATCGGTCTGATCAACTCCCTGGTCCATATAGTTATGTACTTATACTACGGCCTGTCAGCTCTGGGACCCAGCATGACCAAGTACCTCTGGTGGAAACGCTACCTCACTTCCCTGCAGCTGGTCAGTATCTGCCTCTCTGTCTGGATTCATGCCTACATTCATTTCACTCATTCATTTCATTTTTTCTCTTGATAAATGAATAAAAACGAAAAGGGGGAATGGAGGTCCCGGCTGAAAGTAACAAAAAGTTTGAACTCCTGGGCCAGCCACGCAGTGGGCCGTCGCACCCAAGAGTTCCCACCTAACAGAGAGTAAAACCCTAACAAAACCCAACCAAAAACTGGACCACCAGAGACCTCCAACCCAAAATAAAATAACAAACTGAATCAAGGAAGTAACCTCCACACATTACTGTACACAGTGAAGACAACAGAAATCAAAGGCAGGTGAGATGGCTCCAGGTGAAGCCATGGGGTGCCAACCGCCATTCCGACATCCCACCAGTCCGACAGGCCTCTAATTGTCTAAATGGCAACACTTAATTTTCTATCAAATGTCCCGTCATTCCTACAATGTTTGCCTCCTATGGTCGGAATCACAGTATTTTTTTTTCTTTTTTAAACATCCTGCCTTTCCGACAAATAGCGTATTCCTTCCCCAAAAGATTTTGCACTGTTGGGCTTAGGCAATGAAGAAAGGAGTTGGTTGAGTTTAGTAAAGAGACCAGGTAGTGGCTAGACAGGCAGACTAGTCCCTGTCTGCGCTCTGCTGCGTAATTACACCACCATGTGGATTTTCCTCTATCAGCATGTCTTAAAGTAACATTGCGGAGTTTTTCGGCCTTAAAGTAATGTTTCCAGACTCATTGCAATGGTAGAAAAATGGTTAATAGGATGACTGGTGCTGCCGCTGCAGCCTGAGCCTGGTCGCGTCGGCTGAAACTGCACTATGTAACTTCCCTGCACGGGTACGAAACACCGCCCCCCCCCTCCTCTCCCCTCCCCTCTGCGTCGATCGAGAGACGTGGTGGGTAAAAGTGAAACTTACGGTTCTCCTCCGGTCGTCGTCGTCGCTGTCGCCACCGCCACCCCCCCTCCCCCGACCACCCGCCACACAGTCTCTTTGCAAACGTGGGAAATACTGTCGTTTATTAATGGGAATAAACGCTGGATGCGCTGGCTGATAAGTTTTGCTTTCGTTAAGTTTCGTTTTTCCCCCCAGACGATAGCGCTTCTCAACCAGATGGTGGAAGCACTGTGCTGAAACTCCGCAATGTTGCTTTAAAGAAGGGAGTCACCTGTTGAGTAACGCACCTTATATTGAAAAAATTATATTGAAAGCCTTGTCGGAATGGTGGGACATTCGCATGAGAATAGCGGTATGTCAGAATGGTGGGATGTCTAAATGGTGGGATGTCGGAGTGGTGGGATGTCTAAATGGTGGGATGTCGGAGTGGTGGGATGTCGGAATGACAGCATGTAACCTCTGTGTGAGAGAGGAGTGCCTCCCTCTCCCAGTCCTTTTAAGGCCTTTCCCCAAATCACCTGGCTCATCAGTCTAAGGTGCTGCACCTGCCAGAGGAGGGAAAACAGAGAGAGCACCTGAAAGAGAGAGGGAGAGTGAGAGGAATAGAAAGAGAGAGCGACACCAGGGGGAGTGACATGACACATCCTAACACCACTGCATCATTTTCTCCTCCGTTCTATCTAATCACTTTTCACATTCTGATCATTTTGTCCATAAATGCACCACTTTGCTATGTTAATGTGGTAAAATGCATCGACGGCCACCTCACTGGATAAATTTGATGATCGGCTCTCTTCTCATGTATAATCAGTCTGTTGCACAGATTTGAACACTGAACCTTGAAACTGTTTGGAAAGCTTCAGAAAAATATGTCATGGCTTTAAAAGCATGTGATAGGCTAAATGACATAATCTGAGGTAATTGAAAGGTTTCTATGGAGGTATTTTAAGATCAGCCTTGAGGTCATATGAAAATTGAGAAAAAATTAGGCAAGATGTCAGAAAAAATGTTTTGGACAATCTGGTTCATCTTTGAAAACACTGCTCAGCATGAAACCGCACATGGCTCAAAGAGCTTACGTCTGGAGCGATGTCCTGTCTAATGAAACTAACATTAAACATTAAACACCATGCATCTGAAAAGGGTGAGGCTTGCAAGCTGTGGAACACAGGGTTAGGGTTAGGTATCATTTTGGGGGGGGAGATAACTTGACAAGGAAGGAAAATTCTGTTATATTGAAACAATGTCTCAAACCTTTAACCAGGAAGTTGACAATTAATTGCAAATAGGTCTTGACCCCTGAACATTCTTCAAAAGTTTAGAAAAGTGGCTTGAGGACAATAAAGTGAAGGTCCTGAAATGATTATCACAAATCTTCGACTTCAATCCAGTAGAAATTCTGGAGTCATTAAGACTCAGAAATGCATCTCAGCGCTGCCTGAGAAGTTTGACCCAAGATACACAGATTAAAGTTTTTAATGTTACCAGATTCTAACAAAGTGTATGTAAACCTATACTGTGTGAAATAATCTGCTGTAATTCTAAACTGAGACAGATAGTTCAGTTGTTTTTTAAGGATTAGACATCAGGTATCATGCAAAGCTTAAGGTCTGTGTACAATTCTGACTTCAACTCCATGTGTAGTGCAGTGTTCCCAGTATTGTTAATTGGCAAGTCCTTCCCTCTAATGAGTGTTTGGGTTCATGTCCAAGACAAATATTTAAGATTAGTGTGTTCAGTTTTGACCGGCTTGGATCAGCATTGTTTAGCAGCTGTGGCTGTTGCCGCAGCTAGACAGATTAGCAGCACTGATGCGCCTCCACTACACCAACTACTGAACCATCTGTTTTCTTTATATAGAGTTGATGAGGAAACAATGCATCATCTAGATTTTTCCCCCTCAATCTATATGGTTGCAGCGTATATAGGTCAGTATGGTGACTGCCATTATGTAACAATAATTATACTGACCTTAGTGGTGACCCCAAAGCCTTCATTACAGTTGGCTTCACAATTTAGTGAACTGAAGCTAAGATTGTTGAGCTGATTGGGGAGATTAGACATTATATATACATATATAAATACACATCGGGGTATCGGGGTGGGGAATCGAAGGGGGTTGGCGATGGTCTTTTGTTCTTTTGAGAGGTAATTACTATACATTGAAAAGGGAGGTGTGTAGTGTGGGGTGGGACACACAGTTGGATGCACAACACCCATTATCCTACAATCATAAGACACAATTTCCATCCTGGGGTAGTAATGCTACCCACTTCAGTGCTGACTGGTGTTCATGTCAGTTGACTACTCATGCTAACAGCGCAGTTCTCTTTTTCGAATGAAGGAAATGAACGTCATGTAAAGCTAACAACACACTGGATAAACTCTTTCATCAGCTAGTGACTGGGTATAAATATTGCTTGATTACTTAAAGCAAGCAGCTGCTATAGCCAGCTACTCTGCTAGCATGTTTACTGCTAGCCAACCAACTTTGAGTTGCGTGGAGCTCTGTTTTTGTTTAGATGGTTCCTATAACCACTCATAAACATATAGCAAACAAGAATGTTTTATGGCAGTATAATGTTTCAGGCACTAGAACAGACTGTGTAATTTAGGCATCAAAGGTGTAACTGCATTACATTCATTAAACGTGTCCTAAAACTTGGGAATCAGTTTTCACTTCTGGCTCCCATGTTCTTAAGTCGTGACCAAGATTATGGTTTGAAAGGATTTTAGTCAGATAACTAAAATAAGGTCAAAGGTCATGTTTTATTTTACAACAATGATCACTGATGATCCCAGTCATGATTTCTTTAAGCTTTTACGTCTTTTAAAAAGGGCAGTTGCTAACATCTGGCTAAAGATGACTACAGAGGTCATTGTGTGCCTCATGTGTTTCAACACCATAATTTGGCAAAATATCACTAAGAGCTAATTCACACCAGTCAATAATGGAGAATGTTGGTGACAATGAAATCATTTGTGAAGATTATTATGCTGAACAAAATGTAAAACTGTAAACATTTCTTTGTCACAGTGCTTGTTCTCTGCAGTAATGGAAAAATGCATGTTAAAGTCCTATTGGCATTTTGGCCATGTATTTAGAGTGATACTAACTTCCAGGTTGACCTACAAATGTACGCCATCCCCGCAGCACTCTGTTGTCTTGTATCTACAACAGAGTGCTTAGTAGTAGTACAGCATATTGTTTAGATTTTAATGATAGGCTATATAATAAAATTTAGAGTGAGACCAGATGAATCTGTGTCCAACTGTTTCACTGTCCATTTTGAGGTCACTTGTTTTGTATTTCTTCAGTGTCTTCCCCGGTTTGTGATCACTCAGAGTGCTTAGACAATCTGCCACTTGCTATTGTCTCTCTGTTTCTTTTTCCCTCTATTATTAATGTCCATCTGTCTCTTGCCCTCTCAGCTCCAGTTTTTCATAGTGACCATCCACACCACCTACAACCTGTTCGCCGACTGCGACTTCCCAGACTCCATGAACGTGGTCGTGCTGGCTTATTCTCTCAGCCTCATCGCTCTCTTCAGTAACTTCTACTACCGCACCTACCTCGCCAAGAAGGCCAAGAAAACATGAGGAGAAGAAGGAAGACGTCAGGTGTTGATGATCGCTGTGTGGAGACAGAGAGAAGAGCTGAGAGGAAAGGGTTTGGAAACAGGGAGGCACCACGGAAAGCAGCAAAGGAGAGATAGAAAAAACAAACAATTTATACGTGTCTGTTATGTAAATTGCTTAATGTTAATGATGTTATGTTAATTACTGCAATTCTCTCATGTACATTACATTAACAAATGTATGGAAATCTATACAAACTGAGAAGTGGAACATCTTTTTTTTTAAAGATGTAAAACCAAACATGTGTTGTGATATATTTGTGCCTTGAACACAGCCACAGGCTCACATCCAACCACACACACACACACACACACACACACACACACACACACACACACACACACACACACACACACACACACACACACACACACACACACACACAGAGATGTTTATTTTTGAGCACCTTCCATTCATTCTTTCTTTTCTTTCATTGAGTACATGACCATGAGCACAGTCACTACACATT
Organism: Trachurus japonicus; assembly: GCF_045865225.1. Lineage (NCBI taxonomy): Eukaryota > Metazoa > Chordata > Actinopteri > Carangiformes > Carangidae > Trachurus > Trachurus japonicus. Next base: position 37,882,759 of record NC_140923.1, on the reverse strand, counting down.
AACCCATGTTTCATCACTCCCCTCCCCCAGCTGCTAATAGATGAGACTTGCTAATCACTATTGGAGTCGCTTTATTCTCCTCTCACATCTATTGGCTGGCAGTCACAGCCAATCAACTGTTGGCTGCCATTAGCTCTGTATCCTGCTCTCTCTACCCGCCGACCCCTCCCTTCCTTTTTTTTTTTTGTCGATCAGGGTCTCCTTCCCCATGCAGTTTAATCCCTCTTACCAACAGGGAGGCCCCAGCCCACCTCACAAACCCCCCTGCCCCATCTGTCATGATGTAGAAATATAATTGCCTGTGTCTCTTCCGCTCCCCCTTGTGGACATGAAATCCAAAGAACCATTACAGCAGCAACTAAATGAAGCACATCTTTTGCCCTTACATTACATTTCCCGACTGTCATCACTTATTCCCCATTCTGTGGACTATCTATTTCTCTACTTTTATCTCCAGCAGCATATTGCTTTTGACTAGCCTCTGTTCCAACCTCAACAGGGGGCAGAAAAAAATAACAGAACATCACATGAAAAAGCACTTTGAAGTGACTAAATCAAAGTTCCTGAGGCAGCCACTCAGGCGAGTCATTTTAATATCAGCAAAATGTGGCAACTTGACAAAGTTCAGAGGATCGGCCCTTTGTGAGTTTTCAAAGCAACATGAAAAAACTTACAAAGAACTGGTGTTCGCAAATCAGGACATTTTTATATGAACATGTGGTCACTTGTTTAAATAAAACTAACCATGCAGAATGTTGAGATTTCAAGAGTGCATTGAATAATCACAACTAGGCCTATATCTAAACCTTTTTTAGTAACGTTCAGGGAATACTTGGACTCAGATAAATACACAAGACTTGTGTGGAGTTTTGGCATGATATTTCTATGGAAATACTTAAAGGGGATTGACGAAGTGGTGAAGGGTGAGGGTGGAGGCTGGTTGACCATTTTGGAAGGAAGTGTGACGCCGTCTGGCAACCCGGGCTGGAATTCTGGTTTGGCTCAAGAGATCACTGAGGCACAGGAGGAAACCAGGTTAGCAATTAGCATGGAGGAAACACAAGAGATTACTCAAGTAAATAGAGGGAAGTCAAGGCAGTCGCTACTATTGAATCAGATTGAACAATAGATTGCCGTCATTTTGCAGCAGCCAAGCGAGGTAGACACACCCACAACACACACAGGGCAAACAGGGATGATGCACTTGATAAAGGGAGAATATTAGTGCTACATCTAAGATTTTCTTGTCATGACAATTCAGATATGACAAAAGGTTATACTGTCTGCAATAGGCCTGCAATTAAAATAAAATATTTGGATTGAAGTACCACACAAATGTGCATATTCTTGCATTGGGAGCACAGAACATAGAGCAGTTATGGTCTGATGAGATGTTTTCACCCCCTGAGGTCTGGAAAAATGAATCTTGAGATCTGAAGCGATGTGCAGAGTTTGGAAACCACCTTATATGAGTATTTACAACCACTGATTTTGTGGTTGAATGTTGAAGGAATATGAGGCTGTTTCATGCTTGGCCGTGCCCAAGCTGAAGGAGTTCAGCATTGGAGGACAGCAGGTAGCTAAAGCTTCTTCCATTCTCTAATCACCACATTACAATGATGATATTAAGATTTCCAACCCACTGATCCCTCAAGGAACTAGAGGCTTTTTCCTCTTGGACACGACGGTGCACAAATTTCATCATAGCAAGACCATAAGGATTGTTGTTTTTCTGCCAGACAGCAGCTTTGGAAACTGTTGCAAAAAAAAAAAAAAAATACAGATTCATCCTGTATAACGAGTCTGACTGAACCTCGCTTGTCAGTTGCTCCAACACAATATATTACCATCAGGTGAGCAAGGGGCCAGACAAAGTTGACACACACCCACAAACCAATGTGGCCAATCAAATACATGCAAGTGTACCATCCAGGTAGCCTCGCGTCCGTTACCTCTGAATTAGTCTGCATTCTGGTTCCTGTCTGTAGCGGATACCGAAATCACCAAATTCACCAAAATAAAAGTGTTCACCAACATAAAACTTATAAAATAAACATTAACTTGCAATACAATAAAAGCGAAATGTTAACTTAATGGCTCTGGGACTTTATTGTAAATTATATTCCTTAAATTAAAGAGTTTTACCGCATTTTATTAGCTTGGTGCTTTTATTTTGACGGAAAGGCCTGTCTCTCTTGCCCTGGATCCGTTTCCTTCCCAAAACAGCGAGTCAACGGCCCCAGACTACCATCCAGGTACATTACTTTGCAACAGCAATACTCTATGTTTACTATTCCGCTGTTTACGTGATAAAAGATAAAAGATAAAGTGACCATGACTTTATGTGATCTGTTGTATGTGTGACGGTTGCATGTACAGTAATGTTTTTAATTTTTCTTACACCTACTGCAATCAAATTGCCCAAGTTGGGACAAATAAAATTACTTGACTTGACTTGAGTAACTTGACTTTTGTCACGGTCACTTTATGAGTTGTAAACAGCTGTAAAACTCTTAACTCATCATAGTAATGCAGAGCGCTGTTCTGTGTTTCGACCTCTGATTAGTTAAACCCATGGATGTGTTATTTAATTTAGCTTTTACAGTCACCACTTCGCTACTGAAACAACTATTGTGTCGAGTTGTTTGTTGTTTTCTGATGTAGAGCACACATCAGTAGGACTTACTGTCACCGACATGGACTGAGGGACCCTAAAGACTTAAAAGATGCCAAAACATTGCACCATTATTTTGCATGCATGGAACATGACACATACTTATACACTTCACACAGACCTCATAGCAGTGGAAGATTGAGCGACCCTCTGTGTTTTTATCCCAGGAGTTACTTGTTGCCAAATCTGTCAGAGCCACTTGCACAATACCTTTTCCAGTTGTGCATTAACTCCAGTTGACCCATCTTCACATATTCATAAGCCACTGTTCCCTATTCAGCCACTTTGCAGTACTCAGCTAATGTTTTGCACCTGCTGTGCTATATGCTCTGCCACTGCAGCTGGAGGGGACGGCTCCTGGCTCAAATCTGTCTGATAAAAACTGCATTATGTCAGTGGTATATAGGAGAATGAATGGAAAATCATTCCCAAAATTATTTAGCGATGTATTTAAATAAACATCCTCTGAATACAAACAACCTTTTAACCTCTTAGGAGATCCTGACCTCTGGATTGAAAACCACTTGTTTACAATGCTCTTCATCAAAATCACTGTGGTGCATTTCCATACTGGAAATGCAATGGAGGAATGTTTATATTGTTGTGTTTGTACCCAATGCATGCACCTGTTTGAACAGAGACGAGGAAGAAGTTAGTGAAGGTGGCAGAAAAAGACAATATGGATTTTCACAGTACAGGGTTTGAAATATTCATAAAACTGTCTTGATTCAACACATTTGTTGGCGTGAAGGATCCACACAGAGCACTGAATGTGACTGGAGGTTACAGCAAACCTCTACAGGGTAACTTTAATACAGGTCTGATTGAATTTATTACTTCACATTTTGTCTGCTTGCTGTACCTTTAAAGAAAAGCCCTCTGAAGGCTATGTGATGTCTGACACTGGGCTCACATCAGACTGTCGGCATTTTGCAGACTGTGTTTATATATGTGTGTGTGAGAGTATAAAACAAAACTGTCTGTCCAGTGCTAAAATAATACAGTACACACTTGTGTACCATTAATAGCCATATTTTGCTGCTGGCAAGTATTTAATCTGCTCTACATCGCATCACAAGTGTGTTACAAGCACGCATGCACACACTCATGCACGCACATACACACATATGGCTTGATTGCCAGAAGCCCATTTAAAGACCGATGTCCCCCAGCCTCGCTGCAGGCACAGCTCCAGGTTGATTACTGCTGAGTGCCGTGTGGCTCAGGCATGACTGACTTTCTGGCACATGGTCACTTTGATCAGCTTTCACTTTTGCAACCAGGTGCTTTTCAGCCTCATTGTTTAACGAGTGACAGGAGATGCCACCAGTTGTGGGCATCACTTAAGCCATTAACCTGTTTCACATGTAGCCTATGTGACCTGCCGGAATTACTTTTACCTGTAATAGGGTTCGCATGTTCTGCTGATCTAAAAGTGAATGCATCATGCAACTGATGTGTTGTGATTGCGCTTAAATGTGTTTCCTGAATCTTGTTTGTGACTGACTTTGTGCTGGTCTCCTTGGTAACGGTGTTGGACGGTGTTGGGGCTGTGGTCAGCCAGAGGCAGACTGTAATTAATAATCAGGTTAGAGGGAGAGGATATTGAAGCGCTCTCAAAGCGGCTGCTGCTAACTTCCTAGCTACTGAGAGGGACAGAGATGCACACTCAACGCAGCGACACACACACGCGCGCACACACACACACACACACACACACACACACACACACACACACACACACACACACACTAGATATGATTGTTGATAGTGAGAGAGGTTTGGGAATAAGAGGCTGATAAGTGTGCTTGAAGGTGAGCCACTGGGTTGTTTCATACAATGAGGGTTAACAAGAGGCTGTGGCAATCTCGGCATGATGGGAGCACACTCAACCACAGACAAGCTGGTGTTAATCAGCCAACCGACCGGCTAGTAGCTTCCTGTCAAGTGTGTGTGTGTAATTAACAAGCCCGAAGCTCTAAGCAGTTGTCAACAACACAGAAGAGAAAAGAAGAGAGGTCATTTTTTTCCATCTTTCTCCATCCACATCTGTTAAAAAAAAGCATCTGTCGGTCACGTTGTCATCACTTGTGCCTGTGTGTCTCTTTCAACAAGAAAAAAACCCCATCTGTTGGCAGCACCGTCCCCATTTGTGGACAATGGGATGAACCCAGCGCCACCTGTATCAGTGTTATCAAAGTTATATGTGGGGGATGTGCCATTTATCTTGACAGGCTTGATTTATGGCTCTTATTGTGGCGCTGTGGGTCACACAATCTTGGATATTTATTTCAGAGGGGGCTCAGGCCCCCAGGGTATTGTTTGATTTAATTCCATTTTGCATGAACCTGGTTCTGTAAATTTGCCCCGTTAGCTTTGATTGATTCCTGGTGGCGCTGTCACCTTTTATTCAGGATTCAAAGTGTTTTTGAACACGAGAAAAATATTATTTGTATTCATTGCAGCGATCTGTCAGGCCAGAGGGCAGCAGGCTGTGGAGCAGCTGTCTGCCCCTGTCAGTCAAAGGTTATTGATGTTCTGTTGGTGCTACATGGAGAAGGCTAGAGAGGAGCACTGAACACATGATTACATATGAGTTATGGGGAGATGATTATAGATACCATGTCATCATTATGAATAAAGGTAAAGCTGTTTGCTTCCTTACAGTAATGACAGTAGGCCTCATTGTCATTTGTACAGTGTAGTTTAGGATATGGTACTGTATGTGTCTTCATCTGTCCATTGGCTATACTGCTAAGTTAACCTTTGTCTTCTCACCTGGCATAGGTAGCCAGTCTATCACAGGTCTGACATGGAGACAAACAACCTCACACACTCATCATCACATTCACACATTTGGAGTTGCCATTTTATCTAATGTGTCTGTCTTTTGGACAGTGGTAGGAAGCCGGATTGCTCTCCACACAGAGACCTCCCGGGAGTCGAACCCACCAACCAAAGCACCACTATGCCGCCATGTGTGTTAAATTAAAGTTTTTCTTTTTCTTTTTAAAATATATTTTATTTCACAAAAATCTAAATCATTGATACAAATCCATAGTTATTTAAGGATGAATATGGTACATGCAAAAATAAACCAAAAAGGAAGGACAAAAAAACAACGTGAACAAACAAAAACATAACAAAGGTGAAAATTATGTATAGAAAAGTCATTCAAGTTAACTCAAATTTGTTTGAACTTGATTTTAACTAATTGTATAATGTTGCTGAGTAGCATCACATGATAAAACACTGAATTAGTACCAAGATTATGATGTTTGTGACTGTTACTCTGTGTGGCCTCAAAAACAGATAAAACGTAAGGAATTTATATTAAAACCAATGTGCTGATGTGGATGTAGCCACCCAGATTTTGAATATTTTCACTGCTTTATCCATTTTCATCAGTACCGCATTTTTCTACTGTTGAATGACTTTACTCCTACACAAAGGCACATTTAGCTGTGTCCATATCAAACAGATGATCTGCAAAGTAAAACAGTGCATGGTCTCTTTGTGCTTCTGTAATATATGTAGTATATCCTACTGACATGACACAATTCAAACATTATACTGTACATTGGATAAACTATCTAATGTTTCTTCATTAATAGTAGGCTACTTCCTTTATCTTTGTATTTCCAAATGTGTCACATAACAGGCTTCACAATGAAAATGACTGCTTTGGCACCACAAACCCAACATTACAAGTCACTTATCACATCCATAAAGTGCATGGTTTTCTCCTCTGTCATCCTTTAAATGTTGAGTGGTTAATTCAGGTCACAGTAGGTGGGTGTCCAACATGACATGCCACATATGCGAGATTTTCCTTGAACTTTTCACTAACTCAATTTCACAAGGGTCCCGTCTGTGCTGAGGTAGAACAAAGTGGTTTATCTCGCCTGTAAAGCCTCCAAACTTTATACCAAATTTAATTAGGATTGATCCGACCAATCAAAATTATGCTGATAAAAAATTTGAATGATGTATCCAACTGCATTACGATCAGCTACAGAGCCGACAAGACAGATCAAACGTTGAGATTCGCTTCACTCTATTTGCATGTTCACAGTAATGAGTTTTCAATTTTAGATTAAACAGTTTTGCACAAAAAGGAACGACGGTTAATATAAAGAATGAGATGGAAAAGGCCAGTGCATCCTGCAGCTGCGACCTACGACCAAGTCAAGCACATTTTAAGGTCACTATGACAACGGCCTGACTACTTTTTTTCCCCCCCCACTCATCTCTGGAGCAAGACTGTTGTTGTTCACTTGTTCTTCAGTCTCCAGTGTCACCACAAAAGTAAGTCAGACTGACGGAGCTCAATGTTGCAGACGTTTGTTTGGGATCTTGGACGGAGACAAGAAAGCAAGGAGAAAGACAGGAGGAGGGCAAACAGAGGACAACTGTCTCCTGAGTGCTGACAAATTCCTTTGTAGGCTCTTGACTGTGTGGAGGCAGGAGGGACATGCAGTACGGCACATTTCATTCCCCTGCAAACACGTTTTAAACAAATGATTAAACAAACAATTAGTATATAATTACATGGTTTACCCACATAATCAGAGACATACCAGAGTGGTTAGCATCTTTTAGTTGTGTATATTGTGTGTAAGCTTGCAGTGTTTGACGCAGTGTACACACACAGCACATTGCACTGTTTCTAATTTGCTCTGTGGCTCTTGAAAACCTGATGTCATGTCCAGTCCAGCTGGTAATAGAAGGCTATAACTAAAACATTGATAGCTTCCATTTACTGGCTTGCTCCCTGTTAAAAATTCAAATGCATTACAAAGCTCTTTGTCCTTTGCTCAGCCCAGCTTACACCTTCACCTCTTTACATTATTTAGAGCACCAAGGTATTTCTACTTCCTTTCTTTTCCTCCCCTCTCGTCTTTTCTTTGCTCACCTTGCCTTTCATTGATTCCCCTGGTCTTTTATCTCTTTACTCTCCTCTGCTTTCATATCTCCTTCTTTCACACCTCCTCTCACCTCATATTTCTTTTCAGCCAAACAACAAATCTCTACGTTTGCCCCCATCTGTTCTTTTCTCCTCTTTCCCTTCAACTTTTCACTCCTCGCTTGGCATCACACTTCTTGTCCTCCCTCTTGCTCCCTTGTCTCCCTCTTATCATCCTTTCCTCTCCTCCCTCTCCACCCCTTCTTCTCTCTCTCCTCCTCCTCCTCCTCCTCCTCCTGAAGCCGCCCCTCCTCTCACCATCCCGATTCACCCTCTGATGATTGCCGAGCACATTTCATTTGACATGAAGACAAAGGGCTGAGTACACATGTGGTTTCTGTGCAAGTCCTGTGTAATATGAAATATTAATGCAGGCATAATTTGACTCCCTGGATGAGGGGTGGAGGTGGGGGTGGGGGCTTCATAATCACCAGTGACTGCCGCTTCCTTCCCCAAAGGATGGTAAGGCTGTCAGGATGGATTGAGAAACGGTAAAGATAACAACAACAGAATGTTTACTGTTGGCGGCGACCGTGGCCTATTTCTGTCTCACTGGTTAATGGTTAGATTGGCTCATTGCCCGCGTGCCTGACAGGCTTTTCAGAATGAAAGGTGCTAGGTGCAGCATTTCCAACCATCAATAGTCATGGTCAAATTAGATATGATAGATGTGGTATAATTACCATAAACAATTGGTTGCCTCTTCAGTTCAACGGCAGTAGGCCTATTGCTGATCCTGTATCTTTATCTTATATTTACCATAAACCACCAAACTTCAAAGGAGATATTCCTAATTGCTCCTCATCCTCCTCCCTTAGCTCCATCTGTTTTCATTTTTTTTTAAATTTCCTTTTGATTAATATTCACTCAAATCTTATCATCTATAGCGAGCAACTAAGAAAACTATAGCACCATTTAAGAATTGAGAGTGTTCAAATGTGCTGTAAAGCATTATATTCAACCTTTAGGTAGAGCACAGTAGGCTCACCTTCTCTTTTTCCCATTCTCAAGCTGTGATGAAGACAGCTCTATGAGCACAAATTCAAAGGCAGTGGAGGAGGTTTATTCAGTATTGTACCGTTCTCTGCATTTCAAAAGGAAATTTTTACTTTACTAGATTTGACAGATGCATTACTGCAAATACAGTTTTAGCAATAAGTCTTTGATAATAGTGTAGCAATGGATTTTGCAGAAAGAGCACTTGCTGTGGTTTTTACTTTTGATGATTGGAACCAGCAATGGAATATACACATAATCACCCTAAAAAGTGGTTATAGTGAACATAATAGTGTAATTATCTGGAGTCATGGCTTTGGTGACCTTTGGTGTATGAGCGATATGCAGTATGTGACTCTGTCTGAACTCTCAGCAGCTATGTTCAGCAGCTAGCTGGTGAAGTCGCCTGTCAGCTGTTTGGGGCTGGACAGGTCTAGTGCAGCAGAGTTATCTGAGTTGCTGCTGCAGCTGGAAATGCTGCTGACACTGAAACTATGAAGTTCAAAACAATGAACTTATACTTAAAATATTCATTAGTGCAGCTTTAAGTTCTTTACTGTCACTATACTTCCATACAGGTAGTACAAACAATGTGTGTCTGTTACAAAGACATTGTATTTTTACTCCTCTCTAGTTAATCAGTGTTTTTGACCTTGACCAGCTACAATAAACCACTATAAAAAAGACAGTCTCTATAGTGAATAACTTTTCCCCCCATATTTTTGCATATGCTACTAATATAAAAGTATATGGAAAATAAAGTATAGATTAAAAGAAGTAGAATAGAAAATGAGCTAGTTTAGTAGACGTAATGAGTCTAATGAGACGGTTCTGTAATCCACAGATTTGCACTTCAGGCACATCTGCTAAAGAGGTTTAGGTAAGCAGCTAACAGAGCTGGTGATGGTTGATGAGGTGCAGGATACAGTCTTCTTGATGTCACCCGCAGTTGATTCAGTGACACCCCCTCACATTTATTTCACTCCTTCAGTTGACTCATTATAATGTTTCTAATCACAGCAGGTGAGGCAGAGTTAATGTGTGAACACACCACACTAGTGTTTGTTTAAAGCTGTTTCCCATATCCCATCAGCCATGTGTTCCTCTCTCTGTGATACACGGTGCAAAACTTTTGCATCAAAGCCAAGCATGCGCATGCACACACACACACACACACACACACACACACACACACACACACACACACACACTTTTCTCATGGGAACCACTTTTTTGTGTCATGCACACACTCATGCTGGGTGACACCCATGCACACACACAGACAAGGTCACAATTTGTCTTTCACGTTTAATTCTTTCTATATATTCTCTCTCTCTCTCTCTCTCTCTCTCTCTCTCTCTCCCTCTCCCTCTCTTTTCACACACTAAAAGCCTGATGCACATTTTTCTCATGCACATTACACACACACACACACACACACACACACACACACACACACACACACACACACACACACACACACACACACACACACACACACACACACACACACAAACCCGCACACACACCCACATAGGCTACAGTTGCATCACTGGTGAATTACCATGCCGTTCCGCGTTATTAAACATGACACTCGGCCCAGATAATGGAGCCTTTCTTCATCTCAATTTGGAAGGCTAATCTTATTGCTTTGATTAGCAGCAGCTTCATTTGCATATCAAGGCCTCCCCTCCTTTAATTCCTCCATCGCAAATCCCCTCTTTATAGCTGTAGATAAAAGGAATCTATCTATATGTATCTTTCTTTAGAATCTTTTCTTCCTTCCCCCTCTTCCCTCCTTCGTTCCCCACTTCTCCTTCATTTGTTCATATTCTTGTTTTCTCTTTTCTTGTTTTTCATATTCGTCATCAGTTCTGCTTAATCGTCTTTATTCTTCTGAATATATGGAAAGATCATGAAACAAGAGACAAAAGTGAAATGTTGCTCGACATGTGATTGGATGAGGTAATGGTCAGTAAACTTAGTTACTTATTATCCAGTGTGATTCACGCCTAAAGGGGGGAATACGAGATCAGAAAAAAGGGAATGTTTCAGCAAAACTTTAAATTACAGGCTGCTATTAAAGTGTAACCACAAGGTTACAACATCAACTATAAACAGCTGCACTTTGCTCATGATCCACTGCTGGTGTGGTGAGATTTAGTTTGACCTTGAGACGAGTCAACCCAAATAAATGGAGAGAACTTTTCAGTATAGGCCACTCTGCATAACACAACGTTTTTGCGGTAGTGGATATGGAGGTGAAAAAAACCTCCATATGAAATACAATCATCAGTGTAGCGCTTCACCAATGTGGCCTCTGTGAAAGTTTGTGGGAAAAATGCATGTAAAGGACTCTGTGACTGCCAGAAACAGTGGTCTGATGAAAAGATTGAAAATTTTGCTTGTTTACAGTAAAGGGATAGTTCAACATTTTAGCAAATTGGCCCATTGCCATAATCCCTATAGTTTTATTGTATTTGATGAATTTGATTTGAGGGAAACCAAGAAATTCCATTAGCCTCCTTATTATACTGTAGCTCTGAGCAGCTTGTGGCTCTGCTCCGCCGTTCTAAAAATAGCTTGCACCGACAACGGGTAGGTAACGAACCTACTCCTAAAACTATATGGATTATGGCAATGGGCCAATTTGCCAAAAATGTTGAACTATCCCTTTAAATGAAACCAGACATGATGCTATTGATGTGGTGGTCTGGTGGTTTATCCCATCATTGATGTATAATACAAACATGTAACTGTTAAAAAGTTGTATTAACAGACAGAATTCGAGTAAATATACTTAGATACATTCCTCCCAAATAACCTCAAACATGACACACTATAGATGTTAAGGTAGACCAGTCAAAATAAGTGACAAGACAGGGTGCATGGCGGTGGAGTGGTTAAGAGTATGTCCCATGTTGGCAATGCTCCATGCAATGATCGCCGGATCAATTCCCGACTGTGCCAATCTGTACTTCATGTCATTCCCCCAGTCTCTCTCTCCACTATCCTGTCAGTTAATGGTAAAAATGTCCCAAAATAATATAAAAAAGTGTGAGTGACAAGATGGAGAGAAACCTGAATGAAAATGCATGGTCTCCTTTGTGCAAAGTAATTCACATGCCCTAATGAAAATGCCCTAATGCACCACCTTGAAACATGTGGAAACCACATGGAGGAATATGCATAACAAGCCAGACGGCAGCCTGAGCATCATGCACAATGCTACATCATCAAGTAAAGGTCAACCTGAGCCCAATGTCAGATCACATTGTCACAGCACAACACACGGCTTTTGCAAAAATGACAAACATGCAGCACGTGTAGTGAAAAATGGGTTTTTCAAATCTGTGTTTGTTCACTTCGGCACAACTGACCTCCTGTGTGAATGTGTATGAGAGCGAGGACACAGAGAGAGAGAGACAGTAAAAAGAGAGTGAGACATAATGAGTGTCTTTTATATGATGTTGGCCAATAAGATGTTTTATGTATCTATAAAGAGCTCCAAGGCCATGTTGACTTTTCATAGTGTAGAAACACTATCAGTGGACTGTGGAAATGGCTGCGTTGTGTGAGTTGGAAGTTAAGTGCATTATCAAAAGCTTTTACCTATTCACGGATTGTCAGAAATTGAAAGCCTGAGGTGCTTCAGTCATGTAGTCACATTAATGGACAATTTTCAGCCACCCATGTGTACAAGCAACATTATACTGTAACTCTGCAGCTGTGGGGCCATGGAGTAAGCGCTCTGTGTTACTACTTCACTCTTTGTATTCAGTTTGCAGCCACAGATGTCCTGTCCCAACTCTCTCAGTCATGTGAAGGAAACAACACTTTATTATGTTAAAAACGTACTTAAGCTTCAGCTGGAAACCAGACGTTCTGTGTTTTTATCATACTGATCTGTTTATTAACTGCTCAGATTGTTCCCAGAGTATGGCACAAAAGTATATCAGTACAACTGAATGGCATTATCATCTATTAGGTAGAGGGAATAAAGGAGTTAAATAATGAGTTGGTTGTACAGATTGGATTTTGGCTCCAGATTGGCTCCAACCTGCCTGCAACCCAAAAAGGTTGTTATACATATGCATTGTTCAAATGCACAGTATGTAATATCTGCCACAGTGGGGTCTTTCATTCACAACAGTAACAGGTACATGTACAGTATAGAGTGGGATCCGTCTTCACCACCATTGCCATATTTTGGGTTTTGGACTGTTGTTCAGGAAGTGTTTAGAGAGGGAGCTGAGTGATCCTCAGTCTCTCCCTGTCCACATCAGCAAACACCAGTTAAAGCTCTGAACAAAGCAGCTTCACATGAGCTGAGACTGCTAACCTTTGTTTGGATTGTTTCTCTCATAATTTAGGATCCAGATGTTCAGGAGGTTTTTTTTTTAATTGTTTGTTTTTTTTTTTACCAGCAGCTGAATTATCCAGAGAGATGTCCTCTCAGTAACAAACACACCCTGGGATTAGAACCAGTTGAAACAACAAATAAAGCAATTTCACTTAAAAACTAACAACAGCGCTTTGCTGATGCTCTGTGCTGGACACTAAACGTCTCAGAGCAGCTGGAAGCTGATCTCAGCTTTTTATCAGTGATAACTTAAGATCCAGGCTTCCAATGACTTAAATCCTTCATCTGGTTTACATGTACAGTTGAAAAACTAAGGTGTAAAAACATTTTAGCAGACAACCACAACGTTGAAATATGTGGATAGGGATATCACGTCATTTACAGATGACCAAATGACACCATCAATTACTGTGATTAAACACATATAGTTAGTTACATTTGAAAATGACTGGAAACACATGTAAAAAAGTTGCGTAATATAACTTTAAAAGCATAAAACTGGGGTAAATATAGTAGTACATGTACACATTTAAGAGTTATGGGGCAAAACGATTCTGTTGGCCACAAATATAGAAAATGAGCTCTGGCAGATCACTGAAATGACACTTTTATTAGCCGACTGGCAGCTGTTTCATTCAGGCTTCAAAATCCAAATCACTGTTCATGCACCAGCTGCTCAGCTACCAACTGACAAGTACAGTTCAATCATCATCAATTGTAAATGTACTGACTGTGCAATTATTATAATGTAATATTGTGCTGATGCCTTTATGCCATTTGCCATTAGCTCCCATCAAAAGCTCAATGTCCAAACTAAGTATACGACCATTTGCCATAAATGATCTCTCCCTTGACGTGAGAGTCTGACTGAAATGAAATGCTCGCACACACACACACACACACACACACACACACACACACACACACACACACACACACACACACACGCACACACACACACACACACACACACTGCACTATAGATAGCAACTTCATTACATTTTGCCCAGAGACTGTATGATGCAATGATACCACCTGGTCCCAGGTTTTCTGTGAGTCAGTTAGTTTGTGGTCAGCAGATCCCATGAAAAGACCAGAACCATTTCAACAATACACATCGTCTGTGTGTCAAAGCTTCATATTTCTTATGCCGTTCACTTCCATTGATGTCTACAAGATATGAACACACAATCTAAATAAGTTTGAATTGGTGCATTGAACAGTCCTAGTCAGATTTAACACTTGCTCCTGTTTAAAATATCTACTAATGACTATGAAGATGTATTTAAACTGCACTGGAAATAATGGTTTTAGCCTGCATTGTCCTTTAAACACAACTTTATTTAGGAACACATGAGGTCAAAGTTCAGAAAAATAATTGATACTTTGTGGATGCTGTCATTGGGCCCATGCATTATTATGAAAGTATATGATATTTTTTGAGTTCCGAGTTTCCAAACAAATTTGCAATTGAACAAATAGTCAAAATCCAACTGACACATTGTGAATATGATGCAACTACATGATAATTAACTATTTCCGTGGCCTTACATAAAAAAAGGCTTCAGGAAATGACACCACCATACTCTAGAGCTATTTTCAATCCATGAATGAAGACCTTGAATTGACCATGATGACCCTTTTACAGATCAGACCATTCATGGTGTAAAGATAACAAACTACATCAGAATGAGGGATTATACTTTCAAACAAAGCTCTTCTTTTGATTTTTACGTTACACAGCAGTAAAAGTGGAGGCTGTGACCATAAAGTCATTGCGGGAGGGTTCGTTGACCTGGAGGTGAGCTACCAGCTCGCTGTGATGAGCAGTCAGCATTTTACTCACTGTCTGGGAGCTCCATAAACAGGTTATTGCCCTCTCCCTCTTGGTCCATTGTAGTTATCATCTTCAGCTGTAATTGCTCTCTTGTGTCGCCACATGCAGATGAGGGAGGTGGCCAGATATGTGAGGTATATAAGCAGGGAGCAGACTCAGAGCCAGTACCTTGCTTCCCCCCTCAGCTTGCCTCAGTGTTTTGTGCTCGCACACCTCCGCTCACCAACATCAGCAAAATGGCCTTCGCTGGAAGATGGGAAACTGAGACCCAGGAGGGATACGACGCCTTCTGCAAGCTGCTCGGTGAGAATGTAGAGTCTAAAACCTCTCTCAGCAACACAGCACATGTTGTTTATTCTACATGCATTTATTTTATATAGGATGGTATAAGCTAAAACTCCTCTTGTTTTCCTGCTGTAGGCATCCCCGACGACATCATCGAGAAGGGTCGCGACTACAAGCTGATCACAGAGGTCACCCAGGATGGAGACAACTTCTCCTGGACCCAGATCTACCCCACAGACGCCAAGGTCACCAACAAGTTCACCATCGGCAAGGAGTGCGATATGGAGACCATTGGAGGAAAGAAATTCAAGGTATGAGCTCTCCGAGTCCAGACCAGAGCAGAAACATGAAGGCAGGATGGATGTCCACTGGCTCCCTCACTGATTATAACGTGTGTGTTTTCAGGCCACAGTGTCCATGGAGGGAGGCAAGCTGAGTGTGACCTTCCCCAACTACCACCACACCTCCGAGATCAGCGGTGGCAAGCTCATTGAGGTGAACACTCTGACTCACTTGTGCCTGTCGTGCTGAGAGCCTGCTGTGATGACAGCAGTTGTTATACTCGCCAGGGATCATCAGAGACGTTTGTGTTACGCGCCTGCAGCTCGGGAGACGTATTATCTGATGAGGAAAAATTGTTGCAAATGTAGATTAGTGCATAAAATCTGATCTGATGAGATCTGCTGTTGCTTTGTTCCCATCCAGTGTTTGCCTTTCAGAAACTCTCAAGAATTAATTTGTTTGTTCAAATTCTTGGGAAACCCTGGAAGCAAAACAAGCTTCTTGATGATGTATGTTGACTTTATGATGATGACGACGATGATGATGATGATATATGTTGAATAACTGACTTCTTTTCTCTGTTCTTCTCTAGACCTCCAAGGCCGGGTCTGTAGTGCTGAAGAGAACCAGCAAGAAGCTCTAACTTCTGACTGACCCTTGACCTGTTTCACAGTTACAACAGAGACCTCAGCTACTGCAATGAATAAATAAAGACTATGACAACATGAATTTGTGTTTCCGTCTACATTTTCTAATGTGTATGTTGCTGTGTCTTGCAGATTATGGTAACAGAACTCCCACATTAGGTGAAAGGTTTTGCAGCAGCCTCCTAAACACAATTTAGCCCTAATTAGCAAAACAAAAAGAAATTTAAAAAATGAAATATATTTCTAGTCTACAAACTAAAAATAGCCTATATAAAGGTGTATACACTTCTAACAGTGAGTTTAGTTGGTGGAAAAAAATACAATTTCTTAAAATGAAATAGATTATCAATGGTTAGTAGTTCATTCAGCATGGATAGCATATCCTTGAGCATGGCTGCAGCAGGTTTGGTGTCAGGCTCTGTCTCATATTCATTCCCTGAATGATCTGCTTTGCCAGACATTACAGGGAATGAAGGGGAACCCCCACAGGGAACCAAGAGACAGAGCCCACAGGTGGATGCTGGGGAGGAGGTGGGTTTGCAAAACCTCATGGGCAGCAAGTCAGCAGCAGGTAAACTGGGGGTTTATGTAAATAGCCATAGCACCCTATTTGGATGAGGAGAGCATGTGACTGATCAGCTGATCAGGATGGGCGCGGCTTGAGTTGTCTGCCTGAACTAGCTTCGCAGGCTTCGCATCATCAATGATCGTTTGGTCTACATTATTGAAATACTCAGTACTCATAGGTCAGACCACACCCATTTTCAAACAAGAACTTTAACTACACAGCTGTAAAATTTGTGTTCATACAAACATAGTTGGAAAAGTCCTCAGAATGTTAACTCTTTAACTTGCCGACCTCTGTATGATGAGCTAAGCCAAGCTAAAGCTTGTTCAATATCCTTGGTGCAAATTTCTTCAGTCTTCTCACGTTCCTCTCAGCAATAAAATGAGTAAGGCTATTTCCCATAATGGTGACTGTTCTTTTAACCCAAATACCTATTATATATTTGATCAGGGTCGGGTTTAGGCAAAGACAAACTCAGGGGCCGTTGGAGCAAAACAAGCTGAAAGGGTCACTAAAGAAATATTGAACTTATGTGCTATTCACTGTTTATATTGACTGAACATTACAATATAACCTGTGGAAGTCATAATTAGATGACAACAGAAGAAGTCACAAGAAGTGTATTGACAATTAGGCTGATCAGAAATTAATTAATGTTACTGACACAGCATCAGCCAATGATTTTGATGCATGTAGCCCAGATGTTTTCCTCTGGCATGACAAGTGTCTACTCTAAACTCATTTTGCATCTGATTCAATGATATGCAGCAGGTGAACTGTTTTTGAGTGTCCAGACCTTACTGCTGATTCACTCACATCCTCATTTTCTGCACTGAAAGCTATATAATGAAGGAACAACACAAGACAAAGGCAGGACAGACATACTATGTGGAGGTCTCATTTTAAAACCCTGCTCCTGTGTCTCTTTAAGTTAGAGACATTACAAACACACTAACCATGACCTGTTCGTACAGAGATAATCAGGTTCCAGACCATGGGGACTGACAATAACATAATGACATGACATTGAACAAAGTCTGAATTAACTAAAAAATATAGTATTATCAAAATTAAATATTAGAATTGTCAAAATTAGTGCTTGGTGGTTGAGTGGTTAGACCACATCCCAACAACTGAGATGATCTTTGCTGCATGTCACTCCCCCACTAGTCTCTCTCCCTGCTTTCCTGTCTCTCTTCACTGTCCTATCAAATAACTTTTAGACCACTCCTTAGTACCAGTGGACACCAAATATGAGGACACAGCTCTGCCCCTGATGTATGACAGACAGTCACACTAAATGTTGCTCCACATTTCTGGATGTTTAACTCACAGAGCCCAGGCAGCAAATATTCTCAGTGACTTTGCAGGGTGAGAAAAAAAACATGATTTCCTCTCACCACTAAGTCTCCTCCAAAGGTGGTAGAAAAGTGATGACGTGAAGGATCAGCTCTCCAGAAGGTTTGAACATGGTTTTTTTATTCTCAGCTCGTCAGGTTTGTTTATTACACCAAGAAATACGACAATAGGATATTTGATTAAAACAGTCACCTCTTACATTTCCTCAGCACATGAAACACATGTGACAACACCATAAACTAGATGCTGCCCTCTCTCCTCTCCTCCTTCTTTGCACTCATCTCTTCTTCTCGTCTTTCTTTCCCACCATTGTTTTTTTTATTATCCTCTCCGTTCCTCTTTGCTTTGCTCTCCTTTCATTCTTTTCACCCCTTTCTCTCCTTTGTCATTTCCTTCTGCCAGCCCTCCTATTCCTCCTCTGTTGTCCGTTCTCCCATTCTCTCCTGTCCTCTCCCTCATGTCCTCTCTTTTCCTCTCCTTCTTGTCTCTCTCAACATCTACCCTATTTCTCCGTGGCTCCCAGCCAAGCAAACAATCAGTTAATTAACCAGCTCGGTCCCAGGATCATTGTAGCAGCTCTCAGAGGAGCACTGTAAAGGCTCTCATGTCTCTAAATTTACAGCTTCATTAAGTGGACCACAGTAAGGTACAAATCTTTTGAATAAAATTGCCAGACTACAGCCTCAGTGCATATGTGGGTGTGTGTATGTGTGTATGTGTATGCATGTGTGCTGGCCTTGACTTGAGAGCCGGTGACTCAATAGCTCCCTAATGAAAACAAAATCTCTGTTTTTTGCCTCTGAGGTGGCAATTGTTTTGGTGTAATAATGAAACGTCCTCTCTTGCAGCCACCGATGCAATCAAGAACTCACGCTCCTGGAAAATTAGGGTTGGAAGGCAACAAGCAAGGTGTCATTTGAGCATGTTTGTGTAGCTCAGCACTGGTGCAATCACTCTGCAATATCACTTCCTTTGTCCTCACAGACAAACAGGCCTAATTGGCTATTTCCAAGGCTACTGTTTCTGATTGGCCATCCTGCCTCTTTCTGATTGGCCTCTATCACGGCAGCCAGAAGTGGAGAGAAAATGGCTTGTTAACAATTCCACGGTGCATTTCTCTTCCTGTTTTGTAATCTGAACCTACAAGTACACTTGAAGCTCAGCCACAATATGAATATAGAACTTCCATTCCCTTGGAAACTAACTGAGACTAACCACCCAGTGATGTTTCCATTTGCAAAGAAACCAAACTACCTAAAAGATTTTTGACCTGTTAAAGGGATAGTTCAACATTTTTGGCAAATTGACCCGTTGCCATAATCCCCATAGTTTTAGGAGTAGGTTTGTTAACTTTAATTGTCGGTGCAAGCTATTTTTAGAACGGCGAGCTGCTCAGAGCTACGCGATGGAGGCTAATGGGATTTCCTGGTTTCCCTCATCAAACTCATCAAATAGACCCCTTTACAGATTGTAAACATCCAGGTGGGCGGGGCATAGCTGGAGGCAAAACATCTGAAACGCCGTAGCTTGCAAACGCTGGTTAGCATGTTTTAACGGACTGTTTTTTTCAAGAATGGACAAGGAAAAGTCATATTTTAGTGAATATGTTAGTACACCCACCCTCAGAGACCGTGAGTGTTATTTTAAAAAGTTGACTCCAGACCGTCATATGTACCGTAAATTCTCAAATAAAGTCTCAAACAGACGCCGGGCCGGGTCTATCTCTATTTTCTGCTACAGTTACAGTAGTTCTTGTACTAAACCTCTGAAAGCCCATGATCGCCTGTTTGAGCAGTTTCTAAGCTGCTTCAGTCCTGCTACAGTTCTCAAAGACCCGACCTCGGTCAGATTCACAGCCAGGTGTTGAAGCCTGGACCCCATGCGGCCCCGGGCTCACGTCACGAGCATTAACCGGACTGCGGCAAAAAAAAAAAAAAGGAAAAAAAAAAGAAGCCGGTGGTCCGCCGATCCGAGCTATTAAATGTTTTCAACCTGAACCCGGTACGTCCGGTCGTGTTGTTCGGTCCGGCCCGTTGAGACCTCGGACTGACACAAGGAGAGAGCCGGGGGCTATACAGTCTGGTGGGCGGAGTACACGTTTATTTACAAGAAGTTTAATCGGTGCTTGTAAATGAATGCTGCTCTGGATCCGACTCTTTCCTTCTATTCTTACTCTTTTAAACAGAACCTATTATATATTTTCCATGTTTGCTGAGCATAACATTTGTTCAAAATGAATTTAAAACCTGTCCCGTATACAGTAGACGCCTGTCTAAACAGATGCTGGGTCAGTTGTTTTGCCTCCAGTGAACGTCTTGACGTCACAGTGACGTAGGCCGCGAAGGGGTCTATACACAATCCAACAACTCCAAAACGCTCTAGTGGACAAGTTGCGACCTGCACATTCACCACGCCATGAGATAATAACAAAACGTTACGAGACGGGAACGCGCAGCAGTTCAGCAGTTTTGCATGAATTTACCTCGAAAACAACTTTGGAGTTGTAGGATGTGTATTTGATGAGTTTGATGAAGGAAACCAAGAAATTCCATGAGCCTCAGTAGCGTAGCTCTGAGGAGCTCACGGCTCTGCTCCGCCGTTCTAAAAATAGCTTGCACCGACAGTTAAAGGTAACGAACCTATTCCTAATTTAGGGATTATGGCAATGGGCCAGTTTGCCAAAATATTGAACTATCCCTTTAACTCAGTGAATACTAGTATAGGGTCAGCACATCCCCTGCAATAACTTTCATTCCTGCAAGTCACAAAAAAACAAAACAAAACAACATACATGTCTCTATATCTAGTGTGATGTTGCCACATATGAAATATTCATTCTCTTGATAAATGGAAATATAGGTTTATGACTCATATGAAACACCCATCCATCCATTCACTTTCTAAACCACTCAGCTCACATACAGTGGCACACCCTGGGCGGGTCACCTATCTATAACCAACATACACACCACACACACTCACAAGGGCCATTTAGACTCCCTAATACACCTGTTGTACATGTCACTGGGCTGTAGGAGGAGTGAAAGTGAGTAAACAGTGTAACTTAAACCTCAGTTGATCAAACTTATACATGGCAATGTGCACTGCTCTATTAAAGCAGAAGTAAGCGGAATATTTGTGTTAATATAAGTCTTAAATTGTTATCTTCCGACAGCAATCACTTACATAGAGTGTTTGGTCTGAAACACGGGTCTGTCAGTCACTCTGCTCTGCTCTGAGCCGAGGAGAAAACTTCTTGTATACTTCCTTGTATCCTACAACCTTTATCCAATGAGGAGAGAGAACGGCATGAAGGGCTGTGTGTGCAGCCAAGGGATGCGCGTGAATGTGGTGACGTAGGGACAAGGACCAATAGATCCATGACGAGGGCGGGGGCTGCTAACTCCATCGGCTGACAAGAAGTTGGTCAAAACGACCGGATCGCTTACTTCTGCTTTAATCTATTAATTAACTTCTCAAACAACTTTGTGATTAAAAATCAAGTTTCTTATCACCAGTTGAAGCAGCTTCTGAAGGACTGCTGGTTATGTAGCGCTAATATTTGTTTTGTTTTTTCTTGTCACTTAAATTTTTATTGACAAATGTGCATCAACAAAAAGCAGTAGAAAAGAAGCTACGTGCAAATTTAAAGAAATGTCAATTAACGTGCACTTTCGCTGCTGAAATAAACAAGTAAAGTATGAGCTGTGAGTGACAAAAATATGTCAAACTTGTTCACCTGTTGGACAGACACGTAAAAGAAGAACCAATATATCATGAAACCGGTTGCATAGGTGACCACAGAGCAGGACTGAACACAGGTGTGAGGTGTTGCCAGTGTGTATAGGCCTACACTCCTGTCACAGGCTCAGACTTTGTGAAGGAGACAACTGTCTCTGTTGCCTCTAGCTGTGAAGCACAGGAACTGTCCACTGGGTCACTGTCATGAGGACCCAGCCTGAACGTCTGGTGAGCTAGTGTGGTATCAGAATCAGAATCAGAATCAGAATCAGAATCAGATTTATTTGCCAAGTATGTACAGACATACAAGGAATTTGACTCTGGTTTATGCGCCCACATAAGAAAGACAGCAACAGGAACTGAGCAATGACATAATACAACAGAGAACACGTACAAGTACAAACATAGATAAGTAAAGTGGCAGGTGGATTAAGGTGGTCAGTCGGTAGTGCAAATAAACAATGAGGTAGTAGTGCAATGAGATAAATAATAAATAGATAGATAAATATATATATAAATATATATATGTTATTTACAGCAGGGTTGCAATATCTATGGCAGTGACAGTGGGACATGAAAAATTATTTAGTGATGAGTAAGTGGGTTGATATGATATAGATGGTTATTGACAATGTATGACACAAACAGGTGTTCAGGTGTTCAGTAGAGTGTTGGCTCTCTTGCTCTTAAAAAAAAAATTTCAAGGGCAAATAAAGAAAGAAATGTTAAAGTGTTATTCAGGTGCTTCACCACATACACAGCACAGGAGACACTAATGTGAATGCATTTTTTTTAAAATGACAGCTTAATGTGGAAACAGTCTGAGAGTTTCATTTCCACCTGTTTTCTTCGACACTCTCCAGTCCTGAAGAAGAAACGGATCGTTTTTGTCTTGGCCTTCCAAAATCAAAGCACAAAATAACTTGAAGTTTGAAGTTACTACAGTATGTTTAGTTTAGACGGCTAAAACTATGAGAAATACTTTTTTGTCATCGTAAGCACGGCAAACGGTATTTCTGAGCTTTTGGAAACAACCATCTCATATTCAGTCATCTGGGCCCCTACACATATGCAGCCTTTAAAAGTTCTTTGTACATTTTGCTATTGCTCTCTAGCCACTGTTAACATAGCAGATGTATTGTATCTGTCATTTTCACATTAAATCCTTCCTTCCTGATAGTGAATATTTCCTCTATACTGATTGTTTGATGTATCAGTTGGAAGGAATAATGTGTCTGTCACTATTACCTACCCTGACTGTGTCACAGCTGAACAAAAAACAACTGAATTAACAAGTTAACATATACCCGTTGCCCACATCACTCCATGGTAAACAGACACAGTATGAAATCAGTTCATCTGACGTCCTGTGTATCATTAGATGGTGGAGACTGTGCGTGTGTCTGAAACTGGAGCCAACGGTTATTCATTCGTAAGATAATTAGCTTCTAAAATATCAGTATATTACATTACACACCAATAAAAAAACCATTCTGACACTCTGGTTTTACTCTCCTCCTGTCCTGCCTGTTTGGGTGGTTTGGTTTTACTTTAGTTTTCCACTTTGACAGAAGGCATGACACTAAAAGCATGTGTCATAACAAACATGACCACAGGATGAGAGGCACTAACTGTGTTACTCTCCACTTGTGTTTGCACTTGGACAAGAGTTTGATTTCAGTCATTTGTGCACTTTGCTTTTAAGCATGTGTGGTTGCCAGTCAGATCCAAGTCCATTCTCCAAGTACAGAGGTTTTTATTTTCACACAAAGTTCTAGCAGCATCCCACATAGTGGCAAAAGGTGGGAAGAGAAGCAGTGGGACAAAAAAGCAAGAGTAGTTAGCTTTCAGTGAAAGTGCCTGCATAATAGTAGGCTGGAGAAAACAGACCTTTTCATCACCTTCCACAGAGACTTTTCCAATCGTCCACAACAATTAATGACACTTGGTGGTCTGATTTCATGCTGGCTGTTTTCACTGGACATTATATAACATCCATGTTGTAGCACAGAAGTTTCTATTCATTTCACTTTGCACGTTGCATCACCATCACACATCAGCTCAAATCATCTGTATGAAACCGAACAGATTTTGTTAAAGGGAAGAAAAGACTGATTCTATTTGCTATCACTGAGGTAACTCTATCAGCCCCCAGGTCCAGTTTCAATCACAGCGCTTTAGAGACGGTGCTGAATATCAAGACACAGATCAACGCGACGACAAGCGAGCGGGGACGAGTGGGGAAGTGAGACAATAATAAAAACCCAGAAACAGCGAGAGAGAAAGAATAGTCTGGGTAGGATAATGAAGGGTTGACATAGCGCGGTGTGATTGGCATGTTAGGCATGAATAACCTGGAATTACCTGTAATAACCATGGTAACACTGGCAATTTACTTGAAGAGCTCCCGTCTTAGTGAAAGGTGGTTGGTCCAGCTGGATAGAGAAAAAGAGGGAGCTCAATTTGGTATTACTGTGTGTATGTTCAACTTATATCTGCAGTCTGTGACAAAGAACTCTCTACTTTTCTCTCAGCGTTGATTGTTCTGTGGGTTCGTTTGATCTGACACAAATTACAAATGGGAAAATCTGCTTCTTCAGAGTTCCTGTCTCAGCCCACATCTGAACTGTTCAGGCTGAAGCACATTTTATCTCACATGATAAGATGTTTTCCATCTTCACAAACACTTAATAGGTTTAGCATGGTTCAAACAAAGTGCTCATTGGATTAAATTGGGAGGCTTTTTTTTCCATGACTAAGACAACACGGCACCATTGTCATTAACTCACTCAACATGCTATGGTGTGTTGATGGGAAAAAAGATAAGAGAATTACTGTTTCCATGAAGAAGTGGGTTTATTTCTGCATTAATGTTTTAGCAGGTGGCACGTGTCAAGGTAACACCCACATGACAGGCAGGATCTAAGTTTTCCGAGCAGAGCATTGCCCAAAGCATCACACCGCCCACTGTTCATGCTCATTATAGGTGCTTTTGGTGATGCAAAGGGGTCAGTGTGGTCACTCTGACTGGTCTGAGGCTACACTGGCCCATCAGCAGCAGGCTACACTGACCTGTGTGTTGTGGCACCTTTCTAACACAACCAGCACTAACTTTCTCAACAGTGGTTCAGACAGCACAGGCTAAATCAATGTTTTTCAACCTTGGGGTCGGGACCCCACATAGGGTCGCCTGGAATTCAAACGAGGTCGCCTGAAATGTCTTGATAATAATTACTGATAAAATATTTTTTTCAACCATTTACTGTTCTTTTTTCAAATTATGATTAAAAACACCACACCCAATCTTAAACAACTGTATTCTATACTTTCACTTTCTCAAGTATAAATCGAGTTCAAATAAAATGCAGCATACAAAAATATCTGAGCGCATCTTGATTGACGACGGTCGCCAGAAATTTGTGATGTCAAAATGGGGTCACAAGCCAAACAAGGTTGGGAACCACTGGGCTAAATGAACAGATTAATGCAGGGCCATGCTATATGGAGGGGTAACTGCAGAGCCCCATACTTGACTGAAAGCCTGGGTGAATACACAAATCAATGCAAGGTTGAATAATGTATAAGTGGCTGAATAGCACAGTTGTGCCAGTGTCTTGACAGTACAGTCCTTTATTCTGGAAACACCCCCCACCACCTTTACTGCCTGCACACTGTTCTTTACCACAGAGCTGCACTTAATGACTGAAAAAAGGCAAAAGAAAAGACCTTTTATGGTCAAAGACAAAAGCAGATGGTTAGTGAAAATTGCTATTGAAATTAGAGAAGAAGAATATAAAACTTATTCCACCACAGTACTTTGTATATCATGGGACGGTCTTGAGATAATTTGAACTAGTAAAAATATACAAGTGCATGCGTGTCAATAAATTAGAATATAAGTGTCACCACTGAACCAGACTAAGACATAAAGGCTCAGGAAAGAGATACAGAATTTGGGGTTTTCATTAGCTGTAAACCATAATCATTATAATTAAAAGAAATAAATACATGAAATACTTCAGTCTTTGTGTAATGAGTCTGTATAAATTTATTAGTTTCACTATTTGAATTGAACGACTGAAATAAGTTAACTTTTCCATGATATTGTAATTTGTATAAATATGCCTGTATACAGTCAAATGAACTGGCCCCTCTCCTTCTCCAGTTAATACAATAGACACAGTGAGGATGAAAATGAAAAACAGGAAAAATGTAAATTTCATTGTATGTTGTATTTTACATATAACTTCATTAATAAAAACCAGACAAGCTCACATTTAGTCAAATAACACAAAGCTACAGTATTGTGCACATATTTAATATAATAATATAATAAAAAATATAATTACATATAGCAGACATATTTATCTGACTGATAATTGATGACTGCCATGTAATTTTCTAATTAATAGTAAGAATGATGAATTGCTGTTAAAGGTGAAGATGTCAGCAGTCCAGACTATTAATGTGATGAGCTTAAATTATTAATGTAATATAATTAAAAGCTGAACTGAGAGACTCAGTCCGACTTTATTTATTATCCATTAGAGCTCTTTGTTGTCAGTCAGTGGGATATGTGACTGGAAACTGCAGCTAGAAAATGTCCTGACAGGAAACAGGTTTCATTTTAACTGCAGCAGGTTTATTTAAGATAGTAAAATGATCATTTTTGGAAAATTAGATACCCACAGCAGTGTGTTCATGATATTGCCTGAAACTGTTGGTCTGCTTCCCTGTCAGCAGCCGGTCATACTCATCCATCTCTCCCTCCATCCAGACATGAGAGGCCGAGTCCTCGTGCCCTGTAGCCCAGGACAGGGCCTCACTCCGGGGGACAGTAGTCGGCTTTGTTCTTGTATCATGCTTCGCATTCCCCAGACCTGCCCCGGTTGCCTTCCATGCCTTCTCTGTGGGCAAGTAGGCCGGCCTGCCTGCCTGCAAGTCCAGGAACCAGCATCCATCCAGACAACCCGGTCAGCCATCCATCCATCCATTCATACAGGCAGCGACTGACTTCTTGTACCCCTCTTGGCCCAGAACAAGGCCTCTCTCTGGGGGACAGTAGTCGGCTTTGTCCCCCCTCCCTCATGCCTCACATTCCCCAGACCTGCCCTGGGTCCCCCCGCAAGGCACAGGGCACTGGGAGGGGCTCGGGCCTCTCTACGCTCCCATTTCCCTTTCTCTTTCTGATATTATCATTCTTTTAACCCTCCCTCCCTCTCCTTCACCACCACATCTCTTTTTTTTCCTGAAGGTTTCTCTTCAGCTGTAAGCTTTTACTAATGCCCTTTCTTGATCTTTCTTTTCTTTTCCCACCAGGCCATAAAACTGACAGTTAACAACCTTGTCTCTCCTCTCTCAATCTCTTACATCCGTCCTGTCTCCTTCACTCCCACACACTCCCACACACACACGGAATTACTCCAGTTTTGCCAAAATCCTCTTTTCTAATTCCGTTTTATTGGCTGGATTAGGATAAGTAGAAAACATATATTCATGTGTGTGTGTGTGTGTGTGTGTGTGTGTGTTTATTATACCTGTATAATTACACTCTCTTCTCTTCCTTTATCTTCCTTAAAACACTCTTATATTCAAGTTTCCAACCTGAGAATCAGCTATTCAGCACAGGTCCAGGATCAGCACCCTCCACCGGTTCACCTCCTTTTAACCACTCACTCAACACAAAACACAAAAACCTGATCCAGCGCCAGTGGCTGTCTGTACCTACAGCCCACTTCTATTCACTGAGAAGCAGGGTGGGGGTGTAGGCCATAATTAAAGATGGCGGCCCTGCCGGCGCACAATGGCCCTGCGCAGAGAAGGCTTTTATTGCATGTATTTTTCTCAACAGGAGAGTGGGCAGTCAACCCTCTGTGAGCATTTAATTGGTTTAACAGCTGGAGAGGAGGAGGAGGAGGAGGAGGAGGAGGAGATGAGGTAGGTGGTGGGGGGGGGCAAGCGGGTTCAAAGGAGGAGAGGAAACAAAGACACAGGAGAAAAGTGTGAGTCACCGGGATTTTAAATTTGTTTTGTCTGACGTTTATAAATTTATCAGTGGCAGGCTGACTTTAGGTACTGTGCATCAGAGAGGGAATTAATAATTTGCAGCCCTGTCACCCCCCATCTGTACAGTGTTCGTGTGCATGAATCTGAATTCTGATCAGGAGTGTGATGCGATTGCTTAAACTAAAATGTGGCAGGCGTGGGCCCATTGGCAGGTAAACATTTCCCCTGCAGCATCATGGATATCATTATTATTATTTAGGAAGAGCGAGCATGTTATTTTATTTTTTACATTTTTTTTTGTGTCAAGATCTTATTACACACACAGCACATCCTCATACCTCCCACCCACTTGCGAGGCTGCATGTGTGTGTGTGTGTGTGTGTGTGTGTGTGTGTTTTCTTGAAAGGTTCTGTGTGTGTGTGTGTGTGTGTGTGTGTGTGTGTGTGTGTCTGTGTTCGCTTGGGTGAGTGTGGGTGCTGACAAGTGTCTTTTTGTCTGTCCTCTGCCAATAAATGAAAACTGGAGCAGAGCCTTGGGGCAAGGTGAGGCCACAACGTTCCTCTGGAGGTTTTAACTAATGGATATCCACTGTTGAGTTGGAGGACCGGCCCTCAGGGGCCTTGGTTGGGGATTAAAAATGTAATCCACTGCACACATTACCACATAGGGAGTGGAAATTACAATCTGGGGTGTTGGTGCCCACAGTTCTGTGCTTTCACTGCCACATCCCCTCCTCTTTTTATTTATTCTAATGTTGATATCGGAGTATTGGAGTATTCTTTCAGATAGATGGATACATGCTTTGTTGTCACTGCATATCAAGACACAGCAAAGTTTGGCAGACATTCACTCCTTATAGTTACATCAAAATCAAGGAAGTCATTTTCAGTTGATTGTTGATGCTGTTTGCTCTTGATAATAACAAAGTCAAACTTTACAAACTCATTTGGGGCTTTCATCTAAAAGAATGTGTGCAAAAAGTAAAACTTTTTGACGACTCATGCAGATCATACAGTAAAGTTAAATCAGATGACAATGATAATAAATGGTTATTTATTAGTTCTCTTTGCTGCCCCACTATTTGACAAGAGTTTTACCCACTGTTAAAGTTATAAGTAACAATACACCGTGTGAGCAGTGCCATGTCTTCAGGGCAGATTGGAGGCTGCAGTGAGTCATTACTGGTCAGTGACAAGATGTGTTAGCATATTGACCTTAGTAGAGGAAGAGATGTGATGAAGACTCACAATGTTCCCTTTTGACTGGTAAGTAAACAGCTGTTAAAGGGGAACTATGCAAGTGCGGTCGCTTTTCCTCTGTTTTGCTAACCCTCCTCCTGGCCATGTGCATTTGTTTACAACAAAGACGGCAAGAAAGCAATCAATAGAGCGATATTCTTTTATCATACACGTTACAATGTGTATATTTGTGTATAGTCTTATCCATTAACAAGAGATTACGTGTTACGTGCAAGATTGGTTTTCAGCCAAGAGACGCCAGGTGGAAGACAGAGAGCCTCCATTCTCCCTGTAACAAGTTACAAGTCATTTTTTTAACCATCACAATAACTCAAAAGCTGTTAAATCAAGGTAAAAATGTAGCATAGTTCAAATTCCTGCATAGTTCCTCTTTAATGCGAATAGTGGCTGTGTAGTGATAGAAAAACTCACAAATAGCTTATCTAATATGACTAATGATGCTCAAAGTCCACCGGTGCTCATGCTTTGACTAAGCTCCCGTCAGTGTGAGAAATTATTTTCTATTAATCTTATTTACCTTCCTTTGAGCATCAAGTGGATTCCTACATCCCCGGTGTGACTGAACACAGTAATGAAACACTAAACCTCCCAGTGTCACAACAGACTGTAGAAAATAAATCAGAAATAGTTGCAGCACATCTCATTCAATGCAAGCATAAAATCTGTTCAAGTGGAACAATGTTTCAAAATGACTCATGTCTCAATGGTCTACTACTGTAACAAAATGTTCCTAAATGAATGGTTTGTCACGACCGACACAACTCTATTTCACAATACAGCAAATGAACTTCAACTTAAAGTAAAGTAACTTTAATCAGATGTTATCACCTGTCCTGAAATACCTCACTTTATATCTCTTTATGTTGCACTGTGTATGTGTTATTTGGTGTGGAGAAGATGTTACAGAAGGTGTATTAGAGCTTTTCTTGCAGCAAGGTTGATGAGAGCAGTGAGACTGAACCAAAACAAGACAGTTGTGGGCCTGAAAACCAGAACAAAGAGCTAAATGACACAAAAACATAGAGGGAAACTTCTCTGTGGGTTTGTTACCAGCTCCTCTTTCACATTACACAGAAAATTCAACCACTTGTCTTGTACATATAGTGATAGTGTTTAGATCTTATATCATGGATGACGCTATTTTGGCTCATGGTCTATTTTTCCGATGAATCATACGGATTGTGTATTGCTGCTAACCAGCCCGTTGTTAACCGTTGAAGGGATAGTTCAACATTTTGGCAAATTGGCCCATTGCCATAAGCCCTACAGTTTTATGAGTACCTTTAATTGTCGGTGCAAGCTGTTTTTAGAACGGCGAAGCAGAGCTGCGAGCTGCTCAGAGCTACGCTATGGAGGCTCATGGGATTTCTTGGTTTCCCTCATCAAACTCATCACATACACAGAATGTTATAAGACAGAGTTGTTCTCGAAGTAAATTCATGCAAAACCGCTGATGTGCGTTTCCGTCGGGGGCAGTTCAGTCTCTGCATTTGCCTCTAAAAAAACTCTGTCTCGTAACATTCCATTATTATCTCATAGCGTGGTGAATGTGCAGGTCACAACTTGTCCACCAGAGTGGTTTGGAGTTGTTGGATTGTGTATTTGATGAGTTTGATGAGGGAAACCAAGAAATCCCATTAGCCTCCATTCTAAAAATAGCTTGCACCGACAAATAAAGGTAACAAACCTACTCCTAAGACTATAGTGATTAAGGCAATGGGCCAACTTGCCAAAATGTTGAACTATCCCTTTAAGGAGCTAGCTCAGAAACTACAACTGAACTTTCAAATTAAATCACTAACATATAGCATATCATAAATAAACAGCTCTATTCAAATAAATTCAAAAACCTGTGAACATAAGATGGCGTGGTCAGGACTTGCTATGTTGTGGATGTGCTCAACACCTGATATCAAGCTACGTCTGAGAAAAACATGTCATGAATTTAGTTGGAGTGGTTTAAGGAGAGAACTGATGTGAAGATGCAGGTGAAGGGTGTTTTCTTCATCAGGATATTGTGTTTTTATTAGGTTGCAACTTCTGCAGTAATCCACAGCAAATGCTACACATAGGTACTTGACACATAAAGGGGCTCTCAGCACTGTTTTTATTCTATAAGCATTATCATTAAAAAATCAAATTACCCACAAAACTCTTTAACATGCTGACGTTTGAATCTGAGAGTACTCTATAATAGTGCTTCATTATCACATGATTGCACTCCAGTCGAAAATCACATCCTTCTTCCAATTTTTTTAAATTCTGATGTCAACTATGCGCGACTACGTGAGAAGGTTCACGGCTGTGCCCTAACAATAACTCACTGGTAACAGGGGGAGTCTCTGAAAATATAGATTCATCATAAAAGCCTTAACTCAGACATAAGGATATAAGTCTACACTGAAGACATTTAGTAGTTAGATGTTACAAAATCAATGGAGAGACAATAATATGGGTTAAAAAGGGGTTCGTAAACTTCAAAGAGGTTTCCCATCCCAAACCAGCTCTGATGATCTTCCATCATTTAAAGTTATACTATTGCAATATAATGTTTTGCTTTATTGTCTATGGGATCCACATCTGACCAACCACTTTATCCTCCTTCATTACTTCTGTTTTTCTCACTATGCTAATGGGAATATGCAGCATTGCTTCCTGCAGTACAGTCCAAAACGTGTGTGGGAGGGTGTCGTAACAGCACCACTGCCATTGTCTATACTGCCAGGTCTATAACATGTAAACTGTTGAAAATTCAAGGCTTCATTTACTTAATTTCCAGTCTCCTCAGGCCTCCGTTTGGTGATCTGACCTTACCTGGTATCACTCCACTTGAACCAGTTCAATTCCAATAATAAGTGGACAAATGGGCATGTTCTAGTAATCAATAATACCTCCACGTTCTCTTCGGTGTGTGTATTCATCAGTGCCATATCCATGATGGTATGTCCACCTTGTCACTGTCAAATATTAGCTTTAGTAGAAGCCTAATGGACAAGGTGGGAGGCTGTGTAGATGGAGGGATAAACATATGTGATGTGTTGAGGAGGGATTTCCCACAGCTGCACTCCAGAGACCGAGGAGCTTATTTCACACTTCATTTCATTCTAATATCTAGAACAACAGCACGGCAAAACACACACACACACACGCACACACACACACACACACACACACACACACACACACACACACACACACACACACACACACACACACACACACACACAAACAAACAAACCTCGCTTTAATATATGCTAAATGTGGGCAAACACAAACACAGGGACATAAACCTATAAACACCATAAATGTCTGTGTTTGCAGATGGCTGTATGTACACGTTTGTATGTCAAAAGAGGGAAATTTCAGAATAAAGAGTAATGATGTGTGAGCATAACATCACGTTCGAACAAAGAGTTAGTGTGCATGTGTATCAGAGATCCAGTGTTCAGCTAATCTCTAAATAAAGATGCTGTTTGTGTGGGCTAACAAAAAATCAATACAGCACGGCTCACAACCTGTAAATTGATGCTTTTGAAATTCTATTAAATGTTTCTCTGAGGTACTGCTACAGTGCTAACAGACACATTGAAATACAATTATGAAATTATCCTTATTAAATAAATGCTGGCATGGAACAAAAGCAATAACAATACATTCTCTGGGTTATCATTCATGAAACGTGTTGATATTTTCAGTAGTCTGGACAGTTTTTATCCAACAAAGTTTGAGCAGGACAACTTTACCTTTGGATGCCAACAAGATGAAAACAGTTCAGTAGCATTGATGTTACTTTATGTTGGATTGTTATGTTGTAGCAGTGGTGAACTGACCGTGGGTCAAGATTCTGGGCCTTCAATTGGACTACAAGATCACTAGGTAGCAATCAACAATCAAAGCAAAACAACAACAGCCAGAGCCCTATGTCACATGGAAGTTCAGCATATGGTAAATTATTTTTAGTATAAAATGTATAATTTTCATACTGACTCATGTGCCTGAACACTGCAATACCCAACGTGGATTCAAACACAAGAAAAAAGGCCTGCCAGAGACACAGGGTTGCCAGATGTAAACAAACCTAGGAGGATTCATTCAGCTGTGAAACGTCAAGAGATTGTTGGCACACATAAAATCCAACTTACAGTCTGTTGGGACGTCCTGGAGGAGAGGAGCCCTACTCGTAGGAGCATTGATGTTGAACCGTATGAAGATAGCGTTGTTGTGGTGTTTGACACTGACGTTAGCCAACCTGGCTAGGCTGGGTAACACACTGTTGTCAACTTTCCGTCCGGAGTTCTTTGAGGATGCATTGTATTGGTTTGGAATCACTGTTTTTTAAGGTTGCGCTTGAAAATGAGGGCAGTCCAGGTGAGCACAGTCCATACAAACAGCTGACTGATCCAATTTCTTGCCGATGAAAGACAGAAGAGGCTCTGAGTAGCCGCAGCCACCAGGTGAGGAGCTGAGCCAGCAGGTAAAGGCTGGGTGGTAGGCCAACAGGTAGGTTGAAGTTAGTCCAACACACACTGCTCACCGCATCGTTTGGCAGTCTGGCACAGATCAGATTTCAGAGCCACAGAAAGTCATTTAAAGAGGAACTATGCAATATTTTACCATAACCATTTAACCGTAATCTCTTGTTTATGACCGAAATGACTACACAAATATACACGTTGCAACATTGTATATGATACAACGTTATCCATCACTCTATGGATTGCTTTCTTGTCGGCTTCATTAAAAACATATGAACATGGCCAGGATGAGGGTTAGCAAAACAGGGGGAAAGTGACTGGACAGGGCAGACTGAGAGTTTGTAGTGAGGCGCAGTTCAGATTGCAGAGCCACAGAAAGTCGTTTAATAGAATTAGGGATTGAAGGCAGTGCCAGCTAATCGCACCAGTGTTCAGCTGACCCGAACCAGAAATGAGAATAAATTGACTGAAGGAGCTGTTAAAAAAAACCAAAAAAAACATTTTTTTTCTTTTTTTGTCTCACCTTCTCCTTGTGTGCAATGGTGTCTCTCCACTGTTGCTCACAACTACAGGTCAATACATGTGTCTCCAAAAGTCTGGAGACAGAAGCAGCAGGGTTTTCAATACAAAGTGTCTGTCTTCAGTGAAGCCATCCTGTCACTGAGTTTACACCTCAGTCTGTTCTTGTTATCAGTCATTAGTAGGAGTACAGCACAATTGGGTGTTATAACCCAGACACACACGCACACAGCTCTGCATGTCACATTTAATTCATTAATCCATTGTTGTCAAGAGAAAAGGAGCCATTTAAATGTGGGTTCACAGCTGGGCCTGATTGTTTGTATATTAGGTTTGTTGTGCAGACCATATGGCAGTGGAACGTAAACTCAACTATGTGTGCAAATTAACACACACACACACACACACACACACACACACACACACACAAAGATGAACCTAAGAACAGCAAAAGGGGAACCCAACTTTATTTCTAACAAGTTGAGCTGGAATCTGATAACCTGCCTATAGGGGAACCAACAACATTGATGGTGGCACCAGATCAGATTTTTCGACAAGCAGTCTCTGCATTTGCCTCGAAAACAACTCTGTCTCGTAACGTTCTGTTATTATCTCATAGCGTGGTGAATGTGCAGGTCACAACTTGTCCACAAGAGTGTTTCGAAGTTGTTCGATTGTGTATTTGACGAGTTTGATGAGAGAAACCAAGAAATCCCATGAGCCTCCGTGTTACGGGCGAAGGGGGTTTGGCCTTGTGCGTGTGTGTCTGTCTCTCTCTCCCTTCTCCCCCACAGCTCCACCCAGGCCTCAATCAGCCGAACGAGGCTCACCTGGTCCGCAGAGTTAAATACCTTGCGGCTGACACTGGAAAGCGGGGGGCAGTGCTGGGGACTGCTGGGCTTGCCTGCCTCCCATCATGGCTTTTGTTTGTATCACTTTTATGTTTTGTATTAAATCTCCTTTTAGTTAATTTAGTGCCTTTGTGTTGTGTTTGGGTCATTGTTGGGTCCATTGTTATGCTCCTCCGGGCCAACGAAGTTTTGGGGCGTAACACTCCGTAACATAGCTCTGAGCAGCTCACGGCTCTGCTTCGCCATTCTAAAAATAGCTTGCACCGTCAATTAAATGAACTTCTGCCATGATTATAGGGATTATGACAATGGCATGACATTTGCCAAAATGTTGAACTATCCCTTTAACCATAACAAAAATGATTGGTTGTGTATAATTTGGGGGGAAATCATGGAGAGGAGTCTCAAGATGCAGAGGAGGGGGAAAAAGGTGAAAGGATGCTGATATCGCAGGATCATCCAATGATAAGACTCAGGTGAGAGAGAACGTGATCCAGCAAGGAGGATGTCAGTGTGAGAAAGGAGGAGGACCTGTGATGATGGAAGGAAAAATGCCAAGAAAATTGAAGAATGTACAGCAGACTCACCTGAATGTAGTGAGGTGTCAGAGGAGGATTTTAGGATCCAGAGGAGAGAGAGAAAAGCCTGTGTGAGGTGCTGCATCAACATCTACACCACAGTCCCAGTGCAATGTCAGTAATGAACTACTGGTTCAAGTGTGGAAAAAACAAGACAGGCTGGCCATGATGGTGGCACACAGCAGAGGAGAGGATGGCAGTGGATGATGCTTACGTGGAGATGGAAAAACAGAGGAAAAATAATCAGTGCTGGTGCTGAGGAGAGACATGAAAAGAGGATGAGATGTAGCAACAGCTGCAGTGACTCTAGCTCTTGTGTATCCTGGGCTGAGGTGAAGAAGATATTAAAGCTGATGATGATGGAGACGTCAGTCAGATCTCAGGCTGCGTTCTATGATCCATCCTCCTGATGAAACACACCAGGAGAGGAGCTGATGGTGAGAAAGGAAAC
Organism: Trachurus japonicus; assembly: GCF_045865225.1. Classification (NCBI taxonomy): domain Eukaryota; kingdom Metazoa; phylum Chordata; class Actinopteri; order Carangiformes; family Carangidae; genus Trachurus; species Trachurus japonicus. Next base: position 37,846,902 of record NC_140923.1, on the reverse strand, counting down.
AACAGAGAGATCAGTCTGTGTACTGCTACTCATTCTGTGAGCGTGTTGGCACTCTGCCAACACTGACTGCTTCAGGCTTTCAGGTTTTATTTCTTAAACGAATAAGATTAAGAATAGAAAATCAGATTAATAAGAACCTAGGAAGGTGTAGGTGTTGGAAATTGAAATGCAACATGTACTGTGAGTGTGTGTATTTTTCTGACTGAGGTCAAATATCAGAACTAAATGTAGCCGATGTCAATCTGGCACTCTGCGTTGTGTTTCTCGGTACGGACTTCCCCAGGTGGGGTTCGAACCCTGGTCTCCTGCGTGACAGGCGATAGTGCAAACCATTTTGCCAAGAGCTCAATGAGCATTTGGCAGCCAGTCATTTACTTGACTTTTCCTTGAAGAAATCACCTCATCAAATGTTTTCATCATCACTCCGAATGTATGAAAGATGTGATACCTTCATCTTCACTGGAGAGATAACAGCAAATGACCCTTGAAGAAATTCAAGTGGCAGATCATGTAAAAAATAAGTGTCATTGAAAATGAAATCTTTACAAAAGACAGAGTAAGAAACCATGAGCTGGAGACTGAGAGGTCACTATATCATATCAAGAAAACCTTGAATCATTTCTGATTAAACACTTTTTCTTCTGCTCCTACATATAACAATTCAGGAACCAGACTTTATGTATATTCTATAAAGTTAAGGCAAATACTAGTGTTGTATCGTTGGCGAACGTTTTGTCTCAGGTCAGGTTGCAGAAAGATAAAGGAGAGACATCCATTGACTCATCAGAATCACTTCATTGATTCCCACAGGGAAATGCTTTAAGAGAAGTTCCCATACCGGGAGTCGAACCCGGGCCGCCTGGGTGAAAACCAGGAATCCTAACCGCTAGACCATATGGGACAACATGTCAAATCAATACCATCTTTGCCAAAAGTAATATAATAATTCTTCTGCATGATACTGAACTTTTCATAAATGCCATAAAATGCCATGAATCACCTGCATTATAGCTCTGGAGTTATTTCTCGTTTCAGTCTCATCTTTAGTTCCAGTCATGTTTAGTTGTAGTAAGAATGAACAATTTAGTGTTGTTATAGTTGACTTAATACATTTATCACATTAGTATATCCATTGTATTCAATAAGTAAACCATTAAAGAATTTAAAGTCACAGGATCATGTATGTTATTGATGCTATTAGGATTTATCCTCCGAGAACAATGAATATGTTGTGCCAATCTTTCCAGTAGTTGGTGACATGTAATTTTATGGAACAAGTTAAAATTGGCAATATATATATACTATACTATTTTCCGTATCAGTGTGCAGGTCAGAGACACAGTCACACTTTGCTGTACACCATTGGCACCGCTGTAGGTCGACACACACAACCTAGCACACTGTTTATGTAAAGAGAGATCGCCCTTCAGACTGAGTGTCAGTCATTACTTATAGTCACTTCACCATGGACTCACAGTGTGTGTGTGTGTGTGTGTGTGTGTGTGTGTGTGTATCCATTATGTGCTATGCTTTAAATTGTTTTATTGGTTTTATATAGTGTTATTTAAAAGCATTTTATTTTTATTTTGTTTTTATTCTGTTTTGTTTTATGTACATTTTATGTCTTATGCCGATTGTATATTTTATGTTTAATTTTGTACAGCACTTTGGTCCGCTGGGTTTTTGATATGGTAGGGTATGGTATGTGTATGTATGAGTATGTTTTTTGAGCTTCACACTGAGTGGCTTCATTGCATGTTCTGATAATATTCAAAAATCCAGCCTATTTTTTAGGCCTTTTCTCGAAAATTGCATATCCATAATAAAATGAGTATATCTCTGCAACCACAAGGTCTATTTGAATACTTTTGGTGTCATAGTAAAGGAAAAAAATGAGGAATTGCTGAAATGTGTAAATTTCAGTATATCTGTTACTGGTGAAGAGTAAATGAAGATGACACACAGAAAAAAATTAATAAAATTAATATTCGCCTAAAAAAAAAATCATATTTTTGATGAGTGCCCTTTAGAATAATGCTGATGAAGCTCAAACTCTCTATAAAATCATTGTACAACATGTGAACATTGTCTCTGCAGTGGTTGATTCTGATTAATTGAAGCAGGACAAAATGATTGAGATTTTACTACAAAATATCTAGGCGAACTTTCCAAAATGTCCATTTTTGGCACAGCTTGGAACCACCTGCTACTATAAACTATTGTTTAATCTTTATTTTCACACAATTTGGATAAACTAACTGAAAATAAATCTACTGGAACCGATTGTAAATAACTAACATAGTGGATTCAGTGTCTCTGCGCACTGCTGCACTCTGCTGCAGCTTGTTTGGGTGGGTTTGGCTTTCAGCCTCTATCTCTGCAGCGCAGTGGTCGATTCGAGTGAGTGGCGGCTCATTGTGACCATTAGAGAGAGAGGAATGACGCTAGACCCAGGTCGATGTGATTGGCCGCACTGGCAGCCATGTGACCGCCATGAACCAGTCAGATCAGCAGATCCACGTGCAGGCCAACGTGGGGTTGTATGCGCTCCGTCAGGCTTCCGTGCAGGCTTCCGTACAGGGTCCTAGCGCCGTCGGATTTCGGCCCGGCTGGTTCAGATGTAAACACTAGGCAGAGTTCAACTGGAAATATTGTGGATTTACCCATAACACAACCTTTTCACGGACTGTGGATTTTATTAAGATCACCTATAAACCACTAACGCCACCACCTGATAGGACAAGCCACGTCCATACACACACACACACACACGTTCTTGCGACATCAACTTGAGGTCCCATGTGCACTGTGTGATGGGTCTCTGTATTAGCAGAATGATGGGGGAGCAGGAGGTGGAGGTGGAGGAGGAGGAGGAGGCGTGGGGTGGAGATGATGGAGTGCAGTAGTGAGATGGAGGCGGGAGGAGAGGGTGACTGAGGGTAAAATGATGGCTCAGGGCAATGAAGATGGAAGTGGTGGCTGAAGGGAAGAAGAGAGGGCAGTGAGGCAATGATGCAGAGTTTAGAGCTGGATTTTCTCCTGTGTACCCTCATGATGTGCTCCATCACCTCTGAAACGTGAGCTGTGTCTTATGAGCTAAAATCATTTCACTTTGCCCTGTCTGCTTCCTGTGATGACTCACTTTTCACTAAAGTCTGGAAACTGAAGAGCTGGTTGTATTTCAGTGTGCAGTTTTGGCTCTTAGTTTTTTGTTTGTTTGTTTTGTTTTGTTTTTTTCCAAATATCTCATGGCACCCAAGGGCCCAATGCACCTGTAGAAAATTAAGTGAATCAGGAAAATGAAAACTGTGTCCCCGACATCCATAATGCTTATCCATGCAGTGGTGCAAGGGGGTTGGAGCCAGTCCCAGCTGACATAGGGTGAAGGCAGGGTACAACCCGAACACACAACACAAACACACTCATACTGTAGTCACACCTACAGGCAATTTTAGAGTCGCCAAAGTCATTGGGACTTTGGGAGGAAGAACCCAAGGGGATGGATCGGACTACATGCAGACGCACAGAAAGTAAAAAACTACCACTGAAATTTTGACCATATATAACACTAACCATTTGCATAATGTTAATTTCATATCATGATTAAAATTATTCGTAATTATAAGTATGCTGATGCAAAATGGCGGCGACGCTGTGTCGCTGGGCAACAGCGTTGGGTGAGCCATCTCGTCTTCTTGGAAGAACCCACACAGGCAAAGGGAGAACATCTAAATCCAGACACGGGAATTGAATTAGCCAAAACGACCGGATCGCTTACTTCTGCTTTAACACCTATGATAAAAAAAAAATAGCTGGATCCCGCACTTTAACCAGATCCACACCCGGACCATGGCCCAAACCTCCATGCTCATGAAGTCTGGTGCAAATCAGTTCTCAGTATCTTTTCTTTATAATCCTGCTGACACATAAACAAACAAATAAACAGACAACAGGGAAAGATAGGTCTGTGGTGCAGGTAGATAAATATTGATCTTTTATTTACTTTAACTGACACCAGTAAACTGGCCAGGAACAAATACTGTAAATGTTACAGCTGCTTGGTGATTAAATAAGCCACTGCTTTGCCATAAAAACTTTATTAGATAATAATGTGTTAGATGTTGTGTGTACAACACCAGCTGCTTCTACATGCTGAAAAAATCAATTAATGAACTGAGAAAGAATAATGAGAAGAATCCACTCAAACTAACATAAAAGATCCATGTATCTAAATGTAGATCCATGCCTAAAGCAGAAATATGTCTTCAACTCCCTTTGGAAACTGGCCAGTGTGTTTCCATTACAGATAAAAAAAAATTCACTGTAAAAAAGTACTAATTATATGGAACAAAACTCTTTTTTTTTTTTTCCAGCATATTTCAGTTTTTTACTATATAATTTATGTATTTTTCTGCTTTGTTTAATTATATACAAACCTATGTAAGATTACTGTACTTACGTGTAATTTAATATGTAGCTTGTTATTATAGAGGTCAGAGTGCAGCAGAATGATTTTAAAGTTTATTGCATTTAAACTTCATTCGAATTAGGTTGTTTTACTGTAATTTTTCTATTTTTGTTGTTTTCTTCATATATGTGTGCGCATAAATACACTGTACAAAAATATAAATGCAACACTTTTGCTTTTGCTCTCATTTTTCATGAGCTGAACTCAAAGATCTAAAACTTTTTCTATGTACACAAAAGGTCTGTTTCTCTCAAATATTGTTCACAAATCTGGCTGAATGAGCACTTCTCCTTTGCTGAGATAATCCATCCACCTCACAGGTGTGGCATATCAAGATGCTGATTAGACAGCATGATTATTGCACAGGTGTGCCTTAGGCTGGCCACAATAAAAGGCCACTCGAAAATGTACAGTTTTATCAGCACAATTTTTGAGGGAGCGTGCAATTGGTGTGCTGACCGCAGGAATGTCCACCAGAGCTGTGAATTGAATGTTCATTTCTCTACCATGAGCCGTCTCCAAAGGTGTTTTAGAGAATTTGGCAGTACACCAACCAGCCTCACAACCACAGACTGGTGTAACCACACCAGCCCAGGACCTCCACATCCAGCATGTTCGCCTCCAAGATGGTCTGAGACCAGCCACCCGGACAGCTGCTGCAACAGTCGGTTTGCATAACCAAAGAATTTCTGCACAAACAGTCAGAAACCACTCAGGGAAGCTCATCTGCATGCTCGTCGTCCTCATCGGGGTCTCGACCTGACTGCAGTTCGTCATTGTACCCGACTTGAGTGGGCAAATGCTCACACTTGATGGAGTCTGTCACTTTGGAGAGGTGTTCTCTTCACGGATGAATCTCGGTTTTCACTGTACAGGGCAGATGGCAGACAGCGTGTATGGTGTCGTGTGGGTTAGCAGTTAGCTGATGTTAACGTTGTGGATCAAGTGGCCCATGGTGGCGGTGGGGTTATGGTATGGGCAGGCGTATGTTATGGACAACGAACACAGGTGCATTTTATTGATGGCATTTTGAATGATATACCCTGACGAGAAGACCCATTGTTGTGCCATTCATCCACGACCATCACCTCATGTTGCAGCATGATAATGCACGGCCCCATGTTGCAAGGATCAGTAAACAATTCCTGGAAGCTGAAAACATCCCAGTTCTTGCATGGCCAGCATACTCACCGGACATGTCACCCACTGAGCATGTTTGGGATGCTCTGGATCGGCATATTCGACAGCATGTTCCAGTTTCTCCCTCCAACCAACTCTATGCGAAGGAGATGTTTCTGACCCCCGGTCCCCCTCCAATACAGTAAAACTGCACATTTTAGTGTGGCCTTTTATTGTGACCACCCTAGGTACACCTGTGCAATATTCATGCTGTCTAATCAGCATCTTGATATGCCATGCCTGTGAGGTGGCTGGATTATCTCAGCAAAGGAGAAGTGCTCACTAACACAGATTCAGCCAGATTTGTGAACAATATTTGATAGAAATAGACCTTTTGTGTACATAGAAAAAGTTGTAGATCTTTGAGTTCAGCTCATGAAAAATGGGAGCAAAAACAAAAGTGTTGCATTCATATTTTTGTTGGGTGTATGTGTTGTAACCCTTTAAGCTCAAACATTACAAACCATTCAGAAATGGTTATATACTCTTGTCTTGGTGAGGAGGTATTGATGATTCAAATGAGTTTCAGCACCATGGACCGTATGAAAGTGAGTGAAAAGACAGCATTACCTCTGTATGCTGGACACCTGTGTAGTGTCTAGTGTGTTGACTTAATAAATGTTGAATGATGAGTGTGATCATTAATTCACAGCAGGGTTCTATGATGATTAAAAAAAACTCCCAAATGTAAAGGCACAAACAGTGAAGGATTTACATCCATATTCATGCTCTCTCATGCAAACAAAGGCAACTACCTGTGTGTTTGTCTGCACACAACACACAAATACACACACAATTTCACTGCTTGTCAGATTTCATTTGCCAGATGACCAAACATAGAGAAAATAAATTTCACAGCTCTGATTGATTAATTACTCTTTGTTTATATGTGATTTTTGTCTGCCTGTAGAAACCTACAGTATGTAGACTGGTTTACAGGTTACAGACTCCCAGTGAAATGTTTCATATTTACAGTTTGATGCTTGCATCCGAAAATTAAAGCAGAAGTAAGTGGAATGTTTGTGTTAATATAAGTCTTAAATAGTTATATCTTCCGACGGCAATCACTTATATAGAGTGTTTGGTCTGAAACACGGGTCTGTCAGTCACTCTGCTCTGCTGTAAGCCGAGGAGAAAACTTTCCTTGTATCCTACAACCTTTATCCAATGAGGAGAGAGAATGGCATAAAGGGGCGGTCCTCTCTGTGTGTGCAGCCAAGGGATGCACGTGAATGTGGTGACGTAGGGACGAGGGCGGGGACTGCTAACTCCATCGGCTGACAAGAAGTTAGCCAAAACGACCGGATCGCTTACTTCTGCTTTAATTTAAAAATTATATAAATGCCCCCAGTTGATTTTACACATGGAGATAACTGCATAGTGTTTATCTTCCTGTGAAAACAGTTGCACAGTGTGAACTTTAGAGATGTCTGAGAAGATAAATCTCCATCAAGTCATCAGGGTTAACACAGGAGCCGTTTCTTCACACTGAGTCCAGACTCCCAGACTCAGGAGTTTGAGCTTCACAAGTCCAGACACCTGTAGACCAGAGGGACAGTTCCACTTCAACACACCTGTACCCGACTGTACTCTGACTAATTCATCTAAACTCATATCTCCACAAACAAACAGCTGACAGACTGTAACACACTTCATATCCAATATGTAATCACTGCCTCTGTTTGTATTTGTACAGAGGCTCCCAGAGGCAGCGCTGTTGTCTAACTGTCCAGGAAATCATGTTTTAACTCTGCTTCATTTACTCAGACTAAACAGTAGCTACAAGTATAATTCAGCTCAGATCGAATTTCATCATCCAAAATAATTTTTCAACGGTTATCAAAACAGATACAAAGTAAATTGTAAATTTAAAACATAACTGTATCCCTGAGAAAGGAGTGGTATAAGTGGGCAGTAAGCAACAGATTAACTCATTTAGCATCATCATCATCTCAGCAGTTGCTAACTAACTAACTACTAGAGACAGTGATAACATTATGATAACAATGCAATTTCAACAGCAAACAAAGCTCCTACAATAAATGATCAGAAACATTAAAATGACTTGTTATGGTTTGTCTCTTGTTCCCTGTTTATGTCCTGTATTATTTTGAAGTTCCGGCTTGTCTTCCTGTGATTACCTCATGTGTCTCACCTGTGTGTGATTGCCCCACCTGTGTCTCATTTGTGTTTCCCTATTGCCCTTTGTTGGTCCGTCTGCATTCATCCTCAGTGTTGGTGCCATTGTGTTCCTGCCTGTGTGTTCTTTTTTTGTTCCCCACGAGTTAAATAAATCCTTTTTTGGTAACACTTTATTTGACGCCTATCTCTATAACGCATTATAACTATACGTATGATGAGTTATAATGCAGTTATAGCACTGTATAACTATCGTTATAAACACTCATAAATGATCATAATGAGCTCCGTGGGAAACACCTGCCTGACACAGCAATGTAGGGAACCGTGCATGTCCGCGGCGCACAGCTCTATAATAAAATGCAGCTAAAAAAAACAATTGGGTAAAAATAGGGTAAATTCTTTTTCAAAAATATGTAGGCACAGTAAAAAATTACAGCTGACATTGTCTTCAAAGCAGCTTCCTCAGCTCTTTGACACATCTTCACTTTGGTCAGACACCCAAACCAGTTCACAGCAGAGACTTTAGCAGCTGAAAGATATCTCCCTCCTCCTTGTCATCTGATCTGCAATGCTAATCTGCTGTATTTATCTCCTGGCTGTCAATGAGGTGTTTATTGATGATTCTTTCAATGGACTTAATCCTGTTTGAACATGCAAATTAAGAGCCAAGGAACAATACACTCACACACAACATGCACACAACACAAACACAAATAAATAATCAGAAACATGCAAGATGCAAACATGGGATGCACTCAACAAAGCACCAGGAATGGTAATATGAGACACACACACAATGTTGTCAACTCACAAACCATTTGGCCGATAAAATGGCTGATGAGACTATAAGGCTTCTGGGTGTGAAATCACATCCTAACACACAGACACACTTCACTTCAGACACACTATTCCCTATCACCATTAGAGACAGGAATACACACAAACACACGCACACACACACTCCAATCAGGGTCCAATGAGCCCATGCAGAGAGAGAAATGGGCTGAAAACAGAGTTGGGGGGTTGGGAGAAAGAACGACTGGGTAGGAGATAGACTGGTTCCTGTAACTTTGGAGCCATGTACACAATCTCTAATATAACTAATGGTCCATGTTGTTGGTGTTAAACGAGCCGAGTGGACTAACCCAAAAACAAAAAAAAATCAAGCTTATTTTCACATTGCGGTAGACACTTGCTTTACTGTGCTGGTCGCTTTTCTATCATTTTAGCTGCATTTTGTCATTCATTTGGTCGCCGCTGGAAAAAATGATGTTGGAGCTAGAAGCCGACCAAATGAGTTTTGCATGCACAATGTTTGGGCATAGATACGTCTTGGAGTCTTTCCATTATATGTTTTGAAAATAAGTTATGCCAGATTCAGTGATAATATATCCCATGCAGTCGAATTAGTTTGGAATTTAGTTGTGTCCGGTTATTTTAGCCCTGCAACCACAGAACTCTCTGAGTCTTGCAAACAACTGGATGAGGATCCTGGTCAAGGTTAAGACATCAAGATCATGGTTACATTAAAAAAAAAAATGAAATCATTAAAGGGATAGTTCACCCAAAATTCAAATTTAACTAACTGTTTTTTGGTGTGTCTTTTTGGACGAAGAAAAGTGAGCTCCATTCGCAACCGTCATATGGACATGCAGTGCTGCACGGAGACCCGCTGTAACTCCGAGAAGGCACGGAGGACTCTGAAACTTCTCCCAGCCCTTAGTCAACATGAGGGTGAGTAGATAATGAGTGAAATTTGAATTTTGGGTGAACTATCCCTTTAATTATTGATCTTTAAGAGGACAGAAACTTTACAGCCCAGCCCTCGCAGCTTTATCTCTGCCTTGCTACACAGAGGACACCAAACATTTGTGGAATCATAGAATATCATATTTACTTTTACTGTCTCATGGCGGTTTACCTGTGTTACTTAATCTCTTTTCATACCCACAATCAGTACTAATTAGTGTTTTGTGTATTATTTTTTTATTATTATTATATGACAGAATAAAACCCTGTGTTAAATGAGGCCTGCAAAGAAGTGGATTCACAGTGTGATGTCCATATGGATACAACAACACAGGTCCCACCTCCCACTTGGCATGTAGACTGGTAGTCATAGGTTTTTTTGTGAGTAAAGTAGAATACAATGAAAATATAATTTATGGAAGTCTATAAGAATTACTATAAGTGCTTTTATACATCTCATTTGTGCATGGTGTGATTGATATATACCCATACTCAGTAATGGCTATCCAGCACTGCACATTTGTTATATTGAGAAATTATTAATGAACAGATCTTGAATTAAAAAAGAATTAGCTACTATAAGTTATAATACCTATGTTCAAGAAAAACTCTGAAATAGGCTTGAAAATAAAAAGATTTTTGAACAAATGTATTACTATTCAAAATAAGGGGAAAATAAGAGGCTTCTTATTGCTTCTTATTGCTTCTGACTCTGACTCAGACTCAGCTCTTCCATCCGTCCTTCCTATCCTTAGTCCTTTCCTCCTTTTACCCCTCTCTCTCATTCCTTCCCTCCTGCTCCCCTCCCTCCCTGTGTCCCACAGTTTGTTTTTCAGTGCTTTCTCCTGCTGGATGTCCCACCGGGGGCCGAGAGGCTCCACAAAGACCCCGTCACCCAGAGTGAAGGAGAAAAGGGGGCTGCGAAAAGAGAAAAGGGGAGAGAGAAAGGCAAGGAGAAAATAGAGGGTGAGAGGTCGCAGAGGAGAAGAAGAAGAGAGCAAGTGGTGAGGAGAGCCGTAAAGCGAACAGAGAATAGAGGACGGAGAAAGAGCGAGGAGAAGACTTAAAGAAGACATGGAGAAAAGGACACGAATAAAGGGGAGGCAGAAAGAGAGATAGTCAGTGGTGAAAGAGGTAGAATAAGAGGAGGAGAAAAGAGGCAGGAGAGAGGATAATGGGAGGGAGACAAAGATGCGCCAAAGAGCCGAGACAGAGATAGAGGCCAGGAGGGAAGGAGGGATTGGATTTGACACAAACAAGAGTATCCAGCAGAGTAGAAAGGTGGAGATGAGAAAAGGGGAAGAGACAGACTTGATGAAAAGAAATCAAGCTTTGAATAAAGAGGGAGGGAGAGAGTCAGTTGCCTGGAGCCTGTGTGTGAGTGTGTATTGTAGGGGATGGAGGGTCATAAGTAGCTGCTAAAAGGCTTGTGCCACCTCTGCTGAGGAGGAGCCCTTCACAAAACATCTCATCAGCTGAATGTGTGTGTGTCTGTGTGTGTGTGTGTGTGTGTGTGTGTGTGTGTGTGTGTGTGCACAAGGGTGGCCGTGCGTTCATGTGTGTGTGTCAGCATGCAATTTGAAGAGGAAGTGTTTTCAGGCGCAAATGGCGCACTCATGAGTTCGCCATGGGTTAGGTGATTGCACACTTCCCCTCCCCCTTAACACACACACACACACCTACACACTGTCCACACAGAAACACACACAGACACACACACACACTGGCCAATCCACAGCCTGTTGACACCTCAGTCTTAATCATCACCTCTGTGTCAGGCTGACAAAATGTAGCTACTGCTCTGATCTGACTCTGTCACACACGTGCTGCGTTCACATGCACTGAGGAGAATTCAGATTATCCTAGACGTTCAACGCTAACCTCATTTCTTCAATGTGGTGCAAATGAGAAACCTGGTTTTCTTAACAGGGTTAAGGGAGTAAGAAAAACCTGATTAACATAATCAGAGTAGCTTTTATCGCAAAATGATTATTACACCACAGTGCCCAGTGCGAAACAAAGAAAGAGCGATGGCTAAATAAAGTAAAAAGTACAAAAATACAATAAAAACAAAAGAAAGACAAATGCCTATGTACAGGTATGTGTACATGCTTATGGTCCAGTTGTGTTACAGTGTTACCAGAGGGGAGGAGGGAGAGGGGGGCAGAGTAAGTGGGGGTCTCTGGCCTTGTTTATGAGGACAGCGGTGGAGAAAAAAAAACAGTTTTTGTGGTGTGAGGTTTTGGTCCTTGACCAGAGGGGAGTGCCTCAAAGAGTTTGTGTTGGTGGTTGGGAGGGACCAGCCACAGTCTGTCCGGCCCTCAGAGACCTGGAGCTGCAGGTCCTGAAATTGAAGCGGGAGAACACAGATTATTTACCCACATTTAGTATATATTTCTAGTGTTGTTATCTCTCTCTCTCTCTCTCTCTCTCTCTCTCTCTCTCTCTCTCTCTTTTTTTTTTTACATTTGCAGTCCTGCTAGGGCAATATAAATATAGACATGCACTATAACACAAACTTATAATGTCCATGCTTCAAGATACTACTGTACTTAGTAGGGAGCTGAAGATGTGTCATGTTTGCACTGAGTATTAATTTAAAATCACTCTCCAACGTTCTCATTTGATTTTTCTGATCACTGGATCTTTCTGATTGGGCAGGACTTTTTTTATTCCTCTATTATGTGCACAAAGTTGAGCCATGCATGTTGAGATATGGTTGTTCCATCTTGGAGGACTCCCTGCCCTCCGCAGCTGAAAGGCTGAGATTCTTTGTCTCCGTTTGAGAATTCAAATGTATCCGAGTTGTTGTGTGTCAACAGATTTCCATCTCTACAGGTGAATAGAGAACTGAAGGGAAATGAAGTTCATTTTTTAAAACAGGAGAAAACTTTACAGGATGAGTGGATCCAAACTGGAAATGAAAGCACAAAGACTGACCAGTCACCTGCCAATCTGCACACACCACAGCTACACGATCACTGAATCTTACAGGGAGGCTGTGATATGTGAAGAATCAATTCTACCAGTCTATATCTATGCACAAAGAGTCAAAGGAGAGGGTGAAAAAGAAATATCCATCCAAGCCATGTTATTATTGTTATTTTTTATTAAATATCTTAGTCTCATCTTGTGTGGCTTGTACCTTCATTTATTTTTTCACTCGGACCACTTGCAGTCTGCTTGTTGCATCACAGGTCTCAGTTTTCTGCTGCTCCACGCTCTGATTCCTCATTTTCCTCGCCTTCCACTGCCTTGTCTCTTTCCATCCAGGTTGACACTTTGATTAGAAATCGATCCATTTTATTGTTCATGCACTGTATGTCAGCTAATACGTGACCCTGCAGTAGCTCAACAACAAATCATTCTGCTACAAGTGAGCAGTGTTGTAAGACTGGTGACAGTTTCCTCCATTTTAATGAAATCATAGTCTGTGTTTTTCTTCTAAATCAATCCTTATTATCCGAATTTGAATTTTGAAGTGAGATTTCTACAGCTTTGAATCGCTTAAATTTATATAAAATTAGTAAAGTGTGGTGGATGTAACCTGTGTGATGGACATTTACTAAAAAGTCAACCTGAACAACCATACAGGTCGATTTTAAAGCCCTTTATTATGACCCATATGAGTGTCTTAGTTGTAATGATGACAATAATTGCTATGGTACAATAATAACAATGTGGTACAGTTTATCAGTCATGGATAAATGAAACAACATCATCTGCTTGACATGGGAATCGAACATTAGTGTCCTCTGTTTTGTTGACCCACCCATCCACTACAGTCACTATTAGAGGAAAAAAACACACAAATTTGCCTTCAGGTTTTTAGTTTGAGGACAAAAAATTCCTAAAGCTTCATGCCTGGGAGACCTGTTGAGAATGTGGCGGCAGTGCAGCATAACAGGGAAAGATCATCAGCCCTTGTGTCCAAAATAATGAAATCCCCAGTCACTAAGTAGTTTCCTTGTGTACAGGTAATCACAACCACTGTCTTGTCAGCATGTTGACAATCCTGAGGTCAGTTAGCTTCTTCAAACACACCGAGTTCCCATTGTTAGGAGGAGAAAGCGTGTTGAATCAGCGTTTCTCACGCAGGTTCTGATTACCCTGAATTTAAGTACCCGACCAAAACAGTTTTCAGGAGCATGGGAGGTTAATTAAAGAGGGGCAGGCTGGCCCCTCCATAACAAGAGGCAGCGAGGCTGTAATGGCCTGGAAGACATCCAATCTGAAAATCTTGTCCAGGACATTTGAATGTGCTGTCCTGTGCAGTGAACCTGTTTTTATGGCCAGACATTTGTCAAGATGTCTGCAGTAGAATACCTTGTTTAAATGTGGATAAATATGTCTTCACATTGGAGCATTGAAACATATGCTTTCAATATGCTTTCATCAGCGGAGGTGAAACATCCAGCAGCAGTGTAAATTGACCATAACTGTAATCATCTTTTTATTTTTAGACTGTCAAAACCAGCAGAAACACTGAATGGTGGATATTAACCTTTGGTGTGGAAGTAAAAACTGTATCAACAGAGTTTTTTGAATCCGAGGTCCAATTCCAGGAAATGGACAACGACAGTGTTAACTACAACAGAGCTGTGGGGAAAGAAATCAATGCCAATAAGTCAGAGTGATGTGACATGAAAAAAAAAAGAAACTTTGATGGGAATTGTTGAAAAAATTGCATGTCGGGAAAACGTGTGTATCATTTTTCTCTCAGCAGGGCAGAGTGGAGTTCCTCTAAAAACACTCACCTCAGATAACACAATGTCCTCCATGCAGGGGCTCCACATCGCTCACCAACTGACAATTCCTCCACCATAGGAGCCATGTTTCAGTGTTTATGTCTCTCTCATGATCAATATTACAAGTGTGCACACTGTTAAATATCTGAGTCTTGCAGCCAGCTGGTATTATGTATGAAAGTCCTGACAACAGCTATATTTAAATATTTTGCAAATTCAAAATTAATTCAAGATGTAGGACTGAGACATAGGAGAGAAGTTCCTGTTCAACAAGGGAGTTAGTGGCATCATCAACATGGTCATTCTCTTAATACAATAATGGGGGGTGATTGAACAGTGGCTGTATTTGGTGGTGGGCAAATACTCTACATACTTGTTCAAATGAAATCCAACCATTAGAATTAGTAATATTACCGAGGCCCTTATAAATTGGGTAACACAGGTAATTTAAAATATGTGTAAAAACCGGAAATTTGAAGTGCAGAAATTTCACAAGGCATCAGAACATGGCTCACAGTAGCATTCTGCACTGCCAAAAGAGGGGAATGAGAAATAGAAATGAAAAACAAATGAGCGCTCCAAGAACTTAAAACTCATATTGTGTGGGCAAGGAGTAAATTACTGTGGAAAACCAATGTACAAAACGATGGACCCCCACAGGCTCATAAGAGTCCTGTGTGATTTCTAAATACCGAAACCCAGTTGAACATTTCATTCCAGTTCATATTTTCATACGTTTATTTGACAGGGACGATGCAATAGTTCCAATACAGAGCATGAAACTAAATCTGAAATCTATTACGACTGCAACAAATCTGAGCTTGTATAATTGTCAGTTTTATTCTTATAAAAGGTAAGATACGATGTGAAATAAAATACTATACTACTGAAATGGCAAAAACAAAAGAAAGCAAACAGCCAAAGCAATTAATAATGATAGCATCTGATCTATATCTTATTCGTGGAACATCATCCTTTCAGCATCTTTCATATCATTGTTACAGGTCCACAATATTTGGGAGTGGCCACAATGTTACAAAACCATGAGCCACATCGACCCTGACGACACCATATATCACCAGTATTACCTCAAATCTCTGGATTGATCCTTTTCATTTGAACCCTGACATACAGAGAACATAATGTGCATTAGACTGTAAGAGAGAATCACCGGGGTTATTCACAATCTCTGGTATTGTTTAGAAGCAGGTCTAAAACCAGCTATCGACACCGCCGTCTACTATTCACTGGGCTTACATTTAAAAGCAGGCCAGGAGCTTATGAGGCCTCGCATGTGACCAAACACAGTGACACGCAGACACAGGTTTCTTCTCCCTCCTGCCTCTTCATTTGCAGTCTTTATATCAGTGTACAATGAAGCAGCAGGGCTCTGAAGGGAAAAAAAAAACCTGCAGCGGAAAATAAATTGAAATGATTACAGCCGTCAGTGCAGAGAGAGAAAGAAAAGAGGGACAGGAAAGGCAGAAAGAGAGAGGCAGATATTTCTACTCTATTGTCCCCCGGTGCTGAACCACTCAAGTGGAGTGTTTATGGTGAGGAACGTGTGTTGCTGAGGTGTCAGCCCCTTGGTTAGCAAGATTTGGGGAGACAAAAGGTGTGTGTATGAGCGCGTGTGGTTGTGTGTCAAGGCCAACCAACACATTGACACACACATAGGGCACATTGTTTGTCTGTTGAATGTCTTCACACTGAGGTGAACCCATGTTTTTCTCCCTGCTCTCGCTGGGTACACACAGATCTATTTCTATTTTTCTCTCACTCTCCAGGACGTGACTCTTGTCCCTGGAGAAGCGTGTGTGTGTGTGTCTTTGTGTAGCCTATGTGAGTGTGTGAGTGTTTCTGTGTATGGAAGCTCCAGTGTTGGCCTCAGAGCAGCAGATGCCTGTGGAACTGTGTATGAAAACAAAGGGTCATACCTACATATTTAATGACAATATAACAGAATTTGAAGGACTGTATAGTTTATTCAAACCGGGAAAACAATACTGAAACACCTTGACACTGCTCTGCTGTCGGTGGTCAACACGAATGTGGTTCATTTTACAGCAAGAGATTACAGTTTGAAATTCAGTTCTTACCAGGAGTTGGATGGAGAGTTGATATAAGTTTGTTATCACTGAACTAATTCCTAAGAGGCCATATTTAAATTGTCTGTGCGTGTGGCTGACTTATGTCTTATGCATTACAAAACATGTTATGTATGGATGTAGAAGATTTGCCGTTGTTGGAAATATAAAACATAAATGATACATTCTGTCACTGTGTTACTGATGGATGACATTGGAGTAAATTAAAAAATTCATCTCCTTTTTGGGAACACCCATGAACCTCCTGAGGACCTCTGGGAGAACCACTGGTTTACACACGCCATAAAATATTTAGTAGAAATTACTTTTGCAGAGGGGTAGCCTAAATATTCATGTAATTAATTTTCCTGTGATCAAGTGGCTTGTCCAACCACATATGCATATTCAAACAACCTCACAGGAACTGCATGTTACTTCCCATCTACATAAGACACAACATGCTATAAGCTTTAAGTGTTAAGCGTCACCAGTCTTGTGACAGGAAGAAAAGGAGAGTTTCAGGTGCAAGAACGCATTAAAGCTTTTTAAAGTTTGAGATGTTTGACTTGAAACATTTTCTGATAGGGACTGTAGTCTGCACTGAAGCTGCAGAATGGCAGAGGACACATGAACTGTATTATAAAGACAATAAAGGACAAAGGTTTAGTGAGAACTAGTACTGTCTGCTCCAGACAAGAAAAAGGCTTGGCAGGAGAGAAAACTTACATGTGACTCCTTTAAGTACAGAACCAATAATTGAACTTCTGCAGAAAAGGGTGATTGCATAATCAATGCAGTAACACACACATCAGAGTTAGACACATTACACTCAACAAGACAATCTCACCCTGCGTTTACTATATGTCCTTCAGTTTGTGGAAATTTAATAACTCATTGATAAACTAAAATGGAAGGTATTAATGGAAGATGAATTAAGGAGAGTCCAGTGTCACAATATAGTTTTATTATGATACAATATCAAATACAAACTTCAAAAGACTTTTATTTTCAGATCGACAGCAATGCAGCGACATTTCATTTGATTTCTGATGCTAATTTTCACGCTGCGACTGACACATTCACGCTTATCTTGTTCTTAGCCTCTCAACATAAACACAGTGTACATTTTTTTAGCCACACTGCAGCAGGGTTTTCATTGGTTTGCTCGTGAGTAGCTTCATTTCCAATCTCACAATTTCTAACTCAGTCTGTGCGTCCTCACTGATGATTTCTGATCATAACCCACAACCTGAAACTATGCCAGAGCAGACGTCCCCTGGATACTGCCTAACTGTGTGTGTGTGTGTGTGTGTGTGTCTGCCTCGCACAGAAGTATCTCTACCCTTTATAGCACCTCCCTGCTCTGAGTGATAATAAGAGAAATTACACACAATGGATCCACTTTTTTCTTTGGAGTCAGTAGAGAGAAATAATGGGAAGGGTAGACAGAGAGAAAACAGGATATGGCGAAAAAGAGGGGCTAATACAGGGGGAAGAAAGAGAGAAGAGGGAGTGACTGCAAAAGCAAGAGAGTGATTGCCTATTGACTTGATGAGAGAGGGGATGCATCATTATATAATTGTAAATCCCAGAAAGATAGGGTGTAATAGGGCTTTCTCTCCTCCCACCACTGCTTTGGTAATTTATCCCTCTCTCTTTCCATCCTTTTCTATCTCTCTCTTTCACCCTGTCACCCATCAATCTTTTTCCAATTACCTGCTCTGTCTATCCACAAATCCATCATAATCATTTCCATGGTAACGGGTTGCATCCTCCATTGGCTTTGGCCTATTGTTCAATATAATTGTACGCCAAAAAGCAGTCTTTAGAAGAGGGAAGGGAGTACACAGAGAGAGACGGCTCTGGATATTGTCGCAGTGCTCGGTGACTAATGTCTCTCCCGTGTCTCCAAAGAGTCAACTTCAGAGGAGAAAGTCTGTTTAATTTCAGCTGCGGCGTCCATTCATCAGACATTATGTGTAGATTGGCTCTATCCCTCCGCTGATGAAACATCTTCTGCCGTCGTGCAATTGTCAGTTATTGTGAAGATGAGAAAGTATAACTGTCCATCTAGGTCTGTGAAGAATAAATGAGTTGTTGGTTGTTGGTCCTCGACTTGGTTGCTTGGCAGGGAGAAGTGACCGTTTTGTTGTGACATCATAATGTTACAGGAGTCCCTAACCACTCATTTTAAAGGGTAACTATGCAAGTCCGGTCGCTTTTCCGCTGTTTTGCTAACCCGCCTGCATTTGTTTTCAACAAAACCAAGAAATCAATCAATAGAGCGGTACATAACGTTATATATCATATAAAATGTTACGATGTGTATATTAGTGTAGTCTTATCAATCATAAACAAGAGATTACAGGTTACGGGGCGTATTTGTGTAGCGGTGCCACAGTGACGAGAGCTGGGACTCCGGGCCGGAGGCTCTGACCTTGCAAGGTTGGTTTTCGGCCAAGAGACTCTAGGTGGAAGGCAGAGAGCCTCCACTCTCCCTGTAACAAGTTACAAGTTACTTAAATTGTTACAATTAATCCAAAACTGCTTAATTAGGGTGAAAATATTGCATAGTTCCTCTTTAAGGCTCAGTGATTGAATGCTGGCTGTGTCTTTAATATTTTTTACAATATTAAAGCAGAAGTAAGTGGTCCGGTCGTTTTCGCTAATGCTGCGTTCCAGGCAGGCTTTTGAAATCGTAAATTACAGCTTCAAGTCACAACTTACGACTTTGTAGCGTTTCAGGCAACCCACTCGTGTTTTTCCGACCTGTTTTACCGGTGAAAGTCACTATAACGGCCACTCGTAACTTCCGACCGGTGAACTCGTACCAGATCGAACTGGTACCACTTCACAGTCGGAAAAATACGAGTTTCCTTGAACGCACCATAACAGTCCTCGTCCCTACGTCGCCACATTCACGGCGTCCCTTGGCTGCACACACAGCCCTGCATGCCGTTCTCTCTCCTCATTGGATAAAAACTGTAGGATACGATAAATGTTTTCTCTTCGGCTCAGAGCAGAGCAGAGTGACTGACAGACCCGTGTTTCAGACCAAACACTCTATGTAAGTGATTGCCGTCGGAAGACATAACTATTTAAGACTTATATTAACACAAATATATCACTTACTTCTGCTTTAATATAGACCCTATCATCCGAAAAAAAAAAAGACATACAATATGGGACCTTTAATTTGAATAATATAATAACATATCCATCTCAACAAATTCTAAAGTTAAATGAAAAGAATGGTACAGTAATCTTCATAGAGTAACACCAGACATATCCTTTGTTCACCACAATCATCCTAATTGCAGAAGACAGACTACCAGCATTGCCATATTACTGGCTGTATAACTCTAGCACTGTTTCAACCTCCCATTGGTGCACTGTAAGACGGTGTATAAACAAAAACAAACATATTATTTTGTGGATGGAAAAATATGTGATTTCAAACATATCCACATAAAAGTGGACAGCTTGTCAGGATTATACGTACACTCTGGACTCTATTGTGTACAGAAATCTGCAGCACGTGTGTTGGCAAACTATCAAAACACAGCTTAGCGGGCGGTGGTGCAGGGGTAGTGGACACAATAATTTAATACGATATTGTTCAACTGTAAATCAAACCTGCCTCCTGTGCCTGTCCTTATCACAACCCTCCGATTCTTGTCTAAATCCTTGTCAAATTTGTATGCAAGTAAATAAATATAAATAGATAGCCTATAAGAATCTATTCCTGTGTTTTTTAATCCCTACAAAAATATTAATTTCATAAAACCATAACAAACAGACAAATAAACAATTTTTCTCTTGATCGCACTAATTTTGAGATATTTTTACATTGTCATGCTATTCATAAAATGCCAAAAATAGCAACAATATCTTTTTTGACTGTTTGCAGAAGTGCACTTTTCCTTTGTGGATTCTCCTACGCAATGTTGGCTAATCACTTTGAGAGTCTTCAACATCTGGGTATGTCCTCACACACACGAGCAGAAGGCTCCATTTTCTTGTGAAATAAGCCTTAGCGTATGAGCTTATTACAGTAGGTTGACAGTTGGTTCCAAACCCTCTGTGTCCTGCTGTGGGAAACAGACTGGAGTAGCTACAGTACTTACACTCCCATTCTAATGAATGTGTATTATAGGGAGCATAATGGTGTGAATTTAATTTGCAAAGCAGTCATAACTTTGTTATTCATGAGGAGAGGTTTAGGATCGTTACAATGAAGAAAGTGAAGAAGTCGATTGGGTTTAACACATTTGACAAATTACTGGAAAACAGCAATAGGATTATTAGTTTACTTATAAGTCTTAATTAATGATTTGCCTTGTTGTCACCTTGTTTTCTTTTTTGTCCACATTAGGTGTATCTTATGCTTGCTTTTGCATCAGTGAATCGCAACCATGCAAAAATAAAGCAGAGAGCAGTGGGAGCTGGGAGCTGTGGTTGGTATGCCACACTGATTGGACACTGGAGTGTTTTGTTATTGTGTTGGTTAGTGATGTGTAACATCCTCCACCTACCATCAATTTACTGACCCTCTCCCCTTTACTCTCTCTCTCTCTCTCTCTCTCTCTCTCTCTCTACTCTTTACCCAGTGTTAACAAGTCACACAGACACATAGTCAAAGAGACAGGAAATGAAAAAATGTGACTTTTAAAATAAAAGACTTAATATAATGTATTCATTTTAACAGACTGATAGACAAAAAGCAATAACTTTAAAGCATCTATTTTCTGACTTAAATATGTATAAGACTTAAATTAATTACAGTAATTATACATCTGTGTTTAAACACCTGAATGAAGACTCTGAATGAAGTGTAACTCTAAGAATTTCTTCAAGTCTTGGACAGTGATGCAATTTCCTCCGTTGCTCAAAAACACTAGCATGAATCTCTGAAACTTGCAACAAATAGAGAGACAACACCTGGAAAAAGGCAATCAAATTACATAATTATAATCATATCAGTGTAGTGGAAGTGGGTTAGCCTATATTGGGTTATATCAATAAGCAGTAGTAGTAAACAGTGACTTAGCTTGCTGTCAGATGAGGGTGAATTGAAATAATTAAAATAAACAAATGAATAAAATCATCAGAAATAATTTACTCAGCCTTGACTCATGGCCGTAAGTCTAAGTTTCACATAACTGTGTTTCCCCTTTGGCTCTGACTCTGCGATCATCTGATCGGAAGATGTTGAAACAGAGACACAAAAGAGGTTGTGACAACTTCAATGCTGATTCCAAGTCTGACCTGTTCTCTAAATTCACACATTGTGTTATTTTGAACCAAGCTCTCTCTGCACCTTTCCTCTTTTGGAGAGAAACTCTTGTAAAGGGAAGAGAGAAGAACAAACTCGGGACAGAAAGTTACATAAGCTTAGTTTGTTAATACTTAGCTGTAATTATGTAAATGTTTTTATCTTTTGAGAGCATTTCTAAAAAAGCTTTGGCAATGTAGCCTAGGCTATATGATTATCACTGTTTTCACACTTCACTCCAAGAAATCCATTGGTTTATATTCAAAAAGCTGTAGGTTGCAATTAAGTAGGCTATAGTTTATATTTGTATTTTCACATGGAACCATTAAGACTGTATGGAGATGGCCTAGGCTACTTTTATGAAAGACCGCATCTGGACAACTCCCCCTCTGCTCCAGCACTGCTTTGGAATTCATTGGTTTGGCTGGCGCTGAAATGATTCATTTATTAGCCTATTCATTAGACAGAAACACAATTAGCAACTATTTTAATAAAAAAAACAATCTTTTCCCGTCTTTTTAATAGCTTATCTATGTCGCTTTCTGACTAGTAGTCGCCTGGTGTAGCCTTGTGAAAACATTTATTCTGAAAACCGTGAGCGGATGTGTGATCTTACATCCTGTCTGGTTTGACACTGGCTGCTCAGTGTGTGTGTGTTTGTGTGTGAGCGTGTGAGTGTGTGTGAAATCGGCTTCCTGCTGCTGCTGCTGCTGCTGCTGCTCGGTGTCCGCACACCGTCCGTCTCGTCAGTGTTGATCGGCTCGCCATGGCGGAAGGACGCAGAGAACAGCCGCCCCATCCCCTCTTCTCCATACCACCGGCCAGCAAGCGACCCTGCCTGCGCCCTGCTCCCCGCGGTCCTGGCCCGGGGCCCGGCCACGGCAGCGGGCTGCCCGGCTCCCGGTACCGTTCCCCGGAGTCCCTCCTGGACTGCGCCGCCAAGGCAGTAGCGGAGAAGTGGGCCTTCGAGAGGGTCGAGGAGCGCTTCGAGCGGATCCCCGAGCCCGTCCAGCGCCGCATCGTCTACTGGTCTTTTCCCCGTAACGAAAAGGAGATATGCATGTACTCTTCGTTTCAGTGCCGAGTCGCCGGCGAGGAGGGTCCGTCGGCGGCTACCGGCGGAGCTGGCAGCGCTGGGTCCGGAGCTACGACCGCCGGCGCTGGTGGGGGATCTACCACCGGTGCGACGTCGGCTACCGCGGGGGCAGCCGGAGCGGTGGGCACCGGGGACGGACTGCCGTTCCGCCGCGGAATCAGGCTGCTAGAGACCGGCTGTGTGGAAAACGTTTTACAAGTCGGTAAGTGGGACATTTCAGTGTTGAAGCTTTTTTCCCCCCTTTGGTACAAACGCTGGACTGTTTTCTAGTCCCACCGCCGCTGCTGCTGTTGGATCTACTGGGGGATGATTGATGGAAGTTTTCCCAGCTATCGTGGAAAGTATGCAAAGCGTCTGTTTTCGGCGCATATTAACCCACACATGTTTGTGCGCGTGTTTATAGTCGAGTTATCTCGCTTGGAAAGGTTTGCTGTCGAGTTTGGAGCTTTTTTTATCCGCTTTACTCTTTTTCATCCGCTTCTCTGTGAAAAGGGAAGCGGACACGGGGCTGCGTTAGCTTAGCCGACCAGCTGCTGTTTAAAAATTAAAGGGCTTCCTATTGTGGCTTTTCATTACTCTGTAGCTCTGCCACCGGCTACTGCGTCTCCAGCCAGGCTTTGCTTTCACGTTGAAGCCCGAAGTGTGCTGAGGAGGAGGGGGGTTTTCAGAGAAGAGAAGCCGCGTTTCGGGCTCTTACTCGCCCCTCTGTCCCCGTGCGGGGCTCCCCGTCGTCGGCCGGAGCTGGCTGGAGCCGTAGCCCCGGCAGAGAGGCAGGGGAGGCGGGGAGGAGGAGGAGGGCTGACAGACGCGGATACAAAAGCCCCAGCGTTTATAGCGTCGGGGCTTTATTTTATTGTTTGTGCAAAAAAAAAGTCGTTTTTTCTCAACTCGCCATCGGTTGAGGGTGGCTTAGGCGAGGAACAAAGACGGTTATTGGGTCTCTTATTATGATTAATCCAACGTTAATCCGAAAAAAATCCCCCCACAGCTTTTTGTTTATTTGCACTGCCGCTGCCGCTGCTGCCGCTGGTCGGACCGGACAAAGAGCAGCAGTCGCCACGAACGTGGAAAATACACGTCGGGAGGGGGGGTGTTTTTGTTGTTTTTTTGTTTAGTAGCAAACATAAACCAACAGTTACTGTATCTAACGTTAAAAACTGTTATTACTTAAGTGCGTTTTGCCCGTGTAGCCTCTCGGCCGCTTGCAACACAAAAGGCTTCCAGTTGAAATGATCGATAAGCGTCTCGCGTTTCCAGCGCTGCAGAGAGGCTGTTTCCAAACAAAGGGCCATTCCGCAAAGCTCCTTCTCCACACCAACTCTCATTAGTTTCATACCCCCGGCTCCACACGGCCACGGAATGAGCTCACATCAGGGAAATAGATGAGATGAAACCGATGGATAGCCAAAGTAAAAAAAAGAAAAGACAAAAAGCATGTTTTTTTATGGTAGGCTAACCGGGAGGATTTTTCTAAAGCCATATGGTGTGAGAGCCACTGGAGCTTGTCTGGGGGTTTCATGTTGCTCCAATGTATCTGGGGGGTGGAGGGGCAAACTGTGGCTGCTGCGTGTCTCTGTGTGACTGCTGTATCTAATTGCATCTCGTATGTGCTCATCGATTCCCACCCATAACTAAATGAAATCCGAGACTTATGAATATGAAAGTGAGATTTGTTGCAGTCTGGCTTGATAAGTTTTGCAAGTTTGAGTCTGCAGGGGAGCAACAAGCAGCTGTAGCCAAGTTCACAGAATCACATTTTGTTTTATCTTTTGTTTATTTGCCTCGGGGCATCACATTTTACACAAAGTGTAGAGATTGTTTGCAAAGCATAATTTGGTTGCTGAACAAATTAGAGGTGATGAGCTACTTTGTACCACACACTTTGTGTTCCCGTGTTAGTATCTATGGAATTAAACTGTTAATGCTGCAGAGTTAGAAAGTTTGCTTGCCAAGTGTTATGAAGTGTGAATAACCTTCAGTTGAAGTTTAATGCTACAAAGAGCCATAGGCTTCACCTGCGAGCAAGCACGTCCAGTCTTACCTGCCAAATTGTTTCCAATCTACCTCCAAGGTCAGTCATAGCAGCCGAGGCACATGGTTTTATTTATCTGTCAACAGAACACAAGACGGGGCTGAATAGCTGTGTGACACGAAGATAAGATTTGGCTTATTTTTCACTTTGTGGACCATGGGAACCAGTTTTCTTGCAGAGGGTTTACTCACCGACTTATCAGGAGAACTATTGTGTTTTTTTTTTCTCTTTCTCTCCCAGAGCTGGATCCAGATAGGTTGGGTGGCCGAGCATGCTGGTACACAATGCACTCATTAAAGATCATGTTTCACACCTGTGTGAAGATAGCTTTCACTCGACATAACACGGCATAATCACCACTTAAAGCAGTGGCACTACCTGTTTTTGAGGAAACGAGGCGGCCGTGGCCTCATGTAGCCGGTAATAGGAACTTGCCGGGGAGTGATTGGGAATGCGACCGAGCTGCGTGCTGACACATGCATGTTGATGATGCATGGTTTGAAATATGGCATCTCTGGGGAGGGGGGGGGGTTACAGTCTGAAAACCTGGTGTTAAACTTTTGAACCACGTTGCTGATTGTTTATATAGGCTCTTCTGTGTTACAGCAAAAGCAGCTTCTTGTGTGCTGGCTTTCCGCCCTTTTATTTAAGTTTGCTTTGCTTGCAGTCAAGACGGAGTCATCTTCGCTCTGCATCAGCCTCAGGTTGAGTCGCCGCCACCGCTGCTGCTGCTGTGGTGTGGTGGTGGTGGTGTTGTTATGCAGCTCTTGTCTTGTGTCTGTGACTTCAAGGGAGCTGAAACAGCAGTTTTTTTTCCTCCGCTGGCATCCCTAAGGTTTTATACTGTAGATCTCCGCCAAATATGGGCAAATCAGCCACTCTCATAGTAATTCCTCCCGCATCCGATTTAATGAAAAGTCAAAAGTTACACAACCATGATGCAGCAAAGAGCCAGAGACGCTGAAGTGATGAGCTGGCAATCTAGGCTATCATGAGATATAGTGTTTTTTTTTATATATATATATTCCTCACAGCTATCACGAGTCCAACAGGAGCTGCTGTTCCTGTAAACTCACACTCAGCCTTGGATGAGCATTTTCTGCTGTACTCTCTGGATCGGTGATGTGCCCAGAGCC
The DNA here is from genome assembly GCF_045865225.1 of Trachurus japonicus. Classification (NCBI taxonomy): domain Eukaryota; kingdom Metazoa; phylum Chordata; class Actinopteri; order Carangiformes; family Carangidae; genus Trachurus; species Trachurus japonicus. The sequence goes on along the minus strand of NC_140923.1, from coordinate 37,820,990 downwards.
AGATCTGTGTTTTTTTTTGTTTTTTCCAGGTAATTACTAATGGGATCTGGTGTGAGGGAGTGGGAGGAGGATGAGTGGGGGGGTGGGGGCTGTGATCTGCTTCTTGGTTCCCGGGTCACAGACAGTTTAAGACCAGACTAGGAGTGTGTCAGAAGAGGAGGAGGAGGAGGAGGACAACTGTTTCCTACTGTTATAATGAAGGAAGAAAAAAACAAAACAACGCAAGTTAAAGTTTATTTATTCACAATTTCTTAATTTTAATATCATGACTTCTGAACGGGAACAAACGTGTACTTTTCTGTGGAAATTGATACGATTCACCATGTGTGTATCAGCAGTACACTACACAACCCACCCCCCCAACACACACACACCCCACGTTACAACTGTCGGCCTCTTTTAATGGTATATATGAGGGACTGAGGGGACGTGAGCTCATCAACAACTCATTGGCCCATGTGTTCATAATAATCCACTCCTCGCTCCAAGTCATAATTAGAATAATCAAAGCTAAGCGTGCTTGCATTTGTAACCCCCCACCCCCCCACCCCCACCCCAAACCCCATATCCCCCCTCCTCATACACCACATACACACACGTGTGTACACCCAGAAGCCCCCTTTGCCAGAGCCTTATGAAGTCCTCAGAGAGCGGGAGGAAGGGATATAAAGGGGGTGGTGGTAAAGGGGGGGGTTCTTTAGCTTTGAGTCAAGCTTTGGGATTATTGGGTCATGCTTTGTTACCCAGCTGTAGAAAAACCCCTTGTTCACAGAAAGGGGTGTGTGGGAGGGATCTCTCTCTCTCTCTCTCTCCCTGTGTGTGTGTGTGTGTGTGTGTGCAGCCATGTCTCGGCGACGTTACATAAAGCTGTAATGGGTCCCTGACGTCTTTTGAAGCACCTGTGACAAAGCGAGGCAGCAAAGTTGAACAGGATTAAAGTGTATGGGACAGTCAGTCAGTGGGCGGAAAGCACTGTGGGGCCGTTTTATGCTAAATGCTGGAGGTCCTGAAGTGTCTATAAGCTCCTAAAAACTAATATTTAACACTGCCACTTTTTGCTACCAAGTAAAAAAAAAAAGTTTTAGGGATTTTATCCAAAAATGTGGACAGTTTTGTACGTTTATTCAGTTTTAATCATTTTCTTCTCCCGTTTAAGGCAAACGGAAAAAAGAAGTCAGCTAAGGAATCAAAAAGTGTCGCTTATGCTCTAGTATAGTAACGCACCTCTGTGATGAAGTAACATGCGGTTGTTCCAGTCCAGTCTGTGATTTTAATGTACTGCAGATCAACATGACGTTTGTATAAATTATGAAAATGTTTTCCCTTGTAAATGAATGGGGAAGGAAAAGGCAATTGGAAGATAGCAAGCAAATCATTCATGTAAATATCTACTGGGGGGAAGCAGCTAACAATTATCTGATTATTGACTAATCTATCAAATATTATCACATCATAAACTGTTTAAAAATGTGGAAAAAAAACAGACCGACCCTCACAAGTTTCCAGAGCCCAAGGTAACATCTTTTAATTTGCTCATTTTTTCCCCAACCAGCAGTTCAGAACTTTTAAGTTATTCATGTGTTTTTTTGCCATGTGTGTGTGTGTATGGGGAGGTGGTGGTGGTTGTCTTGCCAGTATTTCCTCAGATGTAATTTCCTGGCAGAACGGCTGCAGGGTTCCTTGTTGTGGAAAAGCTGGTCCTCTGGTGTAATCTGCTCTCTGGTTGCTCAAGAGCGCAGCGATGAAAGACAGAAGGAGGCGGTGAGCTCATCCTCACTTGCCTCATCTCCCATCTTTCTTCTGAGAGCCGAGTCCGCCGACACCGCTCGCTCCTCCTCTTCTCGTTCTACACCTCTACCTCTTTTCTCGCCTTTACTCTCCATCCGTCCTCTTTTCTTCATTTCTTAATCTGATTTTCACTCAATCTTCAGCCTGTACAGTCTGTAACCCCTTCTGTTTTCCACACACTCACCCCTTTTTTCTGTTTGTAGAACTCATAAGGGATGACTCACACTGAAATCATAATGTCGGCTTGAACAAGATCTTTAAATCTTATCCATTTCCCTTCCTTCCACCCGTCCAGTCTCCTTCACTGTTCCTGTGTGGCTGCGGCTGCTAGTGGTCAGTGGTTGGGACAGGACAGCTGATGGACGCTCGTGTAAAGTGAAAATCCAGGCCGTTGACAACAACACTATGTGTGTGTGTGTGTTCACCTCTGTGCTGTTTCCACATTGTTGGGATGTTGACTCATGTTCTTGTGGGGAACCATGAATAACTTCACAGAAGTCAGACCCCCAGTTTGAGTTAGCTAACAGTGTAACGTAGGAGGGAGTGCACTGGTATGTTTTTTTGCTCTTTGGTCCAGTCTGTAGGCTGGAAACTCTCATCAACATCTCTGCACTGACGATGGATGGCTACCACAAGTATAATGCGAAAAGTGTCACTCGGTGTAACTGAAGAGAATTATTACCAAGCTCTTAACAGTTTTTATTTAATTTTTTTTTTTTTTGCTTTTATAACTCACAACTTAACTGTAAAGCCACTGTAAGCCTCCCACTGTCTGGTGTTGTAAACTTAGAAACTCACTGGTGAACACAGTGGAGCAATTACCAGATAATTGGTCACATGTTTCCATCATTGGAGAAGAAATAAGTGTGAATATATGTATTATCTATTTATAGCCAGAGACACAGTTAAAACATAAATGGAAAGGTTTCACTGCATCTCATTAAAGCAACTTTACATTTTTTAAAGCACTTATGCTTCTTATTTACATGATTTTAGTCATTTTCCTTATTTTATGCCCGAATCCTCTACATTATAATTTTTTTTCTGTTAATATATATTAATGTCATGAATGTCGTCTTCTTTCTGTAAAGCACTTTGTTTAGCAAAGTGCTTTATGAAAAAGCTATAATTATTTAAATGTGCATCATCACTTTCATATAAAGAAATGGTACACAGTCAACTTAGAAGGGCTTTAACCTTCACTGCAGTGACAATTGTAGCTGGATGCCTGAGCGTTAATTCAAAAAAGCTGATTTTTTTTCTTCCTCCCTCCTTTTTAAGTGCATGTGTTCTTGAATATCTATTTATCCATGTGTGGAGCCCATTCTGAACCGCAGCTTTAGCCACTTAGCACACAGACATCCACACACACACAAAGTGTGTCCTCAACCCTTCCCCAGCGCACGGCACAGACAGACAATATTTAATCAGTGTAATTAATTCCGTGCCCGCCACACTTGAAAAGAGAAAATCGGTAAAACAAATCGTCCCCGCACTCTTATTAGCTCTCAGAGAGGCTTGTGAAAGATGAGGCCATTAGGAAGATGCTCTGTTGTTGGATTCATCAAAGGGAGCGGCACCTGTACACATGCACACAAGGACTGATTATATAAAATCATTAATCAGAGGGTTGTTGTTGAGGGAGTTCTACTGCTCCCTCCACCAGAGAGGCGACCAGTTTGTGTGTTACATTTGAGACAAAGAAGTGCGACAGCGGAGCGATAGGAAGGAGCCCGTTTAGGACTTCTCTTAGTTTCAACTTTGTTGCCCCCGCTTTATCAGTTAAACAGAGCGTCCAGTGCTCTGATCATCCTCGGGTCTTGTGTTAACACCTATTTCTGACAGACACAGAGTGCTGAGCTGCTCGTGCTGTCCGTGTATGATCTGCGGTCCAGACTGAACATCCAAACCAGTGAGCGAGAACTGAAAATTAGCAACCACTGCTAAACTTTCCTTACTGTTCCTTTCTTTTAAAGAGCCCCCGAGGAGTTTGGTTTTGGTTATAAAAGAGTCTCATATTCATGTGGAATGAATCTACATTACCCACACTTGTTAATGGGTCCATTTTCGATAAATATATCATTTTGTCTTTATAGTTATTTTGATATTATTATTTAGTGGTCGGCGCGCCCAGCATTTCCTGGTTGGACGCTGCCCGGCGGGTCATGGGAATAACGCCACTTGATCGTTAGTTGGCATTGTTTATGGTCGGAACTATGAACCTCTGACTTTCGTTCTTGATTAATGAAAACATTCTTGGCAAATGCTTTTGTTTTCGTCCGTCTTGCGCTGGTCCAAGAATTTACCATGAGCGCGGAGGCTCATGGGAAATGTAGTGTGAAAACACTTTGCTTTTTGAAACTCCTCGTAGTCCCTTTTTTTTGTCTGTACCTGGTTGAAGCTCTATTTACCTGCAGCTTTTGAAAAATCTGCCTTTTTTTTGTCACTGCTGGCGTGGTCGCAGCCTTCGAGCAGCACGTGGCGGCAGCAGTTATGGAAATACCGAGGTTTGTGAGCGTGCAGTAATGTGAAGACATGTGGCTCGCCTAATAAGCCTGAAGGCCTGAAATGAAAAAGCTCATTGGCTGGTTGAACAGTGTCCAAAGCCCCTCCCACCACACCTTTCCTATCATTGTTCATTTTTGTAAAGTTTGTCCAGAAACAAAGCAAGTAAAACCACCTCGCAGTGTAATACCATGAACACTGTGGAGGGAAGAATTCAGTGAAAATCTTCTCAATTAGCTCCACTTCAGAACAATTATTGCGTCTCGCCTTTTTTTCTATACAAGCTTTCAGGCTTGCCTCCGAGTCTGGCCGTTTTAGAACATCTCATCTCGAAAACACTTTTGCCGTCAGACACCTTGAGCGCTCTTTTTCCCCCCATTTATTCAGTTTTCAGAATCAGAAGCTACTGCTGCTTCTGACATAAAGCAAGCACATAGGATCACCTCCTTTACAAAAGACAGTTCAGAGGAGCAGATGGAAAAGTTTTATAGATATTATCAGCTTTGTAATGAGGCAGAAGGGGGGGAAAAAAGGACAAAAGCTCAAAGCATGAAATAAATGTCCAGGCCTCTTCTTGCTGTATCCTTCAGGATTTTCCAGCATTGTTTTCATTTTTCCCCTGTGCGTCTCCCTCATGTGCTTTTCTGTTTCAACCTGGCCTCAGGTGTTTGAGACACATTTTTTTGCTTTCTAGCTATGCCATTTCTACTCTGGACTTGTTTGCAGTAGCCAGCAAAAAAAAAAGTCTTTCGTGCTTGCTTGTACTGTTTGCTCAGCGCCATTCCTCAACAACAGACCCTTGTTTTTGTTTTTTTTACAGTTGTGTATGAAAGTTGTGTGAGATTTTAAAAAAAAAAGACAAGAGCAAACACATTTTACTACTCATGTCCTCGTAGCTCCTGATCCTGTGAGTTGGCTTGTGTGTTTTCCTCCACCTTTAGTGCTGCTACCTTGGGTGGTGGGTGTACAATTTATCAGTTGAGATCAATGGTGGCCTTGTCCTTTTAGCTCCTGAAGCTGACAACCTGTTGTATTCAGTTATTGCACTGTTCCACACCTGTCTTTTATTGGCCTTCTCTGTGTGTGTATAAGTGTGTGTTGTACACATTTGGCCCCTCTCTATGTCTCTGAGCGAGGCCGGACTTGAAAGAGAAGGCTGAGGCTCGCAGACCGGACTATTATGTCCTTGTTTGGTTGTAATTGCCTAACAAATGTTGGGGGAGAAAGGAGAGAAATGGACAGACATTGAGGGAGGGGGGGTTATTTGAAATGCAAAACAGACCCAAATCAAACTCTTGTCTTATGATCATGTTGTGTTAGCCTCATAAGCACCACAGCTCCCCGCGCTACCTCTTCATGTAATATAATCTCATAACCCACACAAGATTAAGTGACCTATCTCCGTAGAAATAAAAGCAAGCCCTGAGGCCTGGAACATGGCAAGAGGGGAAATCCAGGATGACTTAAGTGGGGGAGGAAAGCAGCAGTGACAGGTAGCATTGTTTAGAAAAAAAAAAAAAAAAAACCCTCCAGGGGGTTGGACTATTTGTTGACGACGTGATTCTTTGGACGGATTTGGACCTGAACCAACTGCAGCCGGTTCAGGAGTCACACAGGAGATGAAAGTTTGTCTTGAACTTGAGGAGCTTTCAGGCCTCGGCAGTCTCTCGCCAGTAGCATAATTTCCACTGACCCTTTTTTCCTTCCTTCCTTTCAACGGCATAACTCTGTTCTTCTCTGCGGAGCTATTGATGACTTGATGGTTGGCTAAAACCCATTCAAGCAGAACTCCCCTTCAAGGTGCTTGTGTGTCTTCTACTTTATTTTTTTGTATTAGCTGCTACAGGAAGCTTTAGAGTTGACTGGTTGAGATAGTTTGACTTTGGAGTTGTAGCATCTTGGGCCAAGCTAGCAACAGCCAGTGTTGGGCACGTTACTTTTAAAATGTATTCAGTTATAGTTAAGTTACTTTCCACCAAAATGTTATTGAGTTAGTAACTGAATTACTACATTATAAAAGTAACTAATTGCCAGGAAAGGTAACTATTGAGTGAGTGAATTGGTTAGTTCCAGATAAACTGCTTTTTTCTGACTAGTTGATGGACTGGAAAATAAATGTGTAGCCTATATAACGTAGGTTACACTTCAATGGATGTATTATTTTGTGACGGAACTTCTTGAGTTAAAGCAGAAGTAAGTGATATATTTGTGTTAATGTAAGTCTTAAATAGTTATATCTTCCGACAGCAATCACTTACATAGAGTGTTTGGACTGAAACACGGGTCTGTCAGTCACTCTGCTCTGCTCTGAGCCGAAGAGAAAACATTTATCGTATCCTACAGTTTTTATCCAATGAGGAGAGAGAACGGCATGCAGGGCTGTGTGTGCAGCCAAGGAACGCCGTGAATGTGGCGACGTAGGGACGAGGACTGTTATGGTGCGTTCAAGGAAACTCGTATTTTTCCGACCGTGAAGTGGTACCAGTTCGATCTGGTACGAGTTCACCGGTCGGAAGTTACGAGTGGCCGTTATAGTGACTTTCACCGGTAAAACAGGTCGGAAAAACACGAGTGGGTTGCCTGAAACGCTACAAAGTCGTAAGTTGTGACTTGAAGCTGTAATTTACGATTTCAAAAGCCTGCCTGGAACGCAGCATTAGCCAAAACGACCGGACCACTTACTTCTGCTTTAAGTATAAGTAACAGCGCATTTTATTGTCCGTAACGGTAATGGCGTTATAACGGGGGAAACAGTAACTTTTTGGATTACTCATTACTGAAAAAAGTTGTGTCGTTATTAACACCGTTATTTTATAACAACCAATCACTGGCAACAACAAACCACTTACTCTAATATACTTTATCTCTTATCTCAATTTTTACACTACAAATATTGTATGTATGTATGTTAGCTAAAGTTGACGACAAAGCAGCATTCGATATTTTGTTTTGCCACTGCTAGCAGGCCGTTAGCTTAGTTTAGCTTTATGCTAATTAGAGTCAAGTAAAGCTGCTGGTAAGTGTATCTTTTAAAAACCTTGAACTCGCTAGCTAACTAAGCTAACTGTCTGCTAACTGCAGGTTCACATTAGCCCGCAGACACAAGTCCCAGCTACCTAACTACTCTCTTATGACGTTGAGTGTAATCATTTTGATTTGTCCCTGCCTCCACATGTCTTATTTTCCTTTGAATGCTGTAACAACAGTCCAAAAGCACATGAGGCTAAAGCATCACACTGGAAAGAGGAGGGATTCACTGAGACAAATAGATTAGGTGTGACCTTTTCCACCGTACATTGTCATCTGCCGTGGGCAATTCTAGGTTCGATCACTGCAGCAGAGCAAATAAGAAAAGAAGATGTATGCAAATGCTTTAATGACTTGCTTTACTGCATTAACTGGTTGTAAAATATGATCCGATCATCTTCAAAGACACAAATGTCAGTGTCCCTCAGGTCATATCAGTCACATATATGATCTTTTCAGCCTTAATTGAACTCACCTATTGAACATTCACAGTGCTGGTAGGAAGAAGTCAGTTAACCCTTGGGATCAATAAATGATCGAAGTTCATTTTGCAGCAGTCAGACCTGCACAGTGTTCAGGAGCCATATTCTTCAGATGCCTGGCGTGGGCATATCTCTTCATGTTATTTACCAGCTTCTCTGCTGGGTTCAGATCTTAGCCCTCGCTCCAATAGAAGAGTTTGTATGCGTTTGAAGCCTCTCTGTAATAGATTTACACTGATGTTAACTGCATCATCCAGCCCTCTCTGAGTTTCAGACATAATTCCCTGTAGAGACTTTTGATAAACTTAATTTTCCTCCAGATGCAGCAAAGTATCATAAGCTCCCTTCATCTAACTTCATCTTTGCTTGCTAGATGTTTCCATGTTGATCTGTAGCGCGCGCTGTTGTTGAGCAGACAATTCAACTTAAGTGCCACTAGGCCATGAAACGCTTTCTCAGAAGAGCTGTAGACAGTGTTGGCTGATCTTTGGGAAACTTCAGGGGCCACAGTGATGTTCTTTGGAGGGCACTTTAAAAACTGTCACTTCTAAAATAGCCACAAAACAAAACCATCTCTATCCAAAGACAGTTTGACTCAATGTGTGGACCGGTCTGAGCTCTTTGAGATGACTCTGTAACCCTTTCAGCTTTCTGCCTTTCAGAGTTAATTTCAAATGGTTCTCTTGTTTTTCCACTGCCACTGTACCAGTTGAACTAGTTTGGGGGTACAAAACACATGGCAACAGAAGGCAGCCACTTGAAACCACCTTAAAATAATGTGATTTTTTTCCCTACTTTTCACATCTGTGGCATTTTCAATGCAGCACTCCACTCCACTTTCATTTTCTAATGGAAATTCCTCCTCCTTCTCTTCCCATAATGCCTTGCTTTGTGTTAGCCGGTCCTGCCAGTTTCTTGATCTCTATGCTGATGCCCCGCTTTGAACGCACTGAATCTGCTGCTTTATTGTGTTGCCCATCTCGGCTTGAAATGGCCAGTCATAGATCACAGATATCAGACACAGATAAGTTGTCTGCACTGCAGCCCCCCCATCCACCCTCCCTTTTTTGAATAGACCCACAGTTGTGTATTGCAGTCAGTGAGTGCCTGCATCCTATGTGCTTTCCCAATTTCAGCAGCACTCAAAGCCCCTCACAAGAACAGTGCTATTATTGCCAACAAGGCAGACGAGGGCCCATAGGAGTCCATTGTGTGTGAGACATCCATTATGGTTGGATTAGAAACTATTTCCATACATTTGGTTGACTTTGATCTCAGGAAATGGGAGTCAACAGTCACGCTGCATGTCTTTTCTCTTTTTGCATGTGTGCAGCTTAGTGCTGTCATGGCCCACAGATGTGCTGCTTCTCTTTATAGCTCCGTCATGTTCCCTTCAGATGAAAACATGCTCTTCCTGCATCTCTGTATTTTACAGTTAATATGTAATTCCTCGGAGTGAACCTCTGGAATTGATTTGATTGCTGCTGATTGCAAAGGTCTGCCTGTCCCTGGTCATCCTCTTGCTTTTCATCGCTCTCTTCCACGCAGTTATTCCCTTTCCACAAATGTGAGGATAAGGTTTTAAAGGAAGCACTCAGTGCTAAAAGTACGAATAATTATATCACTTAGCAACCAAGTCCCCTATTCTGGTGATTTAGGCCGTCGGTGTGCATTAGCAAATGGAACAGGACCTCCTGTGTGGCTTATTATTCTGACTGGTTCGCCATGTGAATCTGAAATGTGACCACCAAGCCCCCGAAGGTTCCAAAAAGTCTCCACCACTCCCGCTTCTCTTTGCCTAAGTATTCAGGTCCACTTTATCTGCATAGCTATGTTTACATACAGCTGCGGCTGGTGTTTAATAAAGCTCCTAAATCAAAGCATTGAGAACATGAAGGCGATCAGGGAATTGATTGATAGCGCTTTCAGCTAGTGCTGGAAATAAGATCAAAAACGCCTCTTAATGGTATCAACAACATACAGGCCAATGTTTGTTCAACCAATATAGAGATTTGCACATGATGCATTTTGGACAGTCATGGTGAGAAGACAGTCGAAGACACGATCAGCCACAATCCGACGCTCTGTAATTGATTTGATGCGCAGACAAACACAAGTAATCAGAAGGTAATTCTGGTTTAATACGATGTGGGTTCATGTTTTCCAGTTTTGGCTCAACAGTCTTGTCTGTGCCCACACTGTTCATCAACCATTGATCTACCATATTTGCTATAGTTAATATTATGCGCACACCGTTTTTGTGAGGGTTTTTACAGATTAGTCTCTTCTCATGGTTGAAGTCATTTTAATGATATAAGGCCTGTACATGTAGCCTACAGTGTGTCACCAAGGTCGCTCCTGCTTTTCTGTCATGCATTGCTCATTCACACTGCATCAGGGACAATATTCAGATTCAGCATCTTGCCCAAAAACACTTTTTAAAGGGATATTTCACCCAAAATCGATACTTTCTGGCTGACAACAGATTTTCATATAATGGCAGTGGATATAGCTTATTTTTGAATCATCCAAAACACACACTATGAAACATCCAAATACCTCCATACTGCTCGTCCGTACTGACCCAAGTGTCCTGAAGCCGCCACATGAAAAAGTTGTTTGGAAAAAATTAATGTGATCTCTGTTTTTAGCCTTGTGGTAGTAGCTCCCAGTGGCTCTGTTGATGTTTGTGTGCATGTGCAAGATTTGCTGTGGGATGTTAATTCGCGTTAACATCATACATCCAATGGTTTACGACGATGAACGGACTCCTCGCAAGAAATGCCGCGCATGCGCTCAAACATCAATAGAAAATTGGTGAATTCGATTTTGGGTGAAGTGTCCCTTTAAGGCAGACTGGGGTGGAATCATTTGTGAGAACTTGAACATAAGTGATTCCCTACTCTGTATGCTCCTACAGTTCGGTCGGAGGAGATTTGGTGCGTACTCTACAGAATCTCATCAGGGTGCAGAGTGGAAGATGCCTCCTCAGCACTTGTTAATTGAACACTGTGTTAATATTAAATACCTCACTTTACCTTTCTTTTGCATTTTCCACCGTTTCCTCCTTTCTGCCGCCTGCCTCCCCGCCCCCTCCCCTCCTCCCGTCTCTCTCTTCCTGCCTGCTAATAACAGCACTCTGTGTGGGTTTCTTTAGTGGAAGGCCTGCTACGGCCCATTAGGCTGCAGTCTCACCAACAAATGAATGGTGAGATGACTGCAGAGAGGAGGAGGAGGAGGAGGAGGACAGGAGGTGAGGATGGAAAAAAAGGCCAGAGTAGGGATGGGACGGGTGAGAAAAGAGATGAAGGAGGGTGAGAGAGAGGAGACAGAGAGGGAGAGGAGGGTGTGAAGGAAGGAGGAAAGAAGGGAGGTGTGAAGCGAGGAAAGAGGGAGGAAGAGGAGAGCTGCGAGGCAAATGTAAGAAGTACATAACCAACCTGTCACCTCTGGCTCTCCCCTCCCCCTTCACACACACATACACACACACTCACACTCAGCAGTCATAGAAAAAGCCAAAGGGGAGGGAGGGACCTCATTAGGCTCCCAGCAGTCCATCACACACAGGGAGAGAGAGAGAGAGAGAGGGAGAGAGACCACTGAGCTGTGTGGTGGGGGAGGGGTATGCCCTGAGAAAAGAAGGGAGCAGAGGGAGGAATGAAATTGAATTGATAGGAGCAGTCAAGTGCAGCAACACACACACACGCACGCACACACACACACACACACACACACAGGCAGGGGACAGAAGAGGACAAGCTCCCACCACACCCACACCCACAGACACCCCACTCCCCTCTATGCAGCATGATTAATGTGGTCAACAGCCGTGAGGAGAAGTCTGGTCAGGACCTCTCACCCTCTTACACGCATGCACACACACACACAAACGTCAGGCCTCCTCCACTCTAAGTGTCTCTGTGCCCTTTTCTGGCTCGTCTATTCCCACACACCCCTCCTCCCCCCGACCAGCAGACTCTGCCCTCCTCGCACCCAAACAAAGATGGAGGAGACAGACACTTTGTGTCCAGTGTTTTATTACACTGGTGTCAGCCTGGTGTCCATTTGAGGCGAATTCAATAGGCCTATGACGTGTAACACTGGAGACGGAGAGTGGACAGGTGATTGGTTTTTTGGGGAAAAATGGTTCTGATGCTTTTTTACGTGCGTGTGAGTGTGAATTTTTTGTCACCGGCTCCACCAACAGTGCTCCTCGAATCTAATAGCCAATTAGCAGATTATTATCTTGATAAATGAAATAATTTGGAATAATCACCCGCTCTGCAGAATATCTAAAAATAGAGACTAGTGGTCATTGAAATTTCCCATGATTCAAGCTAATCTTTCTTTAAAAAAAAAAAAAATCCAATCAACACTTGTTGCTGCTGATTTACTTCCTGTGCATTGATGTAATTCAGGTTTCAGTTTTATTAGAATTATTATTATCACTTAATGCTTGATACAAGAAGGGAATGAACCTATACCTAGTTCATGTTTTTCATTCTTTTCCAGCTTTGACATTTTATTAAAGGGATAGTTCAACATTTTGGCAAATTGGCCATATTGCCATAATCCCTATAGTTTTGGCAGTTGGTTTGTTACCTTTAATTGTCGGTGCAAGCTATTTTTAGAACGGCGGAGCAGAGCCGTGAGCTGCTCAGAGCTATGCTACGGAGGCTCATGGGATTTCTTGGTTTCCCTCATCAAACTCATCAAATACACAATCCAACAACTCCAAAACGCTCTGGTGGACAAGTTGTGACCTGCACATTCACCACGCTATGAGATAATAACAGAACGTTACAAGACAGAGTTGTTTTCCAGGTTAATTCATGCAAAGCCACTGATGCACGTTTCCGTCGGGGGCAGTTTTTGGGCAAGCAGTCTCTGCATTTGCCTCAAAAACAATTCAGTTTATTTTCATCACCAGGTGGTATCATATGATTATAACAGAGCTAGCAGGTTGGAGTGGAGCCTGGGACACATCTGAGCTGCATGTTAACTCCCTCAGATCAGGACGTCAGCGGCCCATATGAAGCTCTGCGTTCTTGCGGAATGCAGGAAGAGGAAAGAGTCGACTTTCCTCGGCGGGGTCAGGAACGCCGTCCTGCCCCCCCACCCCACTGAATAGTTTTGGAACCCGTTGCACGATGTTTGGATAAGGGAATAGAGACATGACTGGTGTTTTTAGAAGCTGTATTTGGAGTTCATACACACGCCTTTTGACCTGTTGACTCGCGTTGCTGTGAGGAATAACAAATGATTGTTGACAAGTCGTCTTATTCACACACACTGGTCTCGCTGACAGACCTGCAAATGCGCCTGTGTCACTGTCTCCATACAGCTTCCTTGCTCTCAGACGGGCACACACACACACACACACACTAGTCGACAGACAGTGGTGTGCAGCTGTAAATATATTTCTGCCGATGACATAATGAGCAAATGGATCCCTGGTAAAAAAAAAAAAAAACCTTCTTTCTAATGCAGCTGTTTGAAACATTACCTTCGTTGCACGACCTCAAGATGTTTGAACCCAAACCACTTAAACTGTCAGTTCAGATGAAGCCAGTAAACTGTCCATCACTGGAAGCACATAATAGGTTACTAAATGTCCACTTTAAGGCCGTGAATTATTTCCTACTTACTTTGCTGTGTGTGTGTGTGTGTATGAGGGTGTGTGTCCCAAGTGTGGGCATATATGAGTGAGTACAGGGTTTCTAGTTGTCATGGTGTAACAGGATCGGATGTCTTCTCCACTGCCTCACATTGGAGGACCATCTGTATGTCTGTGTGTGCGTGCTGGGGTCCATTGTTGAAGTGTTGTTCCTGGGGGTCTTGCTCTGCCCTGTAAACCCTGGGGTCACTTTACAGCTGTGTGTGTGTGTATTTTCTGTACCTAATCCAGTGGTTCCCAACTTTTACCCCATTTTGACATCACAAATTTCTTGTGACCCTGCGATCACGTGATCGTGGCCGTCAATCAATCTGATATTTTTGTTGTGCTGCATTTTATTTTAACTCGATTTATGTTTGAGAAAGTGAAAGTAGTTATTTAAGATGGTGTGTGGTGTTTTTAATCATAATATTTTTATATTTTTATTGGTAATTAAAAAAAAAATTACTAGACATTTCAGGCGACCCCATTTGAATTCCAGGCGACCCCACGTGGGGTCCCGACCCCAAGGTTGAAAAACACTGACCTAACCCTAGTGTGATCTTGAACTGGAGCACACTTCCTTTTTTTTCCCTTTTCAATGACTTTTAAATCACAGGTTTGTTCCAGTTATTTTTGTTGGTGTTTCTTTACACTTCCTGATATTGATTTCTTTATTTCCTCTATTCATTTCCATCTTGACCTTCCTAGGGAATAATGTTGAATTTGAGTAACAATCCAACACCCAGCTCTCCTGTCTTCACATTCCCCTCCTTTAACTTTCTGTTCCCCTCAAACACACACACACGCACGCACACACACACACACACACACACACACACACACACACACACACACACACACACACACACACACACACACACACACACACACACACACACACACGTGATTAGTATGTTCTTTTCTTTTTGATTTTAAAGTCTAATTTTCACCTAGTTAAATTTTGCCTCCAAAAAAGGAAGCATGTGGCACACTAAGCACTTTTCATTCTGCCACGGCAGCAGAAAGGAAAATCTTTGTGTGTACATACTGTATATAGTGTGTGTGTGTGTGTGTGTGTGTGTGTGTGCGTGCATCAGTGTTCAAAGTGTTGTGAGTTATCAGTGGGATGAAACACCACTGCTGTAACAATGGGATTAAAGCTGTGCTTATGAAAGAAGCAATTAAATGGTATCTTATCTCATCTGCTTCTCACACCAAAAAGCACTTGAATATTCTTCAAGTTTTACTCTTCTTCCTCCTCCTCTTCCTCAGGTTCCCAGCAGACACTGCAGATCAGTAGATGCTCCAGCTTGTCCTTCCGTTGGGGTTATAGATGTGTCACACAGCATCGACAGTATCCCAATTTCACCTGCTGCTGTTGAGAAATAATTATAATTTTCACACATAAAAGAATCAAGTAGTTTCTTTAATTATTGATTGATTAATGGATTAATCAGTGCAGCTCTAGGATCAAGCAGAATTCACAATATTTCACATATTGACCAGGTGGACTAATTAATTTTAAACAACAGTACCTGGACCAATGGAAATAATTACTGTTTTGTCATAATGACTGCAACGATTGTCTCCTCCAGTCGACTTTTAATTATTATGATTAGTAGAGGGGGAAAAAATAGAACAATCAAAGTGTCTTTTACTGGGAATGAAAATAGGATCACACTGTTTTTTAACAGGTGAATGCTGGGAAATGAAGTATAGCCACAGATTAAGGCCCCATCCAGACGGCTTCTTCTTCTATTGAATTTCAACGGGGAGTTCCCGTCTTCTTCTCTGTCTTAAGTGTTTATGTGTGGCAGCGCTACAGCGCCACACACGCTCCACACAGGCCTGGAGTATGTAGTACAGCGTTTTGGGTCGTTTTCAGTGTATCCGTGTGGATGCAGATATTTCTGAAAACGATGCCGTATTTACGGAGATTTTTTTCAAAACGATTAAGAAAAAGATCGGATTCGGTGAAGCCGCGTATTCGTCTGGACGGGGCCTAAGTTCTGAAGCTTAAAGTCCCCCTAAAGAGGAATTTTAAAATTCATAAAAATGCTCTGCTGTGACTATTCATTGATTAAAATTGTTTTCCCGCAAAAAAAGTGTTTAAAAAAAACTCCCAAAGAGGCTAAAAACACATCTACTATTTCTCCCTCATTGAAAAATCCAGGTTGTATGAATATTCATGAGTATGCAAATGCATCATGACTTGCGCCCGCCCAGATCTGACTGGGTGCTGAAAAACTGAATCCAACTTTTTCAGACTCTGGCTTTGAAACTGCATTTTCAAATCTAAAATGCTCAGTTATGGCGTTCATTAGCCACTTCGCTACTGAAACGTCTTGTAGCAGAACCCAAACACTACATTGACATGTTAATAATTTCAAAAAATCAATTTTTGGTTTAGGGGGTCTTTAAAAACAGTTTTCCTCAGCCGTGCGCTGCACCTGTTGTTGGTGTGTTCAGAGTCACAGTGGGACACTTCCTGATGCCGAGGTGACTCATGTGCCGTCAGCAGCGGTAAACAGATTTAAAAAAAACCCCGGACCCTGTTTGTTCTCACCTCTTCTCCTCCCCTCCGTCTTCTTCTCCCACTCGCTCCCAACGAGGACCATTCACGGCCGTTACCTTTCATCTCCCGGGTCTGAGCAGGAGGAAGGAGAAGAGGCCTGGATGAAAGAGAGGCAGAGAGATGCAGCAGTGGGTGGGAAATGGCCGTGTGATTGGAGAGCGGTTTGTCAGGATAATTCTGTCTGATTGGAAGTCTGTCTCCCCCTCTCAGACGAGGTCTGAGTCAGAGCTACTTAGCCTTGGCCTGGCCTCTTTGTCCTTTGTGTTTCCTCCTCATGCCCATCAAGGCCCAGGACTGGCTTTAAAGAGCCAGCAGGGATAGAGCTGTCCTTCAGATTGCAGCGCTTAATTTGGTGATTGTGTTTCCGACTGAGGGAGAGAGGGTCGGCATCATCTGAACGGAGGACATTTTGCCCTCTTTTTTCCTCTTTGAGTAAGGCAACAGATATGTTTTTTTAATCAGTGAAACTCTATGTAAATGTATTTTAGGGAGAGATCTCCATCTAACTGAAAGTGATGACAGAGCTGACTGGATGCGGGGAGGATGCATCGCATCCAGCAGCCTGTTTTCAGCACAAGCCATTTTGCAGTTGGATTGTCTCCCAGAGCTGTGCAGATTGTGTTTCACTGACCTGACCTGGCTGCTCCGTAGCTGATGGGCTTTTTGGTGAAAAGAAGTTAAGTCGACTTTGAGTCCAGCTATTTTTGTCTTTTGACCATTTTGAGGAGAAGAGACGCTTTTGTCCGTTGATTCGAAGCGGCAATTTTTTTTTCTTTTTTTGGCTTTCAGATGTAGTCGTCTTTATGTGATTATTTATTCATTCATCACTTACCGCTCAACAGCATTTTAAAATCCTCGTGATCTGCATTTTGGAAAGCAAAAAGAGCAGCTGCAGTGACTCTTGATTTACATAAAGAGCACAGTTTTTCACCTGCTTTGCAAAAGCTGAGTGGTGAAAACCTTCTAAAGCAAAAAAACACAGATATGTGATCAGTTCAAGGAAAAAAAAACCCAACAGCGTTTTGTGTCGAGAACACCTAATATTTTATCACTTATTAACTTTATACAGGTGAGTGTGTTCCTTGTGTACACATCCTGAAGACACAGAGCAGCATTCATTTAAAATGTTTCTGGCAACTTGATACTGTATAGCCTACATTTTATTAATTTTTTTCTGATTTGCTTTAATTTCTACCAGTTGAGTAGGTGGTGGACAGATAGTCTTTTCATTTTGAAACAGCACTTTAAAGGGGACATATTATGGAAATATCACTTTCTGAAGGCTCTTTAACATATATTTGGGTGTTTGTCTTGCCTTCTGGCCCCCAAAATGTGAGAATTGACAAATAAATCTGTAATGTGCAGACTCCGGTTGAAATCCGCGTGGTTTTACGAGCTGTTCCCTCAGTTGTCTTCCAGTGATGTAACTAGGTTTCAAATTTGCAGAACCCCACCCCTACCTGGTACCAGTAGAAGGGGTGGGGCGGGGCAAGCAGTGGTTCATTTGCATTTAAAGGGACAGCCACTGAAACCAGCCGTTCTGAACAGGGCTGTTTTGAGAGGGTGAAAAGAGCTGTGATGTTTGATCCTTGGGGTATTTTGACCAAAGCATGTCACAGATATGTCTTTAAGACACCTGGGAACTATTTAAATTTGTGGAAAGGGGGCATTATATGTCTCCTTTAAATGAAGAAGCTCTCGATCCAGATGACCGTTTCAGAATACTTCTGGTGACCCCGCGATCATGTGATTGTGGCTGTCAATTAAGATGCCCCAGCTCAGATTTTTTTATTATGTTGCATTTTATTTGAACTCGATTTATATTCGAGAAAGTGAAAGTATATACAGTTGTTAAAGTTTGTGTGTGGTGTTTTTAATCATAATATTTTTATCAGTCTTTTTTTTTTTTTTTCAATTACTATACATTTCAGGTGACCCAATTTGAATTCCAGGTGACCCCACAGTTGAAAAACACTGCACTAAAATGTAAAGCTGATGAAACCCTATCAGTAAGCAGCCATGACTAGACGGTTTCTGCCTGTCCACACCATTTCAGGTTTGGACACATGGAAAGTAATATGGATGCCAGGAGTGTGTGTAGAAGAAGGGTTGTTATCTTTTCTAACTATAAGTAATGTGGACAAGCCTAAATTCTGCAGGACTGGGATGTACGGAGATGCCCCCCTCCCTCACATGACACCTCATCATCTGATCTATTGTAAATTCTGGCTTTAATGCATCTGAAAGTGAACATGCCCGTCACAGAAACTTTGATGTTCAATTAGATACAGTCTTTTTTTTTTTGTTTAGGCTCCATTCCCATGAGCATGGAGCAGGGGTTTCTGGGTCACCCAGGAACCCCCCGCCCCCCCAACAGAAACAGATGCCTGATCACATACATGACCGCTAGCTGCTTGGCCCCGTGGCTGCTGCCAGGCAATCAAGATATTAACACAGACACACATGAATTGTGGGATTAATACAGTTCCAGTTTTGTCCCCAGTGCACACTGAACTAACACACTCCTGCCCTGTTACACAGATTGCATACACTAACTGACCCAGGCCTTACACCCCTAGGGGGGTTCCCATGCTATTTAATCACTGCTTTTGTTGCAGGGGTCTATAGCCGAGCCTGGCACACCTTTTAACTCACAAAGACCATTTCAGTTGGAAACCAGTGGTTACTGAGGCCTGGGGGGTGCTGGCTGTGAGTGTGTGTGTGTGTCTCATGGTGGGAAAAGCAAAAAAAAAGACTATGATCATTCAGACCCCTCCCCAATTGTCCAGTTCCTGCTCTTTTCTTTCCATTTTTTTTGCGCCCGGTCAAAGCGTCCTTTAGTCCGACTACTGCAGCGTCCGGTTTTTCTCCCTCAGCTGAGGTTTCACTGTCGCCTGGAGAATTATGTGGATTGACAAATGAAAATAGAAAAGCAGCCCACTGTGGCTTTTTTTAAAATAGAGGTTGCTATGCATGCTAGTTAGCAGAAAACTTTTAGACTGACTTGTTGCATTGAGTCTCCGAGGTGAAACCAGGCACTTTTTTAAAATGTTTTTTATACTGTGTTGCCAGGTGACTCATTCAGTCGGCTCAATACATGGCAGCGCAACGGTAGCTGACTGGTGAGGAGGCAGGAGAATGCTTTTGATATCAAACACCACAAAGCCAGGAAAGAGTAATTTTTTTTTTTCAAAAAGGCCACGTAAGGACTTGCCAGGACCAGCTCTAAATGCTGCTGGCGCTCAGTGAAAACCTGTTAGTTTATGATTATGGGAAACTTCATTTTCCATGGCAAAAAGATACAGAGATGAATCCCGTAAAAAGATCTTGTGCAATCAGGAGACGCAGCTCTCTCGTCACATAAAACACAAATATTATTAGATCACTCAAACTTTTGTGCGCTCTTTAACACGACAAAGTGTGATAACCAAAGAAAGCGTAAATTTAGGACATGTATGCACTTTAATAATTCAACTTGTAATCAGATTAAGGCAACGCCGACTGTGGGAACTGTAGCATAAAGGCCTGGGTCGGATTAGTGTCTAAGCTCATGATCTGCATTAACATAACCTGATTAAGACACCTAGATTTTTTCTCACTAATCACCAATCATTAATTCTTTTTCTTTTGTCCAGGGGCCAAGTGCTACAAACAATTAGTTGATCAGTCAGTCTTCATACAATTGAGAGGTGATTTATTTTTTCTCAATGTAACATGTAATCGACTGATGGAAAAATAGTCATATTGAAAACTTTTAACAGTTACATTTAGATCATGCAGCCAAGTTGCAAAGTTTCCTGTTATTTCGATTTTAATGCTGTTCTTATCAATACGTTCATCAAAAGGCTGCATGTGGTGTGAAAGGTGTGGAGCCAGCCGTGTACTTCCCCTCAGCCCTGCAGACCTGTTTAGCCTCCGTCAGCTGTGAGTGTTGGTTTTATGGCCTACGACTTTGCTGTTTTGGTTCAGTTTCATTGCTCTCATCAACCTAATTTCCAGCTACAGCAGGCAGCTGTTTTCACTGCAACAGCAGCTCTGATACCCCCCCCCCATAGCACTTCCTGCCCAGCACCAGACAACTAAATGTGACAGCAATGAGGAAAATGCATATTTTGGAAGGGGGAAATAGTGAAATGTGGCTCTAATAATTAGCTGTAAGCATGTGAGAAGTGTAGAAATGGCATTAAGTCATTCAATCAATCAATACTTTATTATTAGACTCCACAGGTCCATAAACACACAAACATTCAGTGTGTGTAAACATTAATATTTTTGGCCTCCTCGTGTCACTGTCGCCATGACTCCCCCCCACCCCATCTCTGCTCCCAGCAGGACGATGTCATGGCTGTCTGCTAACTTGAGGGGAGTTCCCCCATTCGGCTGCCTCTTCTCCCTCAGGTCCTCACGCTGAAAGGACCTCTTCTTTTGTCATAAATTGTGTGTGTGTGTGTGTGTGTGTGTGTGTGTGTGTGTGTGTGTGTGTGTGTGAGGACGCAGGGACAGGCTGCTGTGACATTTCTATTGAGTTCAAACCAGAGATAGGGAGTGTTTATGACACTAGAAAGCAACTATAAGATCCCAGCGTCTGAGTCTGGCCCTGTCTCACACACTGACACACACTCGATGACCCTGCCTGCCTCACCCTGCAGCTTGAAAACTTAGAGGTTCTCTTTGTGGTCCGTCTTACTGTACGGTGTCTCATTCCTGGCTAATGATCACCACATTGGCTTCCTATTATAGAAACACAGTCAATGGGCTTTTTTCTATAAAAAGTACAACAGGGGATATTTGAGCTGCAAATAGGGCTAAGTTTACACACACACACACACACACACACAGAGTGAGCTGTTTTTTTTAAGAAGGCAGTTCTACACAGACCCACGACGCCTGCTCTGGTGTGTGTGTGTGTGTGTGTGTGTGTGTGGGAGAGTGTGTCCTTTTGATGATGGTATGAAAAACAAAACATCTGCCCCATCGTCAGATCTCTAAGTGTGATACTATTCCATCTTAGAGTCAAAGGGTTTTTTCTCGGGTCGGTCCATCTGCCGTCTACCAGTGTGTGTGTGTAATGTTGGAAACGTATACTTACCACTTGGTTACATGTGTCTTCAATCTGTGTAATGATAGCAAACCTGGTTCAAAAACAAAGACACATGCAAATGCAACAGGCCTGACCCTATGTAGTGATGATGTGGAGCTGTATGGATATCAATGAGTCAGCTTCTTTGCAGATGACTCTGTGTTTTCTAATCAAAAACTGTGGCAGCATCTCTTCCCTACGGCGCAGTGATCACACATGAAGAACCTGAATGTATTCGTCACTTTTCTCTGAAATCCAAACCAACCAGTAGACGAACCTTAAGCGCGACAATGAAAGCGTTAAGCTAAAACAGAGCACTGAACTGTATAAAATCCATATAAAGAACTCTTTGCTCTAAAGGCCTCGCTTCTCTGCGAACTTTGACTTTCCACACACGCTCTGTAATTTCCACTGGGAGTCTGGTGATATTAAACTTTAATGGCCCCTGTGGGGAAAGTGGGTCTGATCACAGATTTACCCTGCGCATCACCATACATCGCATTAGAGCGAGCGTTTAGCTGAAGCTCTTATCTGGAGAGATCTGTAACAGCCTTTCTAGTTTGTTACTGATCCGTTTTTTGTTTCAGTTTTAGGAAACGCAGCTTTTACATGGACGTATTCCCCTTGAAACAAGGAGAGAGGTCTACATGTCTATGTATGGAGAATCCTCTCTGTGTCTTGTGCTAATTTAAGGCAGAGCCTGTGAGCTCACTGGCTTCCATGCAGGGCCGTCGCCGAGCACTCCTCACTCTCTTTCCAAGCTCTATTCATTAATTCATTTCTTATTGGGACGAAGATAACAGGATTAGTGCTCCAAGCATCCAGGAGTCAGCAGGGAGGGAGGGGGGACCCTTTAACCCTCTTCCCTCCTGCAGACAATGGCTGTGTGTGTGTGTGTGTGTGTGTGTGTGTGTGTGTGTGACTTTGTGATTGCGTTGGTGTGTGTGTTTGTGTCCTTGCCAGATGGGACCAGTGCTTCTTCCAACTAAGAAAATCAGTAACACACACGTACACACACACACACACCACATTCTCCAGCTCTCATCCTCCTTCCTCTGGTTTGTGTCCAATCATCCACTTCTCTCCATTGTCTGCTGGCTTCCAGCAGGGCTGTGTTGACAAAGCCAAGTATCACAATACTCTTTCACCAAATACCAATCCTTAATATTGATTATTGTTGATATCAAAAAAGTCACATTAAAAAAAAAAAAATAGCCAAAGATTAATAAACTCTTGGAGCGCTCCAGAGGTGGAATGCTGCAGGTTGACCGGTTAATGTGCAGCATCTGTTTGATGGTGTGTGTACATAAAAATACAAGCCAAGAAGTTAACGAGGAGTCCGTCACATGCAGCTCTGCTGCCAGATCTCCAGCATCTAAAGAGCATGTGCTGCATGTATTCTTAATGCTAGTTTTTCTAATGCTACATCGCTAATGTTAGCATTAACAACAGTTTGCTAAACGACACGAGTTCAGCGTTAAACTTCATTCTCTTATGCTGCGTTCAATACAAGTCGGAACTCGGATCTTTTAAGAAAAGATCTACTTAAGAAAAGTGCAATCGAACGCCACCTCATGTCAGAGCTCCCACTCGGCGAAGTCGGGGAAAAAAATCAACCCCCACTTCTTTGAGAATCAGTTGTATGACATAAGATAACAATCTGCACCCACACAGAACCACATTGTAATGTGGTTTGTAATGGTTTAATGCCTGACGTGAAGCACTTTGAATGCAAAGTTTGTCCTGGACCGCCATGTTTTTGGTTATTCTGGTGTGGTGCATCTTGAATGCCTTTTTTTGCCTTTTTAAGGGATAGTTCAACATTTTGGCATTTGACATTTTGAGGGAAACCAAGAAATCCCATCAGCCTCGGTAGCGTAGCTCTGAGCAACTTGCGGCTCTGCTCCGCCGTTCTAAAAATAGCTTGCACTGACAATTAAAGGTAACGAACCTACTCCTAAAACTATAGGGATTATGGCAATGGGCCCATTTGCCAAAATGTTGAACTATCCCTTTAAGTCAGAAGTCAAAGTTTTCAACTGGGAGATTCCGACTTGTCTCAAACGCAACATTACTCACCAACATCTGTCTCCAGAGGTGGAAACAAACACCATTGTTCGCATGCTGACTTCTACTGAGGCTAGCATGCTAACCAGCTAGCACCGGCTGCTATCCGCACTAACTGCATCCCCACTGACTGAAGCCTCCCTGCACACATCCACCCGACTACATAAAGAAAGCGTTCGGCCAAGCGAGAGCTGCATAACACAGCTGATTTAATTGATCAGCCGGGGGTCAAGCAGGGGGAGATGGGAGATGTGTCCCTACAAGGAGGAGGACTGAGACCCGCGGCTCTCACGCAATCAACACCTTTCACAAACATCTTCCTTAAGTGTAAAGTGAGCGGCGGACAGTTAATGATAATTACAGTTTGTCCCGATACCGAGTGCGGCGCCTTTAAAACGCCGCTCACGACGCAGACGCGCCGCTCTGATTCTCTCCCACTTTGCTCTTTCGATTTGTTCTCTCCGGCTCCAGCCGAGCGTCCTCTCCCTCTTAAACATCCCCTCCACCCCGCCTCACCCCCCCCCCCTCTCTGTTGAGACAGAGTCTATAGCCTCCTCTCACTGTTACTGTGGAGAAACCGGCAGCATGCTTCCCAGGAATGCGAGCACGCACACACATTCCTATGCACACAGACACACACACACCGACAACCACCCGGTGCCCTGCCAGCTTTGCGGGTCATTGTATTTGGCACGTGGCCACCGTCTCCCCTACGAAGCGCACACACACACACACACACACACGGACACGCACAAAACACACACGCACCCCCTGCCTGACTCCTGCCTTGGCAGACAGCTCCTGCTGAGTAAGGAGGCTCTCACTCTCTTACTCTCTTTCTGTCTCACTCACTCTCCTGTTTTTTTGGGGGGTTTTTGTAGCTCTATAGTTCCTTTTCAGACCTGCCCTCTCTCTCCACACAGTGGTCTCATTTAATCTCTTCCCACATATTTAACACATCCTTTATCCTGCGCAGAAGAAGTAAACCCAAGGCACTCCTGTTCTCTCGCCCCATTTTTCCCCGACGCCAGCCCCTGTCGTTCAGGAGGTTTTGCTGTCAGCTGTATTGCAGCATTGCTAAGCCGCGCTGCATGCTTTTCAATTGAGACATTGTACCTGGGTACGAGGACTTAACTTAGGCCATTAGTCATGTCTTTATTCTCCTGCTGGCAGTGATATCTCAACAACTAAGAATTAGAGGTGGGGCATTGGGGATTGAAGAAGCTACGTCTTTAGCTTTAAGCTATAGACGATGTTTCACAACGGCGGTGTATGGCCAGACTTGCCCAATCCCCTAACAGTGACTCAGACATTAATTACGGACGTAGGCTGCTGCAAAAACAAGAGGCTGGATTCACATGCATTAAACAGAGACTCTTGCTCAAGCCCCGATTTAGCAGTAGCTCGTCACTGCTTTGGCCATTGTTAACGCCATCGTGCTGGTTGTTGATTCAGGGATATGGACATGTACATTCAACGGCATCTGAGTCACTGGGACAAGTGTTGAGCTGTTTGCTTACTGTAACCATACAATGACTGCTGCTGTGTAAGCCATATAGATAATAGCAGTATTTAGGGGCCCGTGAAAACGTGGAGGGGCAGGGTGTTTCTCTCCCCAGCACTATAGTGTCCCGTCTTAAAGAGAAACTATGCAGGATTTCTCCCGTGGCTATGCTACATTTTTACCTTGCACTTGCGTCTTTAAAGAGAAAGGCTGGTATGAAAAATACATAGCACACCTCCCTTCAACTTATTTTACATATGTGCACAGAAGGAGGAAGTCTTTTACAATTTGTGGGAGGTTAATGATTCAATTAACTTGCCATTGTCTATTTTTTGCCTTTTAATATGCTACGTATTCCAAAGCTTTAGGTGTTTTTTGATGTCTCTTCAACTTTGCTCTGCATGGTTTAAACAAAGATGCTTTGGATGGAAAGATCAACTGGAAAGAATCCTCTCCGCTTCTTTTTACCAGTCATTGCATTGTTGAATATTGAAATGTTTGCTGGTTGCGGTCCGTTTGGCACCTCTTGTTTCATGTGTTCTCAGACGGATCATGCAGAAGCTAAAGCCTGTTGTATAATGCTTCGCCCCTGATTGTGGTCTTGGTCTTATCCCTGGAATCCCCTACTATTTCCTGTACAGTTACAAGCAAAGAATTCAAGGCTCAAAGGGATTTAGTCTGAAGGTCAATTGTCCATGCCTGTTTTTTTGTTTTTTTTTACACTGGAAAACCAGCGTGCCATTTTGCACAATGCTGCAAACCTCTACAAATTCATGACTGTGGTGTGGTCTGTGGTCACACTGGTTTTCCATGGCTCCTTGCAAATGATTGACCTCCGACCCGTGCAGCCATCAGTTCTAATCAGAACAACATTCTTTCGTTCAGGAACAACTTCCTTGATAATGCTTCATCTGCTTCTCGACGGGTGGCACCATGGGAAAAATCTAAAACCAAAAACTCAGATGTTTGTGGTATGTGCACTGGTTCCGTTCCAATTCTCATTGATCATTGATCATTTTCTGGGCATAGGATGCTGTGTATTATACAGCCAACTGTTGAGCACTATCCAATTGAATTAGCATGTATACCTGGTTTCATATCAACTTTCAGAGTAGCTTTCTGAAGTGATTACTATAGATTTATCCACAGCGTGCCTGGAGTCAAGAAAATATAATAAATGATAAGCCCAAGTGAAATTGACATTTGCCTGTGTAGTGATACAAGCAGGGAAAACCCATTTTCAGAGGAAGCATGACAAGACTCGTCAGACAATGGACAATGATAGATTATATTATGATTTGCATTATTGATGTGTTGCTGGTTCTTGTCCCTCACGAAGAAGAACTTGCCAAAGCCTTGTCTAGCAAGTTCAGATCAATTTTCGGACTGCCCGGCGCTACACTCGAGGTAAAAGCCTGCTCCAAATATTCCTCCAGCTCCCTCCCACAGCTGCCAGCTGAGTCTTGTTCAAGTTCCTCTGTGCTTCTTTTCCCACTCTTGTTTCTACGATGAAAAGGGGATCCTGTTGTGTTTCTGTGGTGAAGCCCAGCACTGCCTCTTTTCACTGGGATCTGATGAACACGACTCGTTTCAAGTGTTGAGCCTCTCTATAACTACACCCTTTTCTATATACCTGAGACGAGAGGGAGAAATTCTGTGTGTCTTTATGTATGTGTGTGTGTGTTTCATTGTCATGCCAAGGACAAGCGGCCCTGTCCCGTGCCAAGTGGTGCCAAGCCAGCTGGCTGTCGCTCATGCTTTTGTTTTGTGCTATGCTCTGCATTCAGCCCACGACACACATTGTTGTGAAGAGCCTTTCACTTGCTCTCCCTCCCTCGTACCCTTTGTCTGTGTGTGTCAGTGTGTGTGTGTGTATGTGTATACGTCTTCTATGGTACTGACCTTGATGTGGGGCAAAAACTAGAAACACGAGTGGGCCAATAGAGAGCAATAGAGAGAATTAGAAATTAAATGCTGGTGCATGTAATTACCTACTTAATATTCTCTGGTGTTTGACTCTGGATGTACAGTAACTCTGGTTTTGGTCTGTTGCTACACCTCACGACTGTTGTTGCCTGGCATCTTTTAGGTTGGTCCTCTGTGTGCTGTCTTGCAGTACAGAAAGAATCTGAAATTACACATTTGTAGTCCAGCAGCTAAGGCGAAGACCTAGATTTCTTCTTAAGGAAGTGGGGGTTCTGGTTACACCGGGAAGCTTCATCCTTGTGTCTTTGCATGAACATGCTAACGCCAGTCAGTCGCTGTACTCTCAGAGCTTCCTTTCTTCTACTATTTCATCTCTGCTGTTTCTTTAGTCACTTGGGCGCATCATTTAATCCAGCCAAGACTCACTGAGGACAAAAAATATGTTTTGCTTGTTTGCTAACAGGACTCTTCAGGTCATTCGGTTCATTGAAAATATGTGTTTTGCACCATCACCTCAGATCTCATCCCTGTCTGTAAGCCATCACTTTTTGGAAAGCAGTTCATACTCTTCCAGAGGAGGAGAAAGAAGTAAGTGATAAATGAATGTTGAAAATGGCAAATAATCCATTTTAGCTTCCACTATTTTGGAACCTTTTCAGTTCTCCGTTCCCTTCAAAGGTTACCAATGGCCAATGGTGCTAATTTGCACGTCAGAGTTGACTTAAAGTTGCAGATTTATTTTGCGCTTCCAGCAAATCCTCAGGGAATGAACAGATTCCTCAAATTATAGGCGTTTGAATTGCTGCTGCTGACAGGCCTCTAAAATACCTCTCAGTTGGAAGTTTGTGTTTTACGGATAAGTTGTGCAGAAGTATCCAGAGTAGGTATTTATAGAAAGAAGCAACTTTATCGTTGATATTTGTTTAAGAGACAAACAGATCTTTATTGCTCTTAAACCAACATACTTTGAAATCCTCTTTAGCTTCGCTCAAATGCAGTGTTTTTACAACATCCATGCCAATAAAACAGACAGACTTGATTGACTTGAACTGTGGTGGCAGAAAGAGAATATTTCAAAAGGAGTTGATTGGCTGGTTTTCCCCCTGTGGTGACCCGTGAGAGGATATGTTTTAAGTGTCTGATAATGAATATTC
The DNA here is from genome assembly GCF_045865225.1 of Trachurus japonicus. NCBI lineage: Eukaryota > Metazoa > Chordata > Actinopteri > Carangiformes > Carangidae > Trachurus > Trachurus japonicus. The sequence continues at coordinate 37,793,223 of NC_140923.1, read as the reverse complement.
ATAAATGAGAGTCCAAAGCTCCAGTCCCCCCTTCACCCTCCCACCTTCTTCTGCCTCGTGTGTCCATGGATGTTTTTAAATCTACATAATTTGGGCTGAAGTGCCTTTCAAATGGCCTTCCCTGTTCTGACACTTTCCGGAAACAAGGGAGAGACACACTTGTTAATCAGGCTCTTGTGTATGCGTGTGTGTGCATGTGCGTGCCGTCTGTGGTGTGTGTGTGTGTGTGTGTGTTTGTGTGAGTGAGTGAAGGAGATAGCCAAAGGGAGATAGATGCAGGGGAAAGCCCACAGTAGAAAGGGGACGGCAGATTGGAGGAGAAAGAAGTGGTGAAGACGAAAATGGAAATTCTACAGACGGAGTATAAGTGAGATGAGAAGGAGTCATACTGCATTCACATTGTAGCTTTGACACTGCTTTACAGTCAACACTGCTACATTGTGAATGTTGCATCTGGCATTTCATGACTATGCATGTTGGGATAGGCTTTCTCTTTTCTTGCCAAAATGAAGAATCTTTGGCATGTGACTCTGTTTCATAACATAACCTCCTTCACATTTAACAATTACCCCATTATTCCCTTCCCGTCACCTTGACAATCAAGTTTGTGCCAGCATGGGCATTTGCTTGCCTTGGATTGGCTGATGAGATCTCAGGGCTTAAGCTGCACCTACACCTGAGATTTGATGCTTCTTTTCGCATCTTAAACACTGAGAATTATGTTGATTTGCAGAAAATAAGGTCTGGATGGAGGTCATCCAGCAGCTCAGCATGGGAACTTCCCAAGAGGAAATCTAAATACCCCTAATCAGACTCTATTCACCCAGAGTAGTGTATTCAGTGAGATGCATGGAAATCACACTGTATCAAATCACACTTTACGACTATTTCTGTAATTAAGTATAGCATAAAAAACACAGAGGCCAACACAGAAACTTCATGTCGGCATCAAAATGCACATTAGGGTTACTTGTTTGGGCTTTTGCAAATTATTTTCAGCTTCCTTATGTTGGATAATAGCTCAATTTCTGGGTAGAGATATCAATCCTATGGTAAAGGCAAGAGGCCAACATTTATCTGAAGCAATGTAGTTCGAAGTGACCAGTCAGAGTAGTGTTCATAGTTGTTTCAAGTTACCTCTCTGTAGGGATGGGCAATTATTATCGTGGGGCTGAGACAGCCATTGCCGGAAAAGTGTAAATTGGAGGCTTCCAGAAGCTGTGAGAAGAAATGCAACAAGTGATGACCCAAGGAAAAACAAACAAACAGAACAAAACAAAAAACAACTAAAAGGGACCCAGAATGGAGCCCTGAGGGACTCCACGTTACACTTTTTGACAAACTGTTTAATATAAAAACCAAAAATAATGGCAGAGAGGCATACCATATTTGATCTTGTCTCTTCACAGTCTTATTTCAATAGGTTATCAGTATTATATGTTATCTTAAAGTTAATTTATCATTAGCAGTACTGTTACAAGCTGTTTGTAAATGATGTTTCTCTAAAGCACAGGTGGAAATAAACGAAGGCATAGCTGTTCACAGGTGAGTTTTCCAAAGGCTTTGATGAAAGAAATCACCAGAGCATAAAAGTATGTAGGTCTGAGTTGCTTTTCTTTAGGAGGTTTCACAATTGCAGTTTTCAGTTGCCAGGGGGGAAATGAGAGGAAGTGGAGAATGACTGACAAATACTGGTGTTGACAACTGAGCACTTATGAAGAGATGGATGATTTGGGGCCAAACAAACAGATTTTTAGGATTTTTTGAGCAACATTTTGTCCTTTGTAATTTCTTTGTCAACAGCTGCAAAGTGGTTTGTACAAAGTAAAATGCCACTGTGGTAGTTTTGACTTTTCTGCGTGTTTCCTACTTCGTTGTTTTTTTCAGCCTTGCAGCCTGATATTGTTTGCTTAAAACACACGAGTTAATAGATACTGCAGCGCCCTGTAGTAGTGGGGGGGATATGCAGAGGTCAGCTGCTGTGCAGCCTTAATTATCCTCTGAAGGTTTTGATGTTCAAGGATTTAACCTAGAAGAACTAGGAGTTTGATAATCATGTGGTAGAGCTTTGGGTTTGGATGAAAAACCCAACACACACACACACAGTGTCACATACGCTCATACACATCTATGTAAAGTACACACACGCACACACACACACATGCACATCCATACAACTGGAGTCCCATCGTTGTTGTTACTAGCCCTTCATTGTCCATACAGAAGGGATTGGAAGGCTTGCATCACTGTTGGTTCAGTCTCAAGCCGTCCCTGCACTGTGTGAATCCAGGCTATTGTGTGTGTGTGTGTGTGTGTGTGTGTGTGTGTGTGTGTGTGTGTGATGACATACTGAACCAGGCCAATGAGTGCAGCCTGATCTGTCCTACATTACCTACAACATAAATGACTGACGATGACTGATCCTCTTAATGAAGAAAGCAGAGGACAGAAATAAAAATATATTGAGGAAAATAGTTTATTGTAAAGTGCAGTAATAGACAGAGGAGGGGGCGTGGGGGGGGGGCTGAATGACTGAATAGAGTAAGTGAGAGAATAGTCCGCCTGGCATTGTATGTCCCCTAGTGCATGTCGTAAAGGTCTCTCTCCCTCTCTCATCCCCTGTGTGTGTGTGCGAGAGAGAGACTGAATGAATGTCTAGCAACTGGAAACCTTTTCTTTTGTAAACTCAAGTCTCTGCCACAGAGCATTGTGAAGCATTGTTTATCATCCTCTCCTCCTTCGTGCGCGTGTGTGCATGTGTACGCATGTTGTGTGTCCTTGTGCGATGGTTGACATTATCAGATGATTGCTCCCACGACTTGTGTGTGTGTGTGTGTGCACATGCACTCGCTTGCCAGTGTGTTGTTATTATGTACATGACAGCTGACATTATTGGATAGACTCTATTGTTTGTGTGTTTGTTTGTGTGTGTGGTCATGCTCATATACAGCTGCATGTTTGTGTGTTGACAGTTGACATTATTGGATGATCGCTTGTGTGAGTGTGTGTGTGTGTGTGTGTGTGTACGTGTGTTTGTGTGATTATTTTCCATTCAAATGTGGGCTGTGGTCTGACAAAAAGATCCTCTAATGCTAAAGCAGCACTGCAGCGCTCTGAGAATAAGGTTTTACCTCATGTGTCACTTCTTCCTACTCGTTATCAGGGCCGTTGCTAGGAATTCTGAGCCCCCTGAAAGAATACTAAAGTGGGCCCCTGTCCCCTGACTTTTCCACTTTTTTTCTTAGGCTACGTATGTATTATCATTTTTTATTTACTTTGTTTTGATGCTAATGCAGCATTACTATGAGTATTAATCAGGATCGGGTTAGAATAATTCATACAAAGATTAGACTACTGGAGTTTTTGTGGGCCCTATACTGGGCGCTGGGCCCCTAGAATTATCATCACCTTTCTCCCCTATACAACGGTCCTGCTAGTTATCAAGTGAGACACATGCGTTTTTGTTGGTGTGTTCTCATGCTGCAGGTTGGCGGGTTGCAGACTTGGAGATTTGTGGAGAAACAACTGGATCCGTTGGAAAGATAGCAGATTTCAAGCAAACCAAGAAGGTTTTTACTATGGCTGAGAGCAGTGCCGTGCATGATGACATCACAAAGTTAAAGAAGTCATGATGGTTGGTTTAAAGGCCCAATCTGTGTGTGTCTTTCTGTGGACTGAGGCTTTGATAGTTTCACAGAATTAATATAGAACTTTGACTACTTCAATATTTTTTTAACCATTTAATAACCCAAAAAGTAATTCTTACTTCACAATAATGGAACTTTAATTAATCCTACATCTTTCAAGCAGGAATGTCTTAATGAACTAATGCTGCACAGCCTAACTTTTTACGATTTCTTGATTTAAAGAGGAACTATGCGAGCCCGGTCGCTTTTCCTCTGTTTTGCTAACCCTCAGCCTGGCCATGTGCATTTGTTTACAACAAAGCCAGCGAAGTGGATAACATTATATAACATATACAATGTCTATGTTTGTGTATTCTTAAGTCATAAACAAAAGATTACGGGTTACAGAGTGTGTTTGTGTGGCGTTGCCACGGAGACAAGAACTGGGACACCGGGGCGGCGGCCAAGTACTGCACTGCTGTTGCAAGGTTGGTATTGGCCATGAGACGCCAGGTGGAAGGCAGAGAGCCTCTGTTCTCAGTCGTAACAAGTCACAAGTCACAAGTCATGTAGTTAACTATCACAATTACTCCGGAGCTTTTTAATTAAGGTAAAAATGTAGCATAGCCACGGGAGAAATCCTGCATAGGTCCTCTTCAAATCTCCAAATATACCAAATGGTGCGGGGTGGATTTCTGTGAGTGAGCCTAACATGTTGCAGCCGACATGTACTGTAGAATGGAGCAGCAGCAACAGATAAGAAGCCTTGGGTTTGGATTTCAGTCAAAACATTATGAAAAGAGAAAATAGCATACAGTGAATACAGTGGGTTTTTTAAGCCAAATCACTGAGATCACTCAGTGAGCCTTACCTTGATTTTACCTGTTTTGCTGAGAACAACAAACAGCTGAGTGAGCATAAACGATGAGAAAACTAAATCCTTTTGCCTCAGTGTCAGGACCAGTGGGGCTGCTGTTACCCGCTGCTTGTGGACCACGCCGTGCCAATGTCATGATTTCACTCAAACGAACGAGACGGCTGCTTTTTCAGCTCGGTGCTAATGTCGATGTGAGCGCAGTCTCACTGTAAACCTCTAAGGGGAAACTGAGTCGGTGAAGCAGTCAGGCTGCAGTGACAGATGTTTCTATTTGAAATAAATAACCTCCAATGCAGAATAAAGCTCACTTTGTTAAGCTTGATCCCAGCTTTAGACAGCAGATTCAATAGAGTAGACTACGTGTGTCCATTATAATGCAGTACTGCCTTTGTGAATAGAGCCTGTTTGAGTTTCTTCAGCTGCTCCCCCGTTACTCACTTACATTGCATTTTTTTCTCATATGGCGTGCGTGTCCAATTATGTGTCCCACTTGAAATTATTTAAAACAGCTTTTATCATTACATGTTTGCTTATGCAGGCAAACCAGCCCCCCCTCCATCCATCCATCCATCCAGCCATCCATCCATCCTTCTCTCCTCCCTCTCCCCTGGCTTCATCCACCAGGCCTCCTGGCTGCTGCCTGCCTGCCAGCCGCCTCTCACCCATTGTGGGCTAACAATGGCAGGCGAGGCCCCAGCCTCGAGGCCTACAGCCTGGGTCTTAAAGGGGGTGTCGGGTAGGGAGGTGCTCGGGGGAGGAGGGGGTGCACTTTGCCTGTGAAAGGCTGACTCTGTGGGGGCAGCCAGTAGGGGAGGAGGGAACCTGGAAGGGAGAGGAGGGGGGCAAGAAAAAGCAGGTCACGCCCAGATTAAAATTCAATGTATGCCCCATGTACGACTGTCTGCCTATGTCAGCAAGCTGGCCTCGGTGCATGGGGTGTGTGTGAGCAGGCAGGAAGGGGGGGGGGGGGGGGGACTCTGAGGATTTTCAAGGTGCCATGCTGGCTCGCCAGTTAACATGGTGAGAAAGAGGAAGGGGAAGAAAAGAGCAGAAATTAGAGAGACGGGAATAAAGACACAATGGGGGAGTGAGGAGCAACGTGCGAGGAGGAGGTAGTAATCAGAGTGTCTGGCCCTCATCACCGCTTTGCTTCAGCTGGTTTCAGCTCAACACACCTTCAGGGTTTGTGTGTGTGTGTGTGGAGGGGGTGTCTTGTTAATGGGGGTAACAGCAGCGTCATAATGCATGCAAGACAAAGCTGATTTGGTGATGCATGCTTCCTTTGTGTTGCTGTTGCTTTTTATTTTGAGGGGGTGTCTCAGTAACACACACACACACACACACACACACACACACACACACACACAATCACAATCCAATCCCCCTCTGTTTTGGGCCCCATCCCCATATGGTGGCTTGGCTTGATGAGAGCTTGATGAAGTCAACCAGAAGTCCCCCCCCCGCCCCACCCCCCTGTGTGTGTGTGTGTGTGTGTGTGTGTGTGTGTGGTGTGTGTGTGTGTGTGTGTGTGTGTGTGTGTGTGTGTGTGTGTGTGTGTGTGTGTGTGTGTGTGTGTGTGTGTGTGTGTGTGTGTGTGTGTGTGTGTGTGTGTGTGTGTGTGTGTGTGCGTGTCTGTGCAAATCTGTGATTGCTTTTCAGCTAATGGATAAATGAGAGTTTCACCCTTGCAGAGCTATTGTGTGTGTGTGTGTGTGTGTGTGTGCGAGAGAGAGAGAGAGGGCATGTGTGGATCGTCAGCTTGTATATTGGCTTCCAAGCTGTTTTCATTATATTTCATTATTCATGTTTCATGCATGATTGTGCAAGTGATCAGCTCTGTAGGGGTGGAGGGTAATCAGGGGGTGGAAAAGGTTTCTAAACTCAGACGGCGCGCACGGTCCAACAAAACCACAAATGTCACGACCTTTTTGCGTCAGACAAAATATTTCCCAGAAAGAGCTGAAGAAAATATCTTGTGTGGAGGCAGAATCAGAACCTACAGAGTCCCGTGTTTATTTCCAGATATGCCGGCGGCGGCAGCAGCAGCAGCAGCAGCGATTGAACCGAGTTCACGTGTGAAATTTCTGCCTCTCTGTTCAATATGAACCTCGGCGACGACGAGCGGTTAACGGGGCAACCACATTAAACCAGTAAACCACCACCACTGGCGCGCGCTCAGAATCCAAACAGTGATTCACCTTCAGCAAATGTTAGCATCTAAAATTAACTGTAAACGCTGCAGCGGGGCTGAGAGTGTTTTATTTCTTCCCATTTTTGTTTGTCAGAAGAAGTAAAGCCGAAACACGCCGGCTGCCGCGATGGAATAGTGTTGATGTGCCAAACTTGAGCCACTTTCAGTCACCACATTGAACATCAGAAAGATGCTCAATTATTCATAGTGTGTGTGTGTTTTTGCTAATTTCATGTTCTTTTTGCTGCACTTCTTACTTCAGAGCCTCCATGAGAGCATGTCATCAGCTTGACAGGCCTAGGTCAATATTCACTTATTCTGAAATGTCCTTGAAGTTACTTTTGTTCAGTGTTTAGACATTGATTTTGCCTGCTTTCATCAGATACCGGCTTTTTAGCTGCACAATAAACAAAAACCACAGATTAATAAAGCTGGATTTGTATATCAAATGTTCAGCTTTTGTGCTCAATTGTGTTTGTGCACAAACTACAAATGCTTCGCCTTTTGTGCCTCCTTCCTCTTGTGTTTGTGCACAAACGGCGCCAGAGCGAGCTTTTTCTTTCTTTTCCGTGTTTGTTGCTACCTCGCCGTTCCTTATGTTGTGTCCGCCAACTCAGAATGGAGCCATTTTGTCTCCTTCAGTTCCTGAAATGAAATATAAGCCTCTTAAATGCATACTTATCTTGCCCTGCAGACTGCGCTTGAAGAGCAAACACACACAGCATGCATGCACACACACACTAAAGAGGCATTGTGATGCCAGGCCCTTGTTGTTCCTAAGACGGCGGCTGCATGCATATGGCAGATGGTTGTTCCTTTTGCTTTGCATGCCGCCATATTAAACAAAAACCATGGCTAAGGCCACGGCTGGTTTAGGAAAAGGGCAAAGTGCGAGAGAGAGACAGAGAAGGAAGAGACAAAAGAGCAGCAGAGGGAGAGATGGAGACAACAGGCTTGGCATACGTAAACACAAGCAGGAAATCCATGTGTGTGAAAGTGCATGTGTGTGTGCATAACCACATTAACGTTGCATGCTTTGCTTACAGAGATGCACACAGAGACCCATCCTCCTAAAGATAACCAGGATACACACATGGATTCCAGATGAATGGTTTTGCTGCAGGGAAGGATATATGCATGTAGCAGATAGTGAGTGAGTGTGTGTGTGAGTGTGTGTGTGTGTGTTTTTGTGTGTATGGGTGGTTACACTTGATGTAAAAAATTGGTGTTGCATATGTAAACTAGTATATCCGTGTGCATGTCTTTGGTAGGATGGTGTATTGGTAATTGGAGGGTAAATCCAGTGCGGTGACCTTTCACAGCTGTCGGCTCCTTTCATATGCTTATACATTGTGTGTGTGTGTGTGTGTGTGTGTGTGTGTGTGTGTGTGTGTGTGTGTGTGTGTGTGTGTGTGTGTGTGTGTGTGTGTGTGTGTGTGTGTGTGTGTGTGTGTGTGTGTGTGTGTGTGTGTGTGTGTGTGTGTGTGTGTGTGTGTTCATATCATGTTATGTTTCTGCCCTCTTCTGCTAGGAGGAGAAGTAGCAATACGGTGACATTTGGGGGTCATTTTCAATTTGTCTTCTGCACTTGTCCCACTTTTAGTCCCAGTTAGAGGCTACTGCTGGCTACAACAATAACAGTGAAATCTCCCTCCAGCCTCCACTAAAGTAAAAAAATATATATCCCAGAGGTTTCCAGCCAACGTTTCTTATAGAAAACTTTACTTTTTCCCTTCCTATATTTTGTAGCTACAGCTTTATTACTGAACGGCTGAGAAGTTGACAAATAGTTAGCTAGTTGCTAAAATCTAGTTTTGCATGATGACGTTAGCATGTATTTAACTACACTTGACGATAAAAGGCCACTGTTTACAATTTACTTCACATATGAGTTACCCACTGTCAAGTTAACTGATAAGCTAATACTGGCACATGGTTAATGTAAGATTTAAATTTAAAAGCCAAGAAGCTAACTGGTTGTCTCATGCTAATGTGAATTTAAATGCAAAGATTTCACAAGCTATTGTATGTGTCTATTACTGACCAAGGTGCACATAAACTACATTTTTTCTTCATTCTTGCTAATTAGTTACTAACTGTTCATGCTAATATTAAACCCTCTGTTATTCATTGAGCCTTTTGGCTAGCTGTTACAGTTTGTAACCTGCTAACGCTCAGCACGAGAGCTTACAGGTTTTGTGTAGTTGCCTTGCCTGGTAACGATAAAATATCATTGATGGATATTAAACATGGCATATCGCACCCTGGCATGCATTTTGATTCTATAACTTGTCAGCTTGTTGACACGTACAGATACTAAAAGGCAGCCAGTTTGTTGCGTCTCGCTGATTTTGTAGCCTTCAGGCACATTTGCTCTCTGGTTGGCGTCGAACATCTTATTTACATATTCAACTCTGACTGGGTGATAGGACACTTCTATGGATTCGTTTTCAGTGGGAATTATCACAAGTGCTGTTTAGTCGCAGCCCAGTGCACCGTAGTGCATTTGCATAAAGTTAAACTGAACTGTCAACTCCCTGCTGTTGCTGCTTTGAATCTTTACATCTCTGATAGTAGCACCTTGTGCAGCACGTTCCCACCACTGTGCCATCTGGAAGTCCAACTTTTCTAGCCAGACTGTGAATGTAGGTTTTATCACTTGCAGGGGAGTGACATGAATCTGTCTCTTGTGCGTTTACAGCTTGATAAATTGCTTTTGCTCATCTCTTTGTAAGTGCAGCCAGACAAGGCCGCGGCACAATAATGCCTCTACACTAAAAACAGAGCAAACAACGGGCCGGAACAAAAACACACGGCCTTCTTATCTCTAATTTAGCCTCGGATGAACAGGGTTCACACATACTGGAGAAAGGACTACACGCACCAGGGCCTTACTCTGCTTCACCTCATCTTTGTATTCCATATAATTTATTTTTCGTGTTTGTGTGCTAGCACGAACTGCTTTTCAGCGCTCTCAGGTGTTTGGTGCTTTTTTTTCCCCGCCTGCAAAGCTGAAAGCAGCATTTATGCCTTTTCTCCTCTCCAGGTAACCTTCATTCTAGTGTTGCACATGTTCACAATGGCATGAATCGACCGGTGACTCTCCATTAACAGCAGAATGTATGCAAATGTTGAATTGGACCACTCTGGCTTTCAGGTTGTATAGTTTGCTTTCAGATTAGATGAATGAAGCCCTTGATTGAATTTCAGACATCGTCAACCAAAAGATGCCATTCCTCCCTCCATCCATTCATCCACACAGCTTTTATCCAAAGCAAGATACCTGTGTGTGCGTGTGTGTGCACGCACGTCAAAAGCAGGTCTTAAAAGATTTATCCTTTGCGCTCTTCCTCTTTATGATGGTTTTGATCAGTCTTTCTCCCTCCCTTTCCCCCGCTCACAAGCGTTTTTGCCGAACTTCTTTTCAGAGTAATCTTGTTCACGTCAAGCGCCCCCTCCTCTCCCTCTGGAGGTCCTCCTCCATTTTTCTCCTTTCTTTTTTCTTTCTTTCTTTCTCGCTGCCCTCTGCTCAATCAGGTTGGGAACTTGGGGCTGAAATGTCATCCTTTTGCTGATTTCAGCTCTGTGAGATCTGCAGTATTTCTTGTTTCTACAGTGACACATCAGCTGAAAGCGACTTGATTAAACCTTTCTCTCCCATTTTTCTCGTTCTTCCTCTTTCTCCCCCTCCACTCCCTGTCTGCTAGTTCTCTCCTCCCCTGTCGCAACAGAATGGAGCAAATCAGGGAATCAATTCAATGTAATCATGACAAATGAGTCCCGGCGGTTAGCAAGGATTTGTCTGTGTGTGTGCGCGCGTGTGTGTGTGTGTTTATGTGTATGTGTGTGTGAGTTTGGGACAGGGCTGCTGGGAAATCACAAATGAATCAATCAACTGTTATCTGTTATCAGCAAACACTGCAGGAGGGAGGGACGGAAGGATGGATGGGTGAGTGATGGATGGATGGATGGATGGATGGATAGGTAGAGGGGAGGAGAAGAGGCAGTGCACTGTGTGTGTGTGTATGTGTGTGTGTGTGTGTGTGTGTGTGTGTGTGTGTGCGTGTGTGTGCACGTCTGCTGTGCAGAGATAGATGGCTGATTGAATACAGGGCCATGTGGGTGTCTTGTGTGTGTGAATGAGAGCGAGCAGGGGGGTGCTGTGTTAACCTTGGAGCTGTCAGAACAGATGGAAGATGGGAAGGGCCGCGGGCTGCGAGGGATGTGTTGGCTGCTGGAGGAGGAGGATGAGTCCTCGGCTACTTTTGGAAAGGGCCAGTCAGATTGGTGATGGGAAAAAAACGCAGCAGTGATATATTTTTTTTCCTGAATATATTTCTGCTGAAGATGAGTTTCTTGATCAAAGTAAATAGCAACATGTCGCTGACCGAGTGAGGGAGGCGTTCACAGACTGAACTGAGAGTTTGTGTGTGGCTGAGTAAAGTGTGTTCAGTCATAATTAAGTCAAAATTAAACCAAAGGCAACAAGATACATGATGAAAATGATCATCAACCTACCTACTATGTTTGCCAGTGAACTCAACGAGCTGGCAGTAGAGCCTGGCTGAGTATATACTGTATGTATATGTGTAGATATATATATTTCAGACTACGGTAATAATGTAAAGAGAAACAGATTTATCTATGGTCTTATGATATCACTCAAATTCCTAATTCAATAATTGCTCTTACTCACTTGTGATCAGGATATATTTTCCATTCTGTGCTTTGTGGGTTCAGGTTGACTCACTGCAGACTAATTACCACCAGACTCCATGACTGTCGGCGGAATATAGATTTTATTTTTAAAAGCTGCAGCTTCCTCCTTACTTGCAGCCTTATTTCATGATAGAAACTAACAATGTTACATGTCCACCCTCAACTGTGGGTTGTTGGGTTGTGTCGACATCAACTGTTGGTTTGAACAGGTGATAAAGACGTGACGGGAGGGAGATTTAGGAGCAACTTTCTCTCCACTGCTATCGTCAAAACACCTAATGAGAGAATATCTTTTGAAAGAAGACCTATAGACAGTATGTTGGGTTTCCCTTTAATTGGACGCCAATCTATAGCACCTCAGCAAACAGGGGATGCAGCGATCCAGTGTGGGTGGCAGAAGGAGGGAGTGGCTTTTGGCAAAATATGAACAGCGTGGGCACAGCACGTTGGGGAAGGTAGAAGAATGGATTCAAAGATTTTCTTCCTGAACTTTAAAATCCACTTGAGAGGTGGGCGGAGTTTGTCTGTCTGTCCGTCTTGGGGCCTGTGGTGAGGCGGTGGTTGAATAAGACTGTGGTCTATTTGTGTGTTTGTGTGTGTGTGTGTGTGTGTGTGTGTGTGTACACGCACACTCTGGCTCACCGCCCAGCTCCATCTCCCCAGCTGATTAGGGGTTAATGGCCTATGAGCGTGGGGAGCGCTCTGCCTTCTGATTGGCTGCCTGGCTTCTGTGTGGGTGGGGTTGCAATCGAGTGACAGATGGTGTACAACAGGGAGGGAGGGAGGGAGGCATAGCGAAGTGAATGTATGTATATATGTGTGTGTGTGTGTGTGTGCGTGCGCATATAGATTCACACACACTGCTATTCACATTTACATGCTGTGTGTGTGTGTGTGTGTGTGTGTGTGGAGGTCCTTAAACAACAATAAAACAATGTTTAATGGCCTCCTGTCATCTTTTCTTCTCTATTTATTACTTCTTCACTTGCATGTCACCTAGTCAGACATCTGTTAAGAGACACCTATAGTTATAGTTGTATGTTGTGTGAAGTCTTACCCACATGTGCTACCATACATTTTGACTGAAATGCAAATAATCCAGATTAAAAACAAATCCACATGCAAAATCATTTGACAAGACTCTTGGAGAAACTGCAGCTCATTATATTTACTCATCTACTGAAGAATGAGAATCAGGCCTGTTGTAGCTGTGGTTCAAAGTCGCACAACTCAACTTTATATGTAGCTCAGTGAAAGTGTGGTTGTTGATAACCACACAGACACACTCTGTTGAAGACGTCGGTGGCGGACCATGCACATAGGTCTTCTGGGCAAGTATATATCTGCATCACAACAGACAAAAAGACAACACACACACATGCACACGTGACTTTCCCTAAGGATTAGGACAGATCATTGTACTTGGCAACACTCCCAGTTTACACACATCACAGTCCTAATTCACCTTTGTTAGAAATTCATCTGTTTTGCTGAACCAGAGCCATAGCAAGGATGCATGAAGTGTGTGAATGTGTGCGTGTGTGTGAGAGAGAGAGAGAGAGAGACAGAGAAAGAGAGATTAGTGATATCTACTGTGAATATCAGCGACTAGTTTGCATCGTTTTGTCTTTATACTCACTGTGGCATTAAGAACAAAAGCAGACAGGCTCTGAAAAGGTCGTTTTGTACGCAGTGCTTATGTGTATGTGTGTGTGTGTGTATGCTTGTGCTTGCAGACTGTCTGATGCAGAATCTTTTTTATCAAGTGTCATTGCATCCCCATCTGCTGAAGACACACTGTCTCCCTCAGCCTTTGCATACACACACACACACACACACACACACACACACACACACACACACACACAACAAAGATAGATGAGAGCACCATTAAAAAAGACAAAGAGTACAGTTTCACACTGAAGACTGAATCACCAAGCTTTTGCAAGGGATTCAAGTTTATGAATGGGAGAAAGAAATATAGGCGCCCATGGAGTACCTCAGGGTTCTATACAAGGTCCTCTTCTATTTGTATTGTTAGTTAATGTTGCTTTTTATTACCGGCTGCCTGTCTAGAGGCTTAGAAACCTACTTTTTGGCATGGATGGATTTAGTCTAAGAATCCAGTGTTGCCAATGTCATGCAGTATACCATTTTTTTTCTTTGAATTTGTAACAGGGGAAACATGTGAACTAGTTGCTATGCTAATCTATGCTGTGTTCTTTTGGATCTTTACTTCAAACATTAGTTTTCAAAGTGTCTCAGCTAAAATGTCACATTATTTCTTTAACGAAGAAACGAGAGACGCGTTGTTGTACCTTATATCCTGTCACATGAGACTCCATGGGGAATGGCCTTGTGTGTGTGAAGAGACTTGATTGAGATTCCAAAAACTGCTAACTTATCCACATAATTTAACGCCGGATCACTGCAGGTTTTATGCATGAATCTGGCAAAAGATAAAGGGGAGGGGTGCCAGACATACGGGCTGTGAACTGTGTCTGAGCCATTTTAAGACTTGATTGAAAGTGAAAAGAGCAGCAGTGTCACCGTCACATTCATCCCTGTGGCCTGAGCAACAATAGGCTTTAACTTAACAGACACAGACGGTGAGAGAGGAGGGTGGGGGCTGCTAGGTCCGAAGCCAAGAGGAAAAAAGAAAAAGAAAAAGGGAAACCAGCACTCCCAGCTGTGGGAAAGATTGAATGCTGAATGTCATCTGCCATCCAAACTTTTACACTCATCAGAAACACTAGCCTGGAAGTGCAGGGATGACTAATGACTGACAGGAGCTTATTTAGTCAGCTATGAGGGAAGATAGCTCTCAAATGTCCCCTCGATGCTTTTAAGAAATCCACTCCCCTCCATTTTCGCCTGATATTTTGCCCTCTGCTGCGATGATTTCGCAACTAGAAGATCAAATTTGGACTCACTTACACTAAGCAGTGGTTATTGTAAATTGTTTCTAAAGGTATATCCATTATAGAGACAGAGAGAGGGAATGGAAAGCCCATTTTTTTGACATTTATGATATTACCATGTGCTGCCAGACAAAAAAAAAGATTGGTTGGACAGGCGGACTCAGTGGGAGGGAGAGATTTCAACAATTTGGAGGACTCTTTATGTCTATCACTGGCAGATGCATCAGCCTCTCTTTCTCCCTCTGCAGTCTGTGTCTCGCTCATCCCTCCTGTCATGGTCAGATGCCCCTGTTCGGCTGAGTGGGCAGTTCGTGCCAGTCAGTCGATCGCGTTTGGGAAATCGATCAACACGTTTTGGTAGGTTGACACTGAGGGAGGGGGGCGGGGGGACCAGCCCAGGTCAGTTTGTCAGTATGTCGGTCAGTGCATCAGTCAGCGGTGTTTCATATGGTTGTTAGTATGTGGTGGTACGTCGGTGGGGAAGTTCAGACGGTCCGACCATGTGCAGACCAAAAATAGTACACTGTAGGAGGAGGAGGATGCATCGGAACAGATTTGCTACTACAGGTATTTGTGAGGAAATGAAACGCAAGTGTAGTAAATCCATGACACAAATAACACTGCACGCCACGGCATCTCAAACTGGCAACACTGCACCTTGCTGGAACGTTATCACAGGTTAGACGAATGTGTGTCAGTTTGGGCAAAATATTCTGCAGAAACTTTAACAAACACATTTACTTTCCCTCTCTAAATATCAATGCACTTGATATTTAGGTTTGGCCGACTCAGTGTGTGCTGGTGGCCAGTTTCAAGCCTTTTCCTTCCATTTTTTTTTAGCTCGTGTCCTCTACTTTACTACAAATACTTTTCATTGAAAGACAGTAGTGTCATTGAGTTCACTAAAACTTGAATCCTGCCACTGTTAATGTTAGATACAGAGGATAAAACGACTGTTGTGAAAATAACTCGTGGTTTTTGATGTTGGTGTCATTACCTAGCCAAATAAGTAGATCTGATGCGGTCTGATCCACAGTCATCTCTGTATCATCATGTATAATCCCACAAAGCTTCACACAGTCAGGTGCACAGATGTTAAATAAGGGGATAAGAAAGCACCCGTGTCAAGTCAGTCCTCTGCACTGACAGGCCTCCTGAGTTGAAGTATAGAATTTATACCATCAGAAAAACTGGGATCAATGCTTCCCTTTTGTATATTTGTATTTTTTATCATCATAACTGAAGTTTATTGATCATATTTTTATATTTTACCTTTTTTTTTTTGGTCCGAACAGTCAGTGTTCCCGGCCTTGTGTGCCATCAGCCAGGGAGGCAGGTTGTGTTATCGCGTTCGCACAACCGCACGCATCAACAACCGATGCGGTCGTTTAGCTTCCTGCCCAGCTTCATCTTTTGTGTATTGTGAAAGCAGTTTACAGTTGATTGGACCTGATTTGAGTGTGTTTGTGTGAGTATTTATGTGTGCGTCCTCCTTGCGAGTCTGTGCTCACAACATTTGGTGTGGGAAAACCTGCTGTGGGATTTTACCCAGGAGATAGTTTTAACAGGCTGCTCCGCCATTCTTTCCCCCTACCAAGGATTTAATTGTTCATGTGTGTCAATGTGTGGTTGCACTGTTGTTTGTTGGTTTGTCAGAAGTTTAGAATTGTAGCTACTTTTTTTTTTTTTTCCAGATTGGCCCCAAAATAGTCATATCATTGCCTTCCAGTTAGCTTGCTCATCCTCCCTTTATGTTCCTCCCCCCTCCTGTCTTTCTAGCTGTGAAATCAGCAGTGGGGTTGCTATGGTTTTGGCGAGATACAGTAATCCAATGTGTACACACAGAAAGAGAGAGACACACACACACACACCTCACCTCATAAATAATTGACCTGTCACTGTGAGACGACAGGACAGAGCAGATACACACTCCCCTCCTCTATTCTCCTCTCACATTTCTCCTCATATCTCGTCCTCTTTATCCCCCGTTTCTTCTCTCACCGTTCCTTCACTCACTCTGCTTTTTGTTCCACCTTTACCTTTTTCCTCCCTCTGGTTCTGCTTTTTGCTGCACACTATTTATTAAGAGATCTGGGCCGTGCAGGCTCATTGTAACTGAAGGTCTTCATTTGCTCTTCATGTTTTCATCAGTCTAATAAAAGCTGATGTATGTGAATCTAGTTTTTAACAGACAAGGACTCTTTGTCATTTTGGATGGATAAAGAACAATGAATGATACTGTGGGTAATAACACACAGGGTTATTTATTACTGTAAAGTTGAAGCTTGTGGACACAAAATAGAAGAGGCTTTAGGATAGAGCCTTGAGGTACTCCATAGTTGAGTCTTTTACATTTTCTTAATCCAACTTGTACTTTGATTAAAGCTTAACTAAGGAGCTGCAATACCTTTTTTCTTTCCTTTTTTTTGGTTAATAATTTCCATTAGGAGATTGGAATATAGATTTTGGCATTAGAGCAATGCCACGGCTCCCTTAGGAGAACTCAACCAGTTGTCTCAGTATGTCACCAAGGCTAGATTAGATTGGTTTATCATGTTCACTTGCTTCCGTCTAAAGTCCCTGGACTCCGACTCACAAGAGAAAACATCAACAGAAGGCCATTCGTTCCATTTTAACTCTCTGTTAAAAAACAAGCGGGAACAATGACTCAGTAGTTAGTGTTCAGTATCCATCCAGCCACGTCAGCGTGCCAGGAGGCCGCATGCGAGGGCCAACAAGAGCCAATGATGCCCGATGTACTGCAAAAAAAAAAAAGAAAAAAAAAAGTACGAACAGTGGTCAGCCACAGATGCTCAACTACAGCCTCACAGTTGCCAACAGCAAATAGCCTGCCTGGTGAGTGAGGGCTGTAAAGATTAACTATGCAAAGCGGAGTTAAAGCAAATCTATTTAATCAATTAACTACCCTTACTATCCCGGAGGGAGGGAGGAGGGGGATGGAGTGTGTGGGCAGGAAATGAAAACACCTAGCAACCTCATTTTTCACTGCAAACACACAAATGCAGAGAGACATAAGGAGAGAGTATCAGATGGCACGGTGCCCCGTTGGAGACGTCTCGTCAGAATGTGTGTTTTTGTAGCGAAGGTTCACTCTGTACGTTTGAAAGAGGCTCAGATTACCACAGATGCCGCTTCTCTTCTTCCCCGACGCTTCTGTTCCGTGGTAGTAACACACGGGCAGAAGCTAAAACAAAGGAGTTGTGTGTTTGCGTGGTGAAAGCAGATTCTGTTCTGTCTTAATGCCCACTGAATGTCACGGATTTGGTTTTATTAATGACTTCTGCAGCAAAAAAAAACTTCTTTTATAGTCTTATGTTCATATTACACTGCTTCTTATGATGAAACTAATGACAGCTCATTCTTCCTTGTGTCTTCTCAGGGTTTCACCTCAGTGGCACAGTAACTGAACCTGCCACGCCGTCGGAGCCGGAGGTCACCCACAAGGTGGCCATCAGCTTCGACCGCTGCAAGATCACCTCGGTCACCTGTGGCTGCGGGAACAGGGACATTTTCTACTGCGCACATGTGGTGGCGCTGTCCCTTTACCGCATTCGCAAGCCTGAACAGGTAAGAACCACTATCTAGGTTCTTTATGCACTTGTTTGTTTGTAATTTATTTCCAGTGATAGTTGTTTGTCCAGCCATAATCACTCATAAATAACAAGTGAAATCATGAAATAAATGAGGAAATACAGTGCAAATTAAATTTATATATAAAATAGTGACATTTTTTCATCTGGTTTGATACATTTAGTTTTATTCCTGAAGAACAGAATGACAAACTTTTCATGAGCCTCTGATTCAGAGATCTTCTCTAGCAGCGCTCTCATACAAAATGATGCCATCACCGTGGTCTGAGATGTGCTGAGAATTTATAGCATGCAGACAAAGACTGCGCTGTCGAGTCTGTAAATAAATGAACCGCCACCTGAACAAATAAATGTTTTAAGGTTTCAAAGGGTTTATAAAGTTTGTGTTTGATCACAGCGTTGCTTACATAGATCTATTTGCATCTGTTTGTTCTGAAAGAACATATAGGAATTTCTCCCCTGTTTCCAAGCTGCAGGGCAGACTGAAAGTTCTGAAAGCTGGCATTTCAACACAACAACATTTATATATATATATATGTGTGTGTGTGTCTGATGCAGGTAAAGCTGCGGCTGCCCATCTCAGAGACGCTGTTCCAGATGAACAGAGACCAGCTGCAGAAGTTGGTCCAGTATCTGATAACGGCCCACCACACCGAGGTGCTGCCCACCGCTCAGAAACTGGCCGACGAGATCCTCTCCTCCAACTCGGAGATCAACCAGGTCCATGGTGAGAGGCCAGCTTATGTTCAACCCATGTTTTTATTTTGGTTTCAAGTGAAGAAGCACGGTTGAATCTACTGAATCCATCTAGAAGAGAGTTTTTTGTAAATGTAATAAACTCACAGAGGTCAACAGGAAGCTTTTCCCTAATTCTTGAAAAGTCCTCGCTGTGTGGAGACGGCGTCCATCCCTCTGCAGCGATATCTTCACAGCAACAGGCCGGACTTGAAAGCTCCCAGACTTGAAACATGCTGCACGACGACGGTAGCCTACAGGCTGTCCTACGTCAGAGCGCCTGATTACCCTAGTGAAGCAGCAAGGCCGGGCTTCAAATGGCTCGTTTGATTTCTCAGTTCCCCACTCTCAAGTCGCCACCTCCTTCCAGTGGTTGAAGAAGGCAGAGGGAAAAAAAAAGGAAGTCGGAATGATGAAATGGGTGCAGCAGCAGAAGGTAGAGGCAGATGAGTGGGAAAGGAAGTGGACACCGAGAGGAAGAGACGGCACTCGGGGGGGGAAAATGGAAGAGAGGAGACGGGAGAGGACCGGAGAGATGAAAGTGCCAGAGAAAGCACCGAGATGAAAAGAGAAAAGAGGACGCAACTCCAGCAGGCGTTGATGAGGGGAGGGCGTTTAAAAAAAAAAAAAAAAACGACACACATCCTTTCACCAAACAAAACTCTTTATCTGTTCCTCTATTTCATCCTCCTCGCTAAATGTTGACATTCTCCAGCTCTGCCGTCCAGGAAGCCCCGCGCCGTGCTTCCTCTCTGGTGTTTGACAAGGGGGATCATGGGGGTTGAAGTTCAGTCGATCCAGGAGCGAGGCCGTCTTTGATGGAGGAATGCGGCTGTTTGCTGCAGCGCACTCCCAGCCAGTTGGAAACACATCTCTGGGCTTTCCTCAGCTCACTTCCTGCTAGATCAAAGCAGCTTCCCCCTGTAGAGCGTATCTGCATTTCCCTGTAGTATTACTCCGACGCAAACGCACACACACACACACACACACACACACGGTGCAGAGGAAAAGAAAAAATAAAGTTGGCCTCATATTCCCTGTTTATGATTAAGCATGAAAAGAGCTTGTGCCACACAGGTGCACTTAAAGTTTAATGTTAAAACAAATAGGTATGAGAGCAGCGGATATCAGCAGAGATTTAAATTAATTCAGAATTGGTGATTTCATTTGGTTTGTCTTGTCTCTGGTATTTCTAACCATCCCTCAGCTTTGGGGGATTAAATCTGGGATGAAATGTCAGTATCTTGGGTTTCTGTGAGTGAGGCTGTCTAAAAGTAATCCCCATCTCCCATGGTCACCCTCCGTTTATTTCTCTTTTTTAACTTGGGGTGTGAATTGAGGACAGGAAGGAACAGGGTGACTGAGCGAATACACAGTCTCAACTGTGTTTACAGCAGCTTTGATGGTGTGAAAAGGATGTTAATGTTGGACTGAAACTGTGCCGCCATGTTCACTTTTTGCACTCCATTGCTGTTTGAATATGTTTCTTTTAGTGTAGTATTTGTGTGTACCTGTCATTAAGTGTGTGTGTGTGTGTGTGTGTATTCTCAGGCGCTCCGGACCCAACTGCAGGTGCCAGCATCGATGATGACAACTGCTGGCATCTGGACGAGGATCAAGTCAGAGAGCAGGTCAAACAGTTCCTCTCCCAGGGAGGTTACTACGGCTCCGGGAAGCAGCTCAACTCCATGTTCGCTAAGGTACACATCACTACTCTGCTTCATCTGATTAAGATTTATTGAATGAATAGCTTGTGACAATTATTATTCATTGAAATAACAGAGTTTATATGCAGTGATCCTTTTAAATGTCTCTGCAAGTCACAAAAAAAGCCATAATATTCATAAGGGAGACCTAGAAGAGATATTCCTGTGGTTCAAATTATGCACACAAATGGTTAACGGGATAGTTCAACATTCTGGCAAATTGGCCCATTGCCATAATCGCTATAGTCATAGCAGTAGGTTACCTTTAATTGTCAGTGCAAGCTATTTTAAGAACGGCGGAGCAGAGCCGCGAGCTGCTCAGAGCTACGCTACGGAGGCTAACGGGATTTCTTGGTTTCCCTCAACAAACTCATCAAATACACAATCCAACAACTCCAAAACGCTCTGGTGGACAAGTTGTGACCTGCACATTCACCACGCTATGAGATAATAACGAAACGTTACGAGACTGAGTTGTTTTAGAGTTAAATTAACCCTACCCCTGTCTTTCAGGTCGTCTCAGTTCATTGTTTTAGTTTCACTGTGTTGATTCACTCCCGCTCCTCTCTCTGCATAGTTTTTGGCCACAGCAGGATGCTGCTGTTTCCAATAAAATAAATAAATAAAAAAAGCTTTGAAATCCAACCGTGCACTACCTGCAACACCAGCACACAGCTGACTGACACAGATAGCAAATAGCTGGTGAGCACAGTGAAGCTTTTAACAGCCAAACAGCCAGATATTTCCTCCACGGTAGGTAGAGACCATGAAAGAGCTAAAAGGAGAGCGAATATATTCACCGGATAACCAGACACACCGTCTCCAGGTGGATGCAAATGTTGGTTTGGGTAAAATGGGTAACTACGTGAAGAAATTCACCGCATCAACAGGTTTAAAGCCACTTTAATATGGTGATTCGAGTCATTTAGCTCCAGCACACCCATGATGTTTGGGGACTAACCAAAGAAAGCTTAAAAATGCATCCAATTTTTTCTTTTGGTCACTCAAATATACTCAATCCTTTCCCATAATGCAATGCAATAGTGTTTTTCATCAGACTCTTAACCACCTGATAAATTCAAGATTTTTTTTATTTTTTTTATTTTAACAGTTCCTCCATAACACACTCTAAACTGCTCCTCATTTACAACAGAAACATGTTTCCCCCTGCATGAAGCCTGATTCACCTTTTTCTCTATACTGTCAAAGAATACAGTCATTCACAGGTGGTTAGAGATCCTTGTCTCCATTTAAACGTCTGGCTCCACGCAGGGAAAATGGTTCAAAATAAAAATGGGCACTGCGAACATCTTAAGATTTCTTTAACTATATTATTCAAACTCCAGGCACTAACAGGCTCTGAACATGGTTAAATGGGACTTTGCAAATCTTCAAAGCCAGCATAAGGGTCTTATAAATACATTCTCTCAGTCTGATTGAAGTCCACTTAACACAACCTATATTCTGATAAGTCTTAGCTCCCATCTTCTTTTCATTTCCTGAGCCAAACCATTTCTGCTATTTAGTTTTATGTGGGGCTCAGATGGTTTTATAACATCTAAGAGTCAGTGTTTGAACCGCGGTCTACTCATGATATCATGCTCTGTTGTTTCCTTTTTAAATTTGACGTGCTCACATGTGTCGTCCAGATTGTCAGCCGCCCGCCTCCCCAGGATTTTAACTTGTGTCCTCGTTGAATCTGTGTTTATATTTCCTCTCTGGAGATGATTTGTCTGATTGGATCATCAGTGCATCTCAGAAACCATCTCTCACAGTTTTAAAGTGTTTTTTCCTCCTCCTCCTCCTCCTCCTCCTCCTCCTCCTCCTCCTCTGAAATACATTCTGTTGAGCAAGGACGCACAACAGCGCTCATGAAACACACACAGCGACTAAATCTGCAGCCTCTGGGTCTTTCCAGGTGCGGGAGATGCTTCGGATGAGAGACTCGAACGGCGCCCGGATGCTGACGCTCATAACAGAACAGTTCATGGCAGACCCTCGTCTGTCGCTATGGAGACAGCAGGGCACGGGCATGACGGACAAGTGTCGGCAGCTCTGGGATGAGCTCG